>NW_026057580.1:109617533-109700504 GCF_023721935.1 Panthera uncia | reverse complement strand
TTTTTGACCCCTATGGCAGTGGTTCCTAAGCTTTTTTATTCCCAAATGCTTTGAAAACCTGAAGAAAACTGTGCTACCCCCCCACCCCCTGCTTCACACACACAGCAGTTTACATACAGCTTCCTGAAGCCTGTTCTCAGACCCACCCCCGTGGGGGAGGGGCTCAGAACGGCTGACCTGTGGTTTACTTTGCTGAAAATGAAGGAACTAATTTCAAACAACTAATTTTCAGGTTGAGTTGTTCTAAGAAGGCGGGCAGGCAGGTTCCTACCTGCTGACTGGCCGGCTATATGTGCCGTATTACACGCCCTGAAACCCCAATCGGGCTGGAGGCTGGTTCTCCGCTCAGCCTGCACAACCGCATGGCCGCTGAGCACTCACGCCGAAAGGGAGCTGCTTTACTTAACGGGGAAGGGCCCGTGTTTTATTCAGGGTTTTCCAAGCTAAGGGCTGTGAGTAAATAGTGGGTCCTGAAATTAGTTGGTTGTGACGAGCATTCATATTTTTTAAAAAAGACGAGGAAGAGAAAATAGGCATCTCATGAAACCCTATCTGGGCATTTGTATACATTGCATACATTTGTATACATTGGGCACCAGGGTATATGCATTTCTTACTGTGAGTTGCAGGGAAGAAAAACATTCGAAGGCAATGACTGCTTTATTCAAATTTGTAGTGGGCACATGACAGGCTCTCAAAAACTTTCCCAGTGAATAAATCTATGTACACGTCATATTTGCAAGAGGCCTGAATACATTCTCAGTCATGTCATTGACAGCCTCCTAGAGCTCCATCAGGGTTACCGATTCCCCATCACCCTTGTATTTAATTTCTTTTTTTCTTTCTTTCTTTCTTCTTCTTTTTTTTTTTTTTTA
This sequence comes from Panthera uncia, assembly GCF_023721935.1. NCBI lineage: Eukaryota > Metazoa > Chordata > Mammalia > Carnivora > Felidae > Panthera > Panthera uncia. The sequence continues at coordinate 109,699,629 of NW_026057580.1, read as the reverse complement.
CCATTTCTCCTGGAGTCTGAAAATTTTCATTTGTACTGCTGGAACTTTGAGGGTTTGAGGGTGGGGCTGCGAGTTTTATTTAGTTTAGATTGGGGAAAGGAAACTTTTTTGTTCCAGTTGAGAGCACTAACCTAGTCATAGAACCGAAAAAACAATATACTTTTTTTTTTTTTTTAAGAGAGAAAGGTAAAGTGGGGAAAGAAAGGAAGGTAGAGGAATACTCACTTGGTTTTTTTTCTCTTTCCCTCCCTCCCTTCCTTTACTCCCTCCACCAGCACATATTAACTAAGTAGCTGGATGCCAGGCACAGTGCTGGTTGCTGAGAATGTGGGATGAGAGATACAGACACAGCTCTCACTCCAAATAAGCCCTCAGTGTATCATGACAGCCTGGGCGGGTGAAGCCAGAGCTCAGACAGCCTGGGGGGGGGGTGTCCCTGAGAAACCACTCCAGGGGTCCTCCTGAAAGGTGGGCAGGAGTTAACAGAGGGGACTGTGGCTTGTTCCAGGAATGGAGAACAGGAGAGGGGGGCCGAGCCCGGAGCTGAAGAGGTGGGCAGGGCACACATCTTGCAGACCAGGTTAAGGATTCTGGCCTCCTTCCTATTAACCACCAGCAGGAAAGCACCAATTTGTATATACATTTAATGTTTATTTATTTTTGAGAGAAAGAGATAGAGTGTGAGCAGGGGAGGGGCAGAGAGAGAGAGAGAGACAGAGACAGAGACAGAGACAGAGAATCTGAAGCAGAAGCCAGGCTCTGAGTTGTCAGCACAGCGCCAGATGCAGGGCTCAAACCCACGAACTGCAAGATCATGACCTGAGCCGAAGTCGGAGGCTTAACTGACAGAGCCACCCAGGCGCCCCATGGAAAGCACTTTCAAGGAGAAGGGTGATGTGATCACACTCTGTCTAGGTCATAGAGGGTGGATCGGATGGGGAGAAGAGATGGATGGAGGAGGCCACCAGGAGACCCCCGCCCGGTCAAGGTGAGAGGGGATGGCAGCCTGTCGCTGGCCATGACAGTGCAAAGGCAGGGCAGTGGTTGGAGCTGGGACCTGCCGAGTGAGAAAATGTACAGAATCGCACCACAGGTCAACGAAGGACAGAGGAGGAAGGACTCAAAAGTGACTCTTAGGTGTTTGCCAGTCTAAGTGTGACCAACAGTTTGGCTCTGAGCGAGGTGGGGGTCGTGGGGCAGCCTGATGGGGGATGTCTCTGGGTTCCCTGAGTGGAGGTGTCAGAAAAACAGGGGTATCTTTAAGTCCACAGCTCTGGGCAGGGGTCTGAGCTGGAGCCATAAACCAGAGGGAAAGACAGACGTCAGGAAGACAAAGGGAGCTGACTCAGAGACGGGCACACATTCCCCAGACACAAAGCCAGGAGCCACACGCACACCAAGAGGGACAGCAAGGCAAAAAGATACACGTGTGGGGAGAGTGAGACCAAGAGAAACAGACTTTCATGAGATAATTGCTTGCGGCTCTCCTGGGTGTCAAAAAAGTGTTTTTTAAGAGGAGCTGCACTTTGACAATTACAGGCAGAAATGAGGCAAGCACTTCTTGTCCAGATAAATATAAAACCCGCGGCCAGAGACCACTCTCGTCTGGCTTAGGTCCAGTCTTAGGTCCTCTGTGCAGTGCGCAAAGAATTCCACGGCGCCAGCCCAGGACAGGCTGAAAAGTGCCTCGGAGGCCCCAGAAATTCTGGCGTTGAGACATTCCTGTTGTCAGAGATGCACTTTTCCAAACTGTCTCATCAGACACACAATCTTTCTCTTTTGAAAACAATTAAAAAAATTTTTTTAATGTCTATTTATTTGACAGAGTGTGAGTGAGGGAAGAACAGACAGAGAGGGAGACACAGAATCCAAAGCAGGTTCCAGGCTCTGAGCCGTCAGCACAGAGCCCGACGTGGGGCTCGAACCCACGAACCGTGAGACTGTGACCTGAGCTGAAGTCGGACACTTAACCAACCGAGCCACCCAGGTGTCCCTTTTGAAAACAATTTTTAAATAAATGATGTGCAGAATAAAAAAGACATGTTTTAAAAATGATTTTAGATGCATTATTTTAAGTTATCAGCGTCTTCTAGCACGGCATTTTTCTAAAGGGCACTTATAAACCATTCCCGGTCTCCACGAGAGTATCTGGCCCGAGTATCTAGAAAGCCGCACAGGGTGGGCCCTGCAGGGTTCTGCCTCCTGTCGTGGTTGTATTTTCATTCCACGCTTATCAGTTGTTATTCTGATTATGAATTGGCTGCCCAAGTAGCTTGGGCTGGTTTTGCATGGGGGGAGAACCCTGGTCCCTGGGACAGGGGGTCACGTAGTCATTTGCTTAAAATGAACGTACTGGCACCTGGCTTTGCACGTTCAGTGTGACGTTTTGTCACGAAGGGGTGGCTGTCCCCGACACCACAATAGAACCCAGACCTCATTCTTGCCAAGTGCAGGATCTGAGACCAAGGCTGCTCTGAGAGGTCTATCGGGGGGAGTCCTTGTTTTCAGGGTGTGGGCCAGCCTCACCCGCCTTTTCTCATTTGGGGTGTGAGCCCTCCCAGCATCCCAGCCTCACCTGGTGACTGATGAGAACATGAAACGGGTGACCTCACTATGACTTGGTGGGCCGGGCAGGTTATTTGCTTCTTCCCTCTCTAGACCCAGATTGTCTCAGGTGGACCCAGTTCAGCTGTCTGTGGACAACAGTACGTAAGGGGGCTGGGGACTCTCCTTGCGCGGGGATGATGCCACCAAAGGACCCCGCTGGGAATGTGAAGTACCCCAGGGATGAGAATGTGAGGACTCACCCTACAAAGTCATGGGCAAAAGTTCTTTTTCTTTTTTTAATGTTTGTTTATTATTTGCTTTTAATTTTTTTAATGTTTATTTATTTTTGAGAGAGAGAGAGAGAGGGAGCACGCGTGGGGGAGGGGCAGAGAAAGAGGGAGACACAGGATCTGAAGCAGGCTCTGCACTGACAGCAGAGAGCCTGATGTGGGGCTTGAACCCACCACCCGTGAGATCACGACCTGAGCTGAAGTTGGATGCTTAACTGACTAAGCCACCCAGGAGCCCCACGGGCAAAAATTCTAAAAGGGTGTGTTAGGATATTATTTCCTAGTTCTCTCTCCAAGAAGCTGTTGATGACTTTTAGGCAGAAAGTCCAGGACAGAGCGGACCCTGGTCTGGCTGGGATCCACCTCTGAGGGTCCCTGACATCCTGAGACAAGACTCTCACTCCTCCTGTGCTCACTTACATGCTTGCCCACAGTCCGGCCTTTGCCCATGGCCGGTCCCTGGTCACCTGTGGGCTCTCTAGAAGGACTGGCTTCCTCCTCGTATTCCATCCCGCGGCTCCAGCAGAGGGGAAAGACACGGCTTATGGCAGGACTGAAAATGGGCTCCTCATTCGGGGCAAGCAATGACACCACGACGCTCAGAGCTCTTTCTGGCATCACTCTGTAAACCGTACAGAGCTGGCAAGGGAGGGGCGCGAGCATGCTGGCAGCGGGGGGCGTTCCGGGTAAAGGAAGCACGGTCACTGTGGGGCCTACCCTTCGGTGTGGTCAGCATCCTTGGCAGCTCCCGGGGCGGCAGGTCTGTGTGCCAGCACTGCCTGCCCTCAGCCCTCGGGAGGCTTCTGACCCCGGCGCCCCTGGAGCCCGCTACGTCTCTGCCCTCACCGGCCCTACATTTGCATTTCCCGCCCCCTCTTCTTTCCTTCTCTTCCCGTGATCTTGGAGCACTCCCCCGCCATCTTGTCTCATTTTCCTCTCTGTGTCTGACTTCACAGACACCAACCAACCACTCACAGCTTGACACGTGCAGCTCTGGCTCTCTGCGTGCAGCCGCTTTCGTGGCTTCTGGGTCCACGTGTGTAAGCTGCTACGGATCGAGTTCCGGACCGAGAGCCAGAGGCTTCCAGGCACTCAAAGTGAGTTATGTGCAGCACAGACTCAGGTAACCGTGCCACGATTCGCTTAAAATACGTGGACTCTATTTTTCTTTAAAAGCATTAATGTTTAACGGTGGGGGAAATAACCATACTCTCAGGAGACAAAGGGATCACTCATTCCCCTTTGCCCCAACTCTATGAGTTTAATGAAGCATGGACTCCTGTTGGCTCTTCCTCTGAAATGTTTCTGGAATCCATCCACATTGTCTTTCCACCTCCGTGGCCATTCCCTAGCCTGGGCCAAGGGAACCTGTCCCCACCCTGGGACAACAGCCTCCCATCCATCTCCTCAGCTCGGTCTTGTCACCATCCATCCGTTCACCGTCTGTAAGGTGGACAGAGGGAACTTCCTGCGACACAGTTAATAAGGTCACTCTGTTCTCTACCGTCCTTGGGGTAGGATGGAGACTCCTCAGGGGGCTTGGAAGGTCCCTGCTTACCTCCTGCCTCTCATTCAAGCCCTGTCTGCCTGCACTCTCCACGTCAGCCTCTTCTCCTCTGGTCCCTCGGGTCAGCGTGCCTTCCCCTGTCCTGGGCCTCTGCACAGGCTGCCCAACCTGCCCCCGTGTCTTTCTATTTGCCCGCCTCCCTTCACCAGACAATGGGTGCTCCTCCTGTAGTTCTCAGAAGGGATGCTCCTCCTCTGGGTCAGGAACCTCTCCTGTGTGTTCCCACAGGACCCTGCACTTTCCTATTTTCTGTCTACCTCCCTGGTCCATGGCTGCGTTCCTTGCTAGGCACGTGTAAGCTCCTTGCAGGCAGGACCATGTCAACCACCTTCACCATTACCCCCCTGCCCCTGCCCCCCCGCCCCCGTGCCTACCCAGCACAGGCCTGACAACCAACACTCAGCAGATATTCCTTCAAAGGCTGAATGAAGTGCTTACGTGGCCACGTGTATAGCCCTGAAGGATCATTAGTCTAGAAGCTCGCTGCTTCTCTGAGCGCAGTATTTTAATAATCCCGGGCACACGCACTGGCGACTTCCTATGCTACAGCAAAACCCCAGCGTGATCAATGATGGAAAAAAGCTTTTTTTTTTTTTTTCTTTGGTTCAACTAATTGGACTGAAAAGCAAACCTATAAATCAGTTGCTAATAAGCAATGGTTTTTTAGGCACAAAATGGTTGGTAGAAAACTGGTTACTTTTATCCTATGGTCAATGGCATACCACTCTGTTATGATATTGTTGTGAATTTAACTCATAGGAGTCAAGAACATGCTCTGTAACACCATCGTATTTTTGCCCACTTTCAGGGGAAAGGTATGTGACACAAACCACTATACAACCAAGTGGGACTTGGAAAACGATCTTTGCTTCAAATTTAAGACAATGCCATCTTATCCTTTGTGGGAAGGCCTTAATTTCTTTAACTACACCAAGGTTTTTTTTGTTTTGTTTTGGGTTTTTTTTGCCAGTATTTCTCAGTGGTAGAAAGAAATCAAGACAAGGACAATGGGAATGAAGGGATTTTCAACATCAAAAAAAATTTTTTTTAATGTTTATTCATTTGTTTGAGAGAGACAGAGTGTTAGTGGGACAGGGGCAGAGAGACAGGGAGACACAGAATCTGAACGAGGCTCCAGGCTCTGAGATGTCAGCACAGAGCCCGATGCGGGGCTGGAACTCACAAACCATGAGATCACGACCTGAGCCAAAGTCGGATGCTTAACGGACTGAGCCACCCGGGCACCACCACCCCCACAAGTGCTATTAACTTAATAAAATATACAAGGGGACAAAGAAACCAATACTAAGTATTACTTTCAAAATAATTTAAAAACTGTGACATAATAAAATGCATGCTTATTTATTAATATGCCAAATAACAGAAGCTCCAGCTTATCAACTACCATAACTGTGAAATAGTAACAAGTGTAAATGTGCATCTGAATATCTGCAATAGTTGTGACGTCATCGGAAAATGTCTGTGCTTTCTATTGTCAACTAACACGGCTAACTTGGTTTGCTGCCTGTATTCATAATTGAAGGAAATATTAAATTTCATTTGAGGTTAGTGAGAATAAAGATGTAATTGTTTTTCCCATCCAAGTTCATGGACTCCTGAATTCCATCCACGGTGCCCAGATCAGGAATCCCTGCTCTAAGCAAACCCTAGAAGCAAGGCGCTTGGTCCCTAGTCGGGCCCGGTCCTTGGAGGGAGTCAGGCCCACGGAGAAAGCGGCATTCTGCCTGTCCTCATGGCTCTGAGCCTGTCGGGGAGCTTGCTCCGTCCAGACTGTTGGGCCAGATCATTGAACTCTTTCTCATGTGTGGGGCTCCCTGCTTCTTCTCAAGTTGCTGCAAGCCATCAGCTTGCTGGTACCTTCTGATTCAAGTATGCAGCTCACCTCATTAAAGTCTCCCCGTGGATCTTAAAGGACCCAGGGAGCCCTGAGGAGGAGAAGGCCTGATCTAACAGAAAGCACAAAAGCCTGTGCTATGCTGAGATCTAGGACGCTCAGGTGGTACAATTTCAGGAGGGTACTATAACCTTCAGAGGCATACATGAGATATTTTTTCAAGATCTGAAGGACTTACACATGTATCCTGTCTTGTTAACCTCTCAGTAATCCCGGGGCAATAACTGTCATGCTGAGTTTACTTATGACTTTGCGACGGGCCCAACTAGGTCATGCCAGACACTCGCCTTCTCTACCCATCCTGGAGCCTTCAGAAGCTTGCAGAGGCTGGCGAGCACGAGGGACTCATCTCCCTACCCTCCCTGCGCGCCCTGCATGCCAGGGCACAGAGCCCTGTGCCCAGGCACAGAGCCGCACGCGCTGTTGGATGAACGGCATGTTTCTACCAGGGAAGGGTGAAGGTTACTGTCTTCCCTTGCACGTGAAAGTCTTACCTCCACCTGCTGTTTACCTTCAGGCTCAGCTGAGTTTCTCTCTGCTCTGTATCTGTGTGTTATGAGCTCTCCCACAGGGCTTGGGAGGATGCTTTCTAGTTCAGGCGACTAGAGTCTTGCTGTTTGACCATGTCCGAGTCCCTCCCCTCTCTGAACCAAAGTTCCCTATCAGATGGGGGTGATACTTTCCATCCCGAATAATGCACAGGCCGGTTGTGAGCACCAGATGAGAGAACACATAGAACTACCTCCTCAAGTAAAAAGCCCCTATAAATATGTGATGGTATCATAAAAACCAAAGAGCTATTTTAGTATAAATTGTTTCTATGTGTTCATTTCCCTTCCTTAATAAAAATAAAATAATCTCCTTTTCATAGGCACCTTATTTTTTTTAACGTGATTAATTTTTAAAGAAGTGATTCTTCTTTCCCTTTTTCTAATCTAATCTTTCCATTTCAATTAGTCTTTTATTTAAAATACTTTTCGGGCGCCTGGGTGGCTTGGTCGGTTAAGCGTCCGACTTCAGCTCAGGTCATGATCTCACGGTCCGTGAGTTCGAGCCCCACATCGGGCTCTGTGCTGACAGCTCAGAGCCTGGAGCCTGTTTCAGATTCTGTGTCTCCCTCTCTCCCTACCCCTCCCCTGTTCATACTCTGTCTCTGTCTCAAAAATAAAATTAAAAAACATAAAAAAATAAAATAAAATACTTTTCAACCTTTTGGGAATGAAACAAAACTTAACATATTCCAACAAACCAAATTATTCTCACAGTTTTAATTTTTTTTTTAATGTACAAACTTGTACTAAGCTTTCAGAATGACAGCACACAGGTTATTGTTCACTATCCCAAGTTTTCAGCCTTTAACAGCTGAGTCCTGCCCAACTGCTACTCACAGTGGGTAGAATTTCGTGCAACACTGTTTCACACCCAACAGCTAGCAGGGCAACAGATAGGTAGGAAGAAGAAATTTCACGGCTGGTAATGTGTATTTCATCCTTTGCCCCCTTAACTCTCAAATCTATTACTGGGGGCCAATTTCAATTCTTGGCAAGTGAGGAAAACAACGGACTGTTGCATACTGTAAGACGCTCCATGCTATAAAAAGATGAATAGACCTACAACCTTAGAAAGGAACTTAGAAAGGAACTTCAAGTTACTTCTTCAGTCTTCAAATCTCCCTGCAAGTGACAGATGGCTTAGTTTCAGCAAACATTCACCTATCTGCCTCCTGAGGCGGAGCATCCTTCCCTGCCCCATTGACAGATCATGGGCACAGTCATGGTCATCAGCCCTGTTTGGCCAACAGAGGCTTAGCACATAGACTGTAAGCAGAAGCCTTAAGAGATACTGTGTGCTTTGGCGCCCATCACGTGGTCCGGTGACCCTCCATAAGGAGAACACGCCCCTGGTAGCTGCAGTCCCTTCAGCCTGGGTCCTCGGAATCAAATTTGAGGAGAAGATGCCTGGAGCGGAGCCTAGCCGTTTCTCGGAGCTGCTCCAGACGACCCAGAGGCACGTGAGAAAGAGAAGTGCTATTTGCTAAAAGCCATGGAGATTTTGGAGGGGGTTTGTCATACAGCGTCACTGGACAGTAGCTAACTAATACATCTCATCGATTCACTTTATACTATGTGAGATTGGTCTTCCAAAGGTCAAATTTTGCTCATCTCCACTTCCTGTTCCAGCATTATTGCCAGCGGCTGAGTCTGGTCCCTCCTTGGATGGCATTGGGGGCCCTAGAGTGGCTGCCAGCTAATTTTTCCAGACTTTCCTCTCATCTCACCCCTTTATGAGGATTCTTCTAAAATGACCATCCTAAGGTCAGATCAGATATCCTGGCTGCTACAAACTGGTCATATATTTCTTTTCGGTGTTAGTTAACTTCTCCTATGTAGGCAGAAAACTTCTGAAGCGCAGGAAGCCCGTCTTATACTTTGTACTCTCTTTCCATGTAACAGTCTGTTGCGAGAAGCCAGCTCTGATTGTAGGCAATGCAAATAAACACCTGATTATTATGAATACATACTTTGGGACTAGCTGTAAATGCCTACATTACAAAGCCTTCTACAGATATGGTCTGATCCCTCGTCTTGATTCTCAACATCCAGCCCCGGGCCCTGGCACGGCCATCAACTTTGTGGACCTCTACCCCTGTTGGCAAACTCTGTCAACATCCACCTCAGACACCCAGAGAGATGACGGCCCTAAGAGCAGTCAGAGGAGAAATGCAGCCTTATTGATGAATTTTCAACACATAACGCATGGCTTCCCACAGCCCTCAAAAGATGGTAGCTATTTATTCATATTAAAATTTCAAGGTGGCAAATCACCCTAGCAGTAATCTTCTGGAAGCAGATGCCTGCTGTGGGAAACCTCACTGCTTGGCCTGCTCTCTGTGAGAGATGAGCAACTCCTAAGGCTTCCAGATGGCCTGACCTTCAGGCTCGAACCCGGTCTGTTCCCCTGGCTCTCAACCTTGACTGTGAATCAGAGACCCCTGGGAACTTTGCTACAATGTAGACACCTGGGCCCATGTAGTCCATGTTTACGTGTACTTACATGTCCTTATGCCTATAACAAATATGTTATGAAGTAAGTTCTTCTGAAAGACGACTTTGTAGAGTTTTATTCTGGTTACTGCCTCAAATGCACCTCTAGACTCTTAATTTTTTTATTTGAATTTTTTTTAAATGTTTATTATTGAGAGACAGAGAGAGACAGAGCATGAACATGGGAGGGCAGAGAGAGGAGGAGGAATCTGAAGCAGGCTTCAGGCTCTGAGCTGTTAGCACAGAGCCCGACGCGGGGCTCGAACTTACAAACTGCGAGATTGTGACCTGAGCAGAAGCCGGACGCTTAACTGACTGTGCCACCCAGGCGCACCCCCCACCCCACCCCGCTTCTTTTAAAGAAACTCCTGGAAGCAGAACACCATGAAGAGGATCTCATTGCGGGGAGAGCATGTTGAGAAAGAGATTGCCCGAAATTCCTGGCTGGAACAAAAGGGCGGCTCCAAACTACAGCATGAAGACTCCAGGGAGGATGGTGTGGAACCAGGAGAAGCGCTGGGGACAGCCAGGGACCCAGGAGAAGGGGAGTAGGTGTGGCATACAGGAAATGAGAACTGGTAGGAAGAGACGAGCGAACAGCATAGAGACAACCAGGAACAGTTTTAATTTGACATATAGAGGAGGTGAAAAGGCTTCCAGGAAAGAACGTCATCTTACTGTCAAGTGAGTCAGGAAGGTTACTTGGAATTCCGTCATCTGTCACTTAAGCTAATAACACTGAATCATTGATAGTGACTTAATTAAAACCCCCATCTCTTGCCGGAAGAGGACTTGAGCTGCTTACAAGCAAACCAGGAATAAATGAGTGCCAAAAATAAATGCCCCAAGGTGTTGTTTACACTGCTCAGAGGTGGCTAAATTTGGCTCTGAACTTCTTAAATGAATACACCTTTTTATGAACACATGGCAGTCTTCTGCACAGCCGTGAACTGCATTGTGGCTCTCTCCACAATCCTGCAACATGTGAGTTACATTGCAATGATGGTAACATTCCTGGACTTTATCTTCATTTTGCAAGACTCATTAAACCCTCGGGCCACTACAATAGATGATCCATGAAGACAAAAACCTCCAAGTTTGTTTTTAGCTAAAAGATCTCATGACTGTATTTATTCATTTTGATTCAGAGGTGGGCACACAATGATCAGAGGCGTGCAGAAACTTTCCAGAGGTCAATGAATGGGAGAAGGTGAAAACATGACTGGTGGCTTAGATCCAAAAGCATTAATTAGATCCTTTGATACGTTTTAAAGTTTAGTTACAGGACTTATTGATTCAAGAAAAAGAAAGGATAAAACTTCAGACATTGAGAAAGAACGGACTGTCTGACACAGGGGCTGGAAGCCCTGAGGAGCAGAAGAACCCAGCCCATGGGCCACTGCAGAAGTTCAAAGGCAGCCCCACATGAGTCGTAAATAGTTGCCAATAATCTCAGGAGATTGGTCTCTTTGACCACTTTCAAGCATTCCTGCAAGTTTCCGAGGCTCTGTCCCACTGTCAGCCTGCTGGGCCTGCTGGGCCTCCTGCTCTCCTGCCCTCCTGCAATGCAGTAACCCCTGCTCATGCTGTATGACTTGGCATAGGGACCCATCACACTGTGAAGTGTGGGCTCTTCAAGACCCCTCCCCATGGCACTTGCCAGACTCCACTGTGTTGGTCATCTCTGCCTTCCTCGCCAGACTATGAGAGCTTTCTGAACAAGAACTGTGCATTCTGATGATCACTGGAGATTTGGAAAATTCAGAAATGACAATGAAGAACTCATTCACACCTGCACACATGCACACATACAGGGGTCCTCGACTCACTTTCTGCAACTGGTCTGTGGATCAGTGACATCTAATAATAGTACGTGGCTCCTTGCATTGTTCTTTCCCCAAAATGTTATTGGTTATTACGGCTAGCTTATTCTCTTGATTGAACTAAATTATTTTATCTTGTTCCCTGCCTCAAATTGTTTAAAATTATTAAGAAGATTGTGGAGAGAATGTATCTTTATTGCTATTGTGATTCCTAACTGACATATGGTCACCTATTTTAATGTATTGATTTATGATTTGGTAACTAATAACTCTACTGAATTTAAAAATCTAGTTTTAATGTTTGTTTTCTTGTCCTCTACAATGAAGGGATAATTCTACCTGCTCCTTTTTGATAGTTCATATTTATTTTTTTCATCTTACTGCATCAGTCAGAAAAAGCCAGGAAAACGTTAAATGCCAGCAGTGATAGTGAACGTCTCAATCTGTTTCTAATTTTAATGTAAAATAACTCCAGTGTTTTACCATAAAGGAAATGTGAGCTTTCTTCATCTTTGAAATCATGTTAAAGGACATTCTTATTAGTTTTCTATAACTGCCTAGCAATTTACCACAAATGCAGTGGCTTTAAACAAATTTACTGCCTGGGAAAATTTTTAATTAAAATATATTTGATATATAACATTGTATAAATTTAAGGCGTACAACATATTGACTTGATACATTTATATAATAGGATTGTCATATCAATAGTCAGCATCTCAACTGTCACCCATAATTATGCTTTCTTCTTTGTGGTTGGATTAAGATCTAGTTTCTTAGCAAGTTTATTATAACGCAATACTGTTGTCTATATTCACTATACTGTGCATTAGATCTCTAGGACTTAGTTACTACTAGTTGTCTATTTGTAACCTTAAACAACTCTCTTGGTCCCCCAACCCCCTAAAATGTTTTTATGAGTACGGCTTCTCTAGATTCTACATATAAATGATATCCTACACAATTTATCTTTGTCTGACTTATTGCACTTGGCATAATGTCTTCAGGATACATCCATGTTGATGCAAAAGGCAGGATTTCCTACTTTCTCACGGATAAATACTATTCCATTGTTTATGCCACATCTTTACACATTCATCCAGGGACAGGCACTTACATTGTTTCCATTTCTTGGCTATTGTGAATAATGCTGCAATGGACATGGGGTGCAGATTATCTCGCAAATGCAGTGGCCTTAAACAGCACCAATTTAGCGTATTGGAATTCTAGTGGGTCAGGAGCTTGACTCAGGGTCTCACCAGGCTAAGATCAAGGTAAAGGTGGGGGTGCAGGTGCCACTGGGCTTGGGTCTTCTTCCTTGCCAGCTTAGTGCAGTTGACAGGATTCGTTCCTTCTCACCTTTTCCACTTGGCTCCCTCCATCTTCAAGCCAGCAATGAAGGATGAAGCCTTCTCCTACTTGGAATCTCTATTTTTTGCTCTTAAGGGTTCTTGTGACTACACTGGGCCCACTTGGATAATCCAGGATAATACCCGTTATTTGAAGTCAGTTAATGAGTAACCTTAATGGCATCTGCAAAATCTCTTTGTCATGTAAGGTGACATAACTATGGGAGTAATACCCATAATGCTATGGAGATCACCGGGGCCCAAATTCTGCCTGCCAATTCTCCCAATCTCGGTTCACCAAGCTTCAGAGTTAGAAACTGGTGTCAAATTTTATTAAATATCTTTTTATTATTTATTGTCATGATCATACACCTTCTGGCCCTTAACCTATTGATATAGTAATAGACTTATTAACATTTAAAAAATTGCATCCTTGGAATATGCCCCTTCTATGTCAGAGTGATCAATTCTTTTATTACACTGGTAGATTAAATTTGCTATGTTCTCATGTTGACTTTTATATACATTTATAAATGGGAATATTCTTTCTTTCATGTTTTGTCAGATTTTAGTGTTAGGTTTGTGCTGTCTTGGTGAAATGAACTGAAAGGCTGTCCATGCTGCTCGAAGATCTGAAACACTATTCAGAGCACAGGAAGTAAAATTGTTTGGTTCTAGCATCTTTTTTGGATGATTTTATATCTAACATTTTGATTTAATAATATAATGTGAATATTTTTCATTTCAAATATACATTTAAATTTTTTTAAAATTTAAATCCAAGTTCGTTAACATATAGTGTAATAATGGTTTCAGGAGTTGAATTTAGTGATTCATCACTTACATGTAACATCCAGTGCTCATCCCAAGTGCCCTCCTTAATACCCATCACCCGTTTAACCCAACCTCCCACCTACCTCCCCTCTAGCAACCCTCAGTTTGTTCTCTGTATTTAAGAATCTCTTATGGTTTGCATGCCTCCCTCTGTGTTTTTATCTTATTTTTCTTTCGGATGACTCTTTAATAAAGTTCTGTTTTTCATTATTGGCAGTCTAAGTTTTCCACTCATTCGTTGACTAATTTCCCATAAAATCATGTTCCACTGAGATTTTCAAATCAATCAGCATCAAGTTATTTAATATGCAAACTAATGCAATTATTTTCCAATAAATAAAAACTCACCTATATTTGTCTCATTTGAATCTCTTATTTCCACTTTGTTATCTTCCCAGAAGTTTATCTTTATGTTGTTTATTTTCCAAAGAATTAGAAGTGATACCACATCGATTTTTCTGTTTTGGAGGCCATTCATTTTTTTCTTCCTGTTTTTCTTAAGTTTATTTTGCTATTTTTTCCCCTATCTTCTTGAGATGGATACTGTGTTCATTTATTTGCTTCTAATTTCAGTTTTGTTTTTTGTACTAGACTTTTAAAAACATTTTGTTTCACTGGCCATCCACCATCTAAGTAAACTTCCTGTTTTGAGGAGGATCCCAAAATAGGTGGGGGGCAGGGCCCCCCCTCCCTTTTAGAAGCTGAAAGTGGGTAGTTAGGCTCTCTTGCCTTGCTAGCTCCTTGGGTGTGGAAGCGAAAAAGGCCCAGGTGCTCCCATCCAGATCTTTGAACCCAGAGTCCTTGCACATAGAGAGAGTCACAGTTTTAAGCTGATAGCAGCAGCCGAGCTAGAACTTGAGGGCAGAGCAACAAACATTCTGCTCACAGTGCTTGCACGTCCTGTGACGTCCTGTTGCACTCAGCCTTCCCTGACTCTTCCTGGTTTCTGAGCCTGCCTCTCAGGCTTCTCCTTCATTCCTATGAGCTACCTGACAGCTTTCCAAATAATTCCTTTTCTGCTTAGGGTAACTATTTTGTGTGTTTAAAATTTAGAATTCTAATTAAATTTTTTTTTAACGTTGATTTATTATTGAGAGACAGAGAGACAGAGCGTGAGCAGGGGAGGGGTAGAGAGGGGGGAGACACAGAATCTGAAGTAGGCTCCAGGCTCTGAGCTGTCAGCACAGAGCCCGACTTGGGGCTCCAACTCCCTGTGAGATCATGACCTGAGCTGAAGTCAGTCGCCTAACCAAGTGAGCCACCCAGGCACCCCCTAGAATTCTAAGTAGCATAGAATTTAGGTTTGCATTCGAAGTTTAAAAGGCTCTTTAAAAAAAAATCACAATTGGTTAGGTTTGTGTATTTATATCTTTGCGACTGATTTTGAGTTTTACTGTTGTGTCATCAGATAATATGATCTGTGCAAACATCTGTTTTTAAAAAGCTAGGAATTTTTTGTGGCCTAGTATGATTAATTTTTGTAAATATTCCACACACAGAAAAAGCTAAGTATACATCGTAGAAACAAAGTTCAGCACATATTAATTACATACTTTATTTTCTTACTTATATTTTACTGACCTGAACCATTAAAACTGTAAGTATGCAAATGTTTCTCACTAGCATTGTTTGTAGCAAATTATCCTCGCCTTCTCTAACAACTTTTACTTTATATATTTTGATGCAATGTTATTTGGTACATATAAGTTGACGACTGAATTGTTTGTTGTGCTCTTTACCAGTGTAAAATTACTCTCTTGGACTTATGCAATATAATAAATATAATGACTTTTATTATTATATATAAAATATAATGAATATAATACATACTACAATATAATAAATATAATATTAAATTCTCCTTGGTCTGTTCTTAATAATGATCTTTGAAGACTTTTATTTTGATGCATCTAGCTACTAGCAGTGTCTGACACATAGGTGCTTATTAAGTGTGACTGAAAATCAAAGATATTGGAAACTTGTAGGGGAGTGGGGACTACTGTAAAGCCCTTTTTGTTTGGTTTTTGGGAAGATACAAATGCCTGCTCTCTCCATTCCCCTCAAATGATACCCTTTCCTGTGGGAAATTAATAGCCCGCTCACCATACCCTAATAGTCAAAAAGAAATTCCAGAATGCTACTCCACACCAGAAGGTAGCTGCATTCCAAATCTCAGATATTCTAAACCTTTTAATATTGAGGCCAGCTGTGAAGCAGTGACTGAGCTCTGATGCACACAGTGTGTACACAACAGACAAAATATCAGCAGTTGAGCTCAGAAAACCACACTGCAGAGGAAGCAGAAGGATCGATGGGAGGGAGACACCGCGGGTTGAGGCGGGGAGTGTGTAGTACTCCCTGGAGAGAAAGAGCACAGCAAAAAAAGAGACAGGGAAATGAGAAAGGGAGTTTATAAGGATTTTTAAAGATGGTGGGAAAGCCCTACCAAAAGCAGGAGTCCCTGAAGTCCCTGTGGGGGGCCTCTGCAGGTTCTTTGTGCCACCTACGCCAGCACCGACACACAAGGACCGAGCAAAATGGGACCAGGGCACCCCCCATATGAGGAGAGAGGCTGGCCCTCCTGAGAGCTCCCCAGGGGCCGACACATCCTGAGGGCTTCACGCACCGTCTTCTCTGTCCTCACAGCACGTCCAGATGTGTCACTGCAAATGCAGAGAGGGTCCTCCCTGCCTGGACAGGGCAGCAGGTTTGGGACCCAGGGATCTGCTGCCTCCAGAGGCCACCTCTAGGCGTCAGGTTAAGCTGCCTTCTGCCTGGTCAAAGCTAGACACACGTAGAGCAGGCTTACAGAGGCTTGCATGTGCCATCTAATCGTTTAGCAAACTCGACCCAGTCCACAGTGTGTGATTAAACTAATTTCAAATAAGTCCCTTTTAATTACAGGTTTAGGTTGTATTAAAAATACCCAATTCCAGTGAAAGCTGCTGGTAATTCTGACACTAGACCAGAGCCCATCAAAGGACAGACTTCCTGAAATGTGGGACTGACTTGGGGCTCTGGGATGTACACAGCGAGTTTGAGAGGACTTCCCGAGCGTACAGTTGGCTTTCCAGCACCTGCAGTTACTCTCACTTTAATAATGACCTGAGGGAGCCTGAGGATCAGAGACAGCAGGAGTGGCCCCATGGCCCCAGATGTTGGTCGTTTAAAAATATTTCAGGGGCGCCTGGGGGCTCAGTCGGTTGAGCGTCCGACTTCGGCCCAGGTCATGATCTCACAGTTCGTGGGCTCAAGCCCCGCGTCGGGCTCTGTGCTGACAGCTCAGAGCCTGGAGCCTGCTTTGAATTCTGTGTCTCCTTCTCTCTCTGTCCCTTCCCTAGTCATACTCTGTCTCTCAAAAATAAATAAACATTGAAAAAAAATTTTTTTAGTATTTTATAACTTCAAAGATCGCTTGGCTGAACAAACACACCAAAATACTCAGTTCCGTACATGCAGAAGCAATGTAATGGCAACAGAGAAAGAGAACTAGCGAGAGACAGGGAAAGGTTTTGAGAGAGAAAGAGACAGAAACAGAGACAAAATGAGAGAGAGAAAGAATATATTCACTTCTAGGACTGCAGGTCAAATAAATCAAACCAGATTACAGGGAAACAAGGTGATTCCTATCCCTCCACGAACCTTGTTCTATGCAGTTATTTTGGGAGCACTATGGCAACATTTTCCTGGTTATCCACAATAACATTGATGGCAAGCACTGAGCCCCCCACAGTGTGCACCAGGTCTATACTGGGTCCTTGCTGGGCACAGCTTCACTTAATCCTTAAAAGAAACCTACGAGGAAAAGTACTAGGGTCATCCATTTTATAGACGTGGTAACAGTTGGGGGTTAGTCAGATAACCTACTCACGCACCAATATCATCCACTGACAGGACCCGGATCCAGGCCCGAGTCTGTGCGCGTTAGAGTCAAGTTGCCAACTACTAGGCCCCGCTGACCCATTCTATATTTGCGCCAGAGTTTGCTCTCCACGAAAGCTTTCCATCAGTCCTCAACTAAGAATACAGAGCCTTTATAAGTCTGCTCTCATTTCAAACACATTTAACAAAGAAAACTATTCTTCTGAACCGCCTGGGAAACTCCATTTTTCCTCTCTCTTCTCCCAGCGTAAAGTGGCATTTATTTGTGTACCTAGGAAGAACCAACCCAAACCTGCTCATTACAAGGGAAGGGAAGCCACACGTGCTAACTCTGGCTTTCAGCGTTATCATTGTATTTTTCTCCCCGGCTGCAAAAAGTAGAATTCTTTCAACAAAAACTTTCTATCTAAAAATAAAATCGTGGCAAACTCTGCAATTACACTTGTCAGTTGGAGACGTCTGCTTTCCACTCTATTTTCCCAAATGCAGAAGGAAGTCCAATTTACTGTCTGCTAACGGGTCACACCAAAGGCCCAAATGCAGCACAATGAACCGGAAAACCGAAGCTACGTAGGTGTGAATCACTGTGTGGTTGTTCCAGGAGGGCTGCGAGTAGCTTTATTTTAAGTCAAACATGCTACTTATCTCACCTGTCATTTGCACAGTGGGACCCTGATCAGGGTGTGCCAAACTCCAGCCCCAGGGCCATCAAATGATGCTGAGAGGCAGATGTTGGCCAGTTTCCCCCCTCTTGAGCCCACTCCCAAACCTTCCCCTTTCCGCTCTCTTCCCTTTGCTGTTCGGTGCCTCCCGATTATAGGGCCCCACCACGCTTATTGTGGAGTGCTGGATTGCTACCGTTACTTGGATTTACCAGAAAGGTTTCATGGGGCGCCTGGGTGGCTCAGTCGGTTAAGTGTCTGACCCCTGATTTCGGCTCAGGTCATGACGTCACAGTTCATGAGTTGCAGCTCCTTGTCAGTGCAGAGCTCACTTTGGATTCTCTCTCCCCCTTTCTCTCTGCCCCGCCCTTGCTTGCAGGCTCTCTCTCTGTCTCTCTCCAAATATATAAATAAAGAAATAAGCTTTAAAAAAAAGCTGCAGAAGGGCTCCTAGGTATTAAAGACTGATAACTCTTATTTTCTCAGCTGGTGGTTTCCATAAGACATTGTACTACCTTAAAGTTATACTCTTGTGAGAAGTACACCATTAACTGGGGTTGATACACACTTTTGGTAAGGGGATTTTACATCTAATTCATCAGGTTCTTTAAGGGACATGTATGAACACCTATGGGTGTTGGAGGGAATGACTAAGACAATTCTATGAGCTTTTAGAAAGTGTTTTACAATAATCCAAAGAGAATTTTAAAGCACTAGGAGCTGGGAGGAAGTCTTATCATGATTAGGAGTCTAGCCTAGAGAGAGGAAACAGAAGATTGGGACCAAATGGTACAAATGAATAAATGAACAGTCAGACGTCTAGAAATGGGTAAACATTTTCATAAATGATAATGAGAAGGAGGAGCCCGGTAAACTCTATGGCTTTGCAGATAACAACCCCCTACCTAGAAATGCCTAGTGGAATAAGTCACTGGACCTCCAGGAGAAGGCAAGCAAAGTTAACAGAAGAGCTTATGTGAAAAGTATATGCTATATACTATTCCATCATATCCCATTCCATCATGCAATATCAAAATTATGACCCAAGAAAGGGTCTTGAGAATCCTTAGAGATTATTCCCTGCAGATATTCAAGCCATCACAATGCTCTGGCTTAAAAGTGTCCTCAAGATGTGCACGGGATGGCTGATGTCACCAGGAAGCAGATCAGAAACCTAGCAACGGTTGTCATGTGTCTTTGTAGGAACACTGGTGTGTCCCTACATAGACGACCGGGTGTAGTTTTGGTCATCGCCGCCACAGAGGGCTACAGTAGGTCAAGAAATTATCCAGAGAAAGCCAATCAAAAATAGCAAGGGGGCAGAAGTAATAACAGAATAGCAACGATAATTATGGAGCCTATACACCAGCTACTATTCTAAGTGTTTTCCTTGTATTGATTCATTTAATCCCTCAACCATCTCATTTAGTAGTTACTCTTATCAACCCATTGTACAGATGAGAAAACCGGGGATAGAGAGTTTAAGTAGACACGAAACTAACATTTGTACCCAGGCCATCCAGTGCCAGATTAACAGCTCTTAACTCGAGCTACTTGCAAAATGGGAAAAGACTGAACGAAATTCCATTCTGTTCTGCTGGGAGAGAAAAGGCTAAAAGTAATTCATCTAAGTTAATAAAACCAAGACAAGGCCTGATGGGGAAAACATGGACTTTCCACCAAAGTGCAGATTTTTAAAGTTAGGATGAAGTGCATTTCAGACAAAAGAAAATCAGCTTTGCACAGCAGAAGTACATTATAAGCTTGCATTTTCCTCAAGAATTGAGACTACAAATTCCAATAGACTCAGAAAGAGTGTTGGCCATTGATGATGCTGAGGGGAAACAGGTTTGTTCTGAGCTAACAGAGGATTCCTGTGCCTAAAGCCCAGAATTACCCTTGGTCGTTTTCTATTAGAGGCAGGCTACAGGGCTGGAGAAATGAGGGTCTTTCCCCGTGGGCAGAGCCTTTGTGTGATCACCCTTCCTGTGACTTGGGACTTCTACCACCTCCTTGCCAACTTCATCTCTAAGAAGCTCCAGCCCAGGACAGAAGACGGTATGTGGGCGTGGCAAGCAGCTCTCCATCTGAAGTGACAGGAAGTGATTGCCGACTAATCCCAAGGGGCTGGGACCCGCGGCCGTCGTAAAATCTTGTACTGGGTGGAGCTGGTGGAGCAGTAGAGCCACATCTCACCACTGATGACCTCTGTGCTACACATTCCCTCTGCCTGTTTCCCCAGTCCGTCCTGGAGAAAGCCAGTGGACAGACAGGGAAGGCCTTGGTGGTCTCCGGGAAGAGCGACGATCCTAACTTAGGCCTGGAAGTTTTCTGGCCTCTGCCTCTTTTTCTCTCCTGAGGCTTCGAATGCCTCCAGTTCCCCAGCTCATTGCCCCTCTGAGGACTCAGAAGAACATCGCTAAGCACATCGGGCTCCATGCGCAGCCAGTCCTTTGGGCAATGGAGGGACTTGGGGGTAAAATCGTTTCTAGTGCCTGCTGATCCGGCAGCTCCAGGGAACAAAGAACCCCCACTCTGGGGTGTGTGCACCTGCAGGAGACGGCCCAGGGAGCTGCACCGACAGCGGGGGTGCTGGAGGATGTAAGAAGGAAAAACAGAGACTTGGGAACACTAGGCTTGGTGAATGGGCTCCGTGGCGGGAGGCACTTGAAATATTAACTATTATTGAGTTGTTCAGTTTCGGAGGATTAAAGAGACACCCATGCTGACTCTCTTTAGCACAGTCTACACCAGGGAAATCAGCCTCCCCCGTCAGCCACAGACATTTTACCACTTGCCCGAGAGGTGGAACAGAGGCAATCTCTGCTTCTACTCACCTACGCAGTTATCGCAAAGGCTACAATGAGAGGCACGAGGGGGCCGGAAAATCTTGCAGGTGAAACAATATTTAAGTTTCACAGTCTGGCCATTGATGATGACTTCTTTGGTTCTGGGAGGTGGGCGGTACCCCCCTGAACTGGTGCCGTTTGCGATATCTGTGGACAAAAGAAGAAAAAGAGTGCAAGCCCTTAATATAATCACTTATCGGCTGCAGGCTCCCACCCCTAGGAGGCCTGGAGTCTGCACTTCCAAGGGCAGCAGCCACACCTGGCCTTTCTGGGAGGCACCCGACGCCAGACACGCAAGAGGACCTGCCGTCCCACCGCCTTCCAGCTCCTGGCCAGGGCTGAGGCTGCCCAAAATAGTTCACACAGGCAGTGGCCACGTGACTGAGTTCTGGCCAATGAGGTTCGAGCACACATGGCCAGGCCCAGCCAATGGGTCTCTCCCGCGGAGACCCGCCCACTCTTTCCTCTCCCCGCAGGGTCGCTGGGGAACCAAAAATTGGGGACCCTGAATGTGCAGCGGAGGGCTGCCTCTCCCATCTCTTCACCCTCCATACTGCTACATGGACACCAAATTCCCAGTGTTAAATTTCTAAAGGTCTGGGTTTTGTTACAGCAGCTAGTGCTGCCCTAATTAACACAGTGGGGGATACTGACATCAAGATCCTTCTCTGATGGTACATTCCAAATCCAGCTTAAGAATCTCCCACCTTGCACACTGGCCTCCTCAAAAATACCAGGTATTGGGTGAGGAGAATATATAATACATATGTATATATATGTGTGTGTGAGTGTGTGTGTGTGTATATAAACATACATATATATATTCAAAATATATATATACACATATATATTCAAAATAGATATATTTAAATATATATTTAAAAAATAATCTCTATATTTTGTTTATTGGCTGACCAGCATCTTTCATTATCTTCTAGAACCAGTTTTTTAAATGTTGAAAAAAATACAAATATATATTTTTTTAATTAAAAAATTTTTTTTAATGTTTATTTATTTTTGAGACAATGCGAGAGACAGAGTGCAAGCAGTGGAGGGGCAGACAGAGGGAGACACAGAATCTGAAGTGGGCTCCAGGCTCTGAGCTGTCAGCACATAGGCCGACACGGGGCTCAAACTCACGAACTATGAGATCATGACCTGAGCGGAAGTCGGACGCTTAACGACTGAGCCATTCAGGCGCCCCTGTATTTTTTTTTAAAGTTTCATTGTATCTTACAAATCTGGTTCTTGTCTCTGAGTTCACATTAGAACCACCCAAGGAGCTTTCTAAATTCCCCTAATGGATGGACCCTGCCACAGACCCATTAAATCAGAATGGAGCCCCTGGGGTGATTGTAAAGTGCTGGAGGGTTGAGAACCCCTGCTCTACAGGAAGGTAAAACATCCAATTTTATTCTCCTCTAGGCCCCTCACAGCCCTGTGAGCCCTGTCAGGAAGAATTGGGGCAGCTGCCTGTGCAGCCCAGCACAGGAGGCCATGGGGGGATGGAGAGTAGCAAGACTACCTAAGGGCTTCGCCCAGACACTGCAGCAGATAAACAGCTAGAGCAGACCCTAGGGGCTGGAGGAAATCTTGGGAAACTTCATGGTGGTCTCGAAACAGAGCTGGTAACTTTAAAGGTAGCTGTATTTTACTTCACACACACTGAAAGGTCACACTATTTTGCAATAGTTGCAACATGTGATACATTTCCCAAATGGTATGAGTCCCAACACCCACGGCGGCCCCCACAAACAGCCTGGGCAGGAGTTACGGGAAGAGCTTCCAAAACTCCTGATATTTCAGTCCTGCCCTCAGGGAGGCTGATTTCATTGGTGGGGGTACAGTCTGGCATGGGGTCGAAGAAACTCCTGAGGTATGGTGATATCTGCAGAACTGCACTTTCTTCCTGCCTCCCTGCTCCGACAGAATCCACCACTCACGCGTCATGATTTCAGGGGCCCTTCACCCTTCACACCAATCTTCTTTAACAGGAGAACGGAGGCCTGAAAATCTGCCCCTTGCCCTTTGGCCTAAGTTTGGTATTTGTAAAAATACCAACCCAAGTGGTAGAGAGGGAGCATTGTGAGTGGTTATCAGCCATTTTCTATTCATGGAAAATTAAAGTTCTACAAGCAGGTTCTAGAAGGAAAGGATAGAGAGTTCAAGAACACCTGAGGGAGACAAGGCGGTGTAGAGGGCAGGGAAATGGGAAGACTAAGGAGCAGCCTTCCGCTTTACCTCTTTGCTGAGGACAACTCTTCTACTTAGAATAATAATTAAACAGCCACGGAGCCATCCCAAAGACCCTGGGTGGCCTTGCCAAGCAGGATACCCTCTCTTGGCATGTGCCCCACTGTCCTGGCACCCCGGTGGCTGCCCTATCAAACCTCTCAATGGGTTCTGTAATAAGGAGAAAACAAAGAGAGGACATGGCTATGTACTTCCCTAGCCATCAGGGTAAAAATAACTTGCTTTGAATACATCAAAGATAAGGTCAGCTCTCTAGAGATTGTGCCAACTGGGTGCCTAAATTAATTATGACTTGGTGCTTCACTAGCCTTCTATCAGCCATGATATCTACTGTATCCATTTAGCTCTTGAAAACATGGGTAGAAAAACTAGAAAGCCAGATACATGTGTAAAAATAATAACCCAGGGGCTCCTGAGTAGCCCAGTCATTTAAACGTCCAACTTTGGCTCAGGTCATGATCTTGCGGTTCATGAGTTCGAGCCCCGCCTCAGGCTCTGTGCTGACAGCTCAGAGCCTGGAGCCTGCTTCAGATTCTGTGTCTCCCTCTCTCTCTGCCTCTCTCTCTCTTTTATATTTAAAAATAAATATTTAACATTTAAAAAAAATTTAAGAAATGGAAATAATAATCCAATCAGCAGTATTTGTGTTAATTTAATCAGAAAAGTTGAAAGACTGAATTGTCACAGAAAGTGTCTTAAAATGCCAGGATGACCATCTTCTCCACACTCAAATGACTAAAATAGCCTAGTCTGAGTAGCAGGGCCTTGGAAAATTCCCCGCTAGCACGTGATCCTGTTGTTCCAAAGTACATTTTTGAAAGGTTAAACATTTGATACAATGTGAAGTGAAGGTTAAATTCAACAGACGTGAAAAATTGAGGCTTAAGAAATTAAGCCAAATCTGAAAACTCTTTGACTAAACATCTGGAGAACTTTTCATGTCAAAGAAACTGAAGAATCGGAAGACCTAGATTCAGGACCCAACTGTGCCATTGAAGTGACTGAAGTGACTGAAGATCCACATAACTGAAAAAAAAAAAGTCAGCTGGTATTTAGAACCTATGGTTCACCCTTGAACGATGTTGGGGTTGGGGGGCTGACCCCTTACACAGTTGAAAATCCAAGTATAACTTTTGACGCCCCCCAAAACATAACTACCATTAGCCTATTATTGACCAGAAGCCTTACCAATCACATCAAGTTGATTAAGACATATTTTGTATATTATATTCATTATATACAGTATTCTTACTGTATATAATATAGTACATTATACTCTCTATATACTGTATATAGCACACAGTATTATATATACTGCATATATAATTATATACACTATATAATGTACAGTATATATAATACTGTATATAATATTTTCTTACTGTATATAATATACTGTGTATACTAAAGTAAGCTAGAGAAAAGAAAATGTTATTAAGAAAATCATAAAGAAGAAAGAATACATTTACGGTACTGTTCTGTATTTACTGGAAAAACCTGCATATATAAGTGACCCCGTGCAGTGCGAACCTGTCTTATTTGAGGGTCAATTGTATTTAAGTAAAATACTGTGACAGAGGCCATAGAGGACTCATAAACGAACAAACACAGACAAGGGGAGAAGTCAGCAAGGGGTCCTGCTGGGCTGTCTGTTGGGCAGGGAGTCTCCTGGCCAGTCTGGCCATCCCATTCCCTCAGAGCCGGCTTTCTAGATGGAAGTCTAACAAAACCCTCCCACGGGCCTCCCATGGGCCACACATGGTCTTTCATGCACCTGGCCCTTCTCTTGACGTCTGGTCTTACACAGAGCCTGGGTCAGAGCACAGTGGCCTCCTTGTGCCCCCAAGCAGGCTGCTGTTTTGTACTTCCAGGCACAAAGCCTTCTCCCCTGGGGCCTCCCTTTCATGCTATCTGCGTAGATACCCTTCAGTCTTCAAGGACCAGTTCAAGCTTCTCTTGCAGAAACGCTTTGTAAGCTGAGCTGTTTCCTCCTTTGGACTTTCACCATATGATTCGTTTATATGTATATTATTTTCAATCACTAGACCATGCTGTGCTTTCAGGTACCAGTCCTGTGCTGGGAGCAGGGGGAGACTTGTTCTCTGCTGGTGATGTTCACAGGCTGGAGGGAAGACCTGGGACCTCGCTAGTGCAGCCACGGCAAGGATCTGCTTTTGTGTCTTCCCCCAGGGGCTGCTGCAGCTCAGGGACCATGCCTTCCCTCTTTCATGTTCCCACTGTCCAGCAGAGGTTCTGGCACACAGTAGGTCTTCAAGAGGTGCATGCTGAACGGGAAGGCCAGTAGTCCCGACAGGTGGGGACGAAGGATGCCTGGACGCACAGGACTGGCGTCCTCCACACCCGTGCGTCAGCCAGAGGCCACTGTCCTTTGTCCTCTGAGCCAGTGACACCTCCCTCCCTGGGAACGCCTCTCTCAAGATCTTCCTGAGGCTGTTACTCTTCTTAAACGTGTCCACGGCCACTGCTGGCCCAGTGACCCATCTCACACAGCTAGTCTGCATATGCGCCCCCAGAGAGGGCCGGGCAACATGGGCAGCTGAATACCTCAGGGCACCCCAAAGTGGCTGTTTCTTTCACATAATAAATTCAACAGCCACCCCAGCCAGCAGCTTCGGGCATGCCTGCATCCAGGGTAGATGTGAATGATTGGGCCTTGAAACCCAGGGCTTCAAATACCCACCTGAGCACAAAGAAAGTTTCTCCTCAACGTGCAGACTGACGCCAACGGCTGGTCATAAAATCCGTTCCTCGTCCCTGGAGATGACGTACACCCGTGGCCCACGTCACAGGGCACGGAAGGTGGCGTTCCTGTTCTAATCCTCAATTACTCTGTTTTTTTGGTTTTGGTCTTCGTCGTTGGCAACAATTGTGCCCTCCGCTTCGGAGAACTGCTCTTTGTGGTTTAAGTACAGACGCCGAAAAAGGATAATTGAAGTCTGCAATATCTAACGGTTAAAGAACACTAGAATTTGTGTGTGTGTGTGGGGGAAACCTCTAACAGTACTGCAAGTTTATATGAGTCAGTATTTCTTAAGGACATTTTTATATACGAGCATTCTGAAAGCAAACTTAAGAGCTTGAAATGGTCTTTTTCTCTTTAAAACTCCCCCTCCTTGCAAATTGTTGGTAGCTGTTGGGGTGGAGGCAGAAAGAGTAACAGAGTCTCCATCTGGCATGAACCTCACAGTCAGCAAAGAACGAGGGGATCTGGGGAGTCGGGGAGGGGCCGTGCAGTGTGATGTAGGCACACACAACTGCCTGTTGACTAAGTTTTTCACTCAGAGAGAAGTCCTGGGCTTACCAGAGCCTTTAGTAAGTTGTTTGTTCGCGCATGCCTCTTTCAAAGCCACTCTCCGAAGTCTTGCTCCTTTCTTGAAGGAATAATAAATAGGGCACTCATAGCCTGAGCGACCCACTTGTCTACTGTCTTATTGATTCCTGCTCCAAATTCAGGGAGAAAACTGTTGAACCTTTAAAACCGCTGACCTTTACCACATAAAGCGAGTGAACTCTGCTTTCTTAAAATGCAAAGGGAAATATCCGGACTTACGAAAGATGTACATTAAGGTGCTTTTCCTTTTCCAAAAGGATTTGGAACAGTGGGATTCCCTGGTGCATTGAAGTTTCATGATGAGTCACCACTAACAGTGTCTTCCCGAGAGGGAGGAACCTCTGCTAACGAATGTTTGACTAGGATGAGGACACACTGCACTAGGATGCAAGTCGTAGGGGAAGTGAGATTTGCTTTATACTCAGATCTTCAAGACCCTGTCCACTGCGTGGCTGGAGGACAGCCGTAAGTTCAAATGCATCTGAAATTTCATAAGGCTCATGTCATTGGTGCTTTGCAGCATTTGGGACACAGACTACCCAACCTCGAAATGGTTACCTCTCAGGACGGAAAATGGCTGAGAGCCAATCAACACAGGCTCTTGGCTAACAGTCTGTAAACTTCCAAGCCCATAGGAAAATATTAAGATGATGAAATCTGAGACAACTCAACTATTAAACTGTTAGGGGTGAAAGGGAGAGCAAATTCTGATCTGTCCACAGACATTGGTTAGGTTTCCACTTGAGGGTAAAATGTGAATCTTTTCTCACCAATATATTGGATGGCAGCAGCTTTGCCTCCATAAATGCTTATATACAAATGTGCATTTGAAGGCTCATGAAGGGGTGAGATTCCCCAGCCCTCTCCCACCAGCTGAACGCTTTGCTCTGTCAGTTTGTCTTACATGTTTGTCTTCGAGGGCTAAAACTGATGCCTGAGGTGAGGCTCGTGCATGTGGTTTCAATCCTGAGCCACGCGGACGGGCAGACAGGGGAGGGCCCTCTGCTTAGAGGGGCACACGTCAAAGAGGACCGGAGGAAGGACAGGGGCCAGGAGCAGGAGAAGAAGAAAAGCAGACGTGGGGAAGCCACAGGCAGGCGTGGGCCCCACATGGGATGGAAGGAGTCCTACTAGCAACGCAAGACATAAGGCATTCGGGGCCCAGCTCGTCTTTCCCGGTCCCTTCACTCACTAATCCAACGTCTCTGAGTGTGGCAGGCACTCTGGTGGACAACACGGACCTGGCTCCTGCTTTCAGGGCGTTTACAGCCTAGTGGAGGAGACAGATATTAAGTAAGTAAACACACAACTAAATGCGTCATTGCGCATCGTGTTCTTTCGAGTCAGAGAAGCAGGGAACTCCGCTTGGTGTGAGGATCCTTCCCAGAAGAAAGAGCATTGGAACCAGGATCTGAGAGAGGATGGAGCAGGGCTTCCTTAGGCAGCGCCTGTGCACGCGTGCGTAAGCGTGCATGCACGCTGGGAGTGAGGAGCGAGGCATTTCAGACAGAGTGACTTGTGTCCTGGCCCCAGGACAGGAAGCAGATGGTACATCCAAGAACTGCAGGCAGGTTAGTGTGACCAGAACACAGAGAATGGGAGACGGTCAGAGAGGAAGACGGCAGGGGCTAGATCACACAGAGCCCTGGAGTCATGTTGGGGATGTTGGTGTTCATCCTCAGCGTCCCAGAGGTGGGCTGGGGACAGAGGGAAGCAAGACGGCCAGTTAGCAGGGATTTGGAATACGAGCCAGAGATGATGGTAGCTCAAAATAGGGTGGTGGCTGTGGCGATGGAGAGAAGTAGACACATTCTAGAAACGTGAAAATGGTAACATCAGTTATTAGCGGATGTGGTAAATGAGAGACAGGTGGGTGTCCGGGATGAGTCTCGGGCTCTGGATGGTGCAAGGGGGGCACTGTGGCAGCGTCCTGAAGCAGACGGCAGCACTTGTGAAGGTGCAGCGAGGGAAGGAGGGGAGGGAGGAGATTGCCTGCTGGTACTGAGTGTGAGGAAATATCTTGCAGGCCTGTGCACATACAGAGCAGGACCTGAGAGGAAGGGCCTAGGCTGGAGATAAATGTCCCCTGGCTTCTGAAGTTATCAGGAGGTGCGGGGCCAAGGGCTGAGCCCCAAGCCACTCCCACATTTAGAAACAAGGAGCACTGGAGAGGCAGAAGGAGGGCACAGTGTCAATGAGTCATGTAGTCTGCTTTAAACACATCCGGAAAACCCCAACACTGGAGTCCCTCTGGGGGACTGGTGCATCGGCACAGCAAAGAGGCTAAGGAATAAAAAAGTGCAAAGAAAACCCAGGGTTTCCCCAAGGAACTTGGTCCTCATACCTTCCAAGGATACTACCATCCTGTGGGACAAGGAGCGTCCTGTGGTCCCCTAGCACAGAACATGCTGGTGTAGAAGGAGGATTGCCTGGTGGGGCAATCGGGGTTTCCTCTGGACAAAGGGGACACGGCTGTGACTGTGCTCGGAGTGGATGCTGGGGTGGAGCAGGAAGGAACCGCACTCTCTCGGGGCTGGACAGAGAACACTGGAAACAAAGCTCAGCCAGGATGGGCGGCGGGCGAAGGGATGAAGCCACCACACTCCAATGCCCGGACTGCGTGCAGAGAGATGGAAAGGCCCGGGGCTAGGCACAGTGTGTCCGCTGGCTTGCCCTCAAATGGGTAGAATCATGGAAGGATGCAGAGTCCTGGAGAGGGAACCTTCCTGCAGGGATGGAGAGGGCAGTGGTGGGGGAACTACTATAGACTCCTGGGGATGGGGATCTGGAAGAGGACCTGGGGCATATCCCACATAAAGGGATTAGGCTGCCTGCCCTTGCTGGAGGCATGGGGGGTTGCAGACGGGGTACTTTTTCCCACTGAGTCTCACCACCCCCCACCCACTGCAGTCCTGCCTTCATGAACAAAGCAGGGCGGAGAGGTCTGGTGTGGGGACCGTGGCTGCCTGGGAAATGCTCGGGAGGAGGAATGGAAAGGGACAGGCTCTGACGGGGTGATGCATGTGCATGGTTCCCACTCACAGGTCTTCCCTAAGCCCCTCACCGGCATCTTAAGTGGTGGGAACAATTAAAGGGCAGGGGTAGTGGCAGGCTAAGAAAGGGGGAAATGGTGCATTGGAGACAATAAACCCATGCTTCACAAAGTGGCTCAGCCTTGACCTTGCCTCTCCTGCATGTGCAGCTGGGTTTGGTCACAGGAGGTAATTTTACATAGAGACCACAAAGGCTTTAGGCTTACTCTGGATTTGGTCATCAAAGGGCTCATAGGATGGACCTCCTTTAGGAGAAAACTTGGTGAAGGAGAAAACATTTGTCAGATGAGAACCTGAACAGATACTCCTAAGCCACATGAGAACCCTACCACTTAAGGCTTTTAACCAAGAACTGAGAAAAACACAATGAAATATTTGTAGAGAATTGGGCAAGGCAACCTTTGTCTGCTTAACAGAGAGGAGAAAAAGGAAACCTCAGAGAAAGAGGTTCCTGTGCTACTCAGTACTAGCTTCATTCATTCATTCATTCATTCATTCATTCTTTTCAGATATCTATTAGGCACCTACCACGTGCTGAGCAGTCTTCTAGGGGCCCTGGATACAGTGGTGAATAAGCTAAGCCCTCTGTCCTTTCGTGGCCTACCCTCTAGGAAGGGCAGATAAGCCCAGAGTATGGATCTTTACGAGTACAAACAAATCACATTTAATAACAGATCTTAAATGGGGCTGATGATCGAGGTCATCTAGGGCAGTGATTCTCAAACGGGGGTGATTTGGGGCCCCAGGAAAAATCTGGCTGAGTCCAAAATGTCTGGAGGTGGCAGGAGGGAATAAGTTAAGCCCACAGATGCTGCTAAACATCCCATAATGCACAGGAGAGCCCCCACAGCAAAGACTTACCCAGCCCAAGATATCAGTAAGTGCCAAGGATGAGAAATCTTAGCCTGGGGCCTTGCTACTCAAAGTGTGTTCTGTGGACCAGCAGTACCAGCATCGCTGGGAAGCTCATCGGAGAGGAATAATCCCAGGTGGTTCAGATGCACGTGACAGTTGGAGAAGCATTGCCGAGATGCAAACCCTTGTTAGCAAGCAGGACAAAAGCCCAGCGGAGTCCCTGCTCGCAGGTTAGGTACTCTGACAACCATCACCTGTGAAGGTTTGCTTACTTGGGAGGCTTTTAAAATGCAGAGATTCCTTACTTCTGAAGATTCTCAGGCCCACAGGGTAGGGTCTAACAATCAGTACTTCTAGAAAAGCTCCCTGTCTATATCTGATGGTGAGGCCTGGGATCCATAGCAAACACGACACAGATAAGAGCTAAACCCTCAGCATGAGTTTTTATATCACTGGCTGGAGAATCTCAGCAGCTGGCCTGGGATGCTGGAGAGAGAGATGTGTGCCATTTATAAAGATGCCAATGTTACTCAAAGAGCTGATATTATCTCTTTAGTGATGGAAAATGGAAAGTCGGTCTGATGAAATGGCCAGGCCAAGTTTTCAAACCGCCCATTTTTCTTGTATTTATAACAGTGTAACTTTTTAAAAAAAATTTTAATGTTTATTTATTTTTGAGAGAGAGAGAGAGACAGAGTACAAGTGGGAGAGGGGCAGAGAGAGAGGTGGGGGGAGACACAGAATCCGAAGCAGGCTCCAGGCTCTGGACTGTCAGCACAGAGCCTGACGCGGGGCTCGAACTCACAAACCGCGAGATCATGACCTGAGCCGAAGTCGGTCTCTCATCCGACTGAGCCACCCAGGCGCCCCAGCAGTGTAACTTTTTGTTTGAAGACAATCTTCAAAGAACTGGAATATCCCAAACAGACAAGAATGAAGTGACTCTGGTTTACATGGATGGGCCCTGCTTGTTTCATGCTCTGGTTCCAGGGGACAGTTTGAAAAATATCGTGAAAGACAACAGCTACAGCCTGGAGTGGAAGCCAATTTTAGGTAAGTAAGGCCCTGTTAAAGGAGAGATACTCGATGTGAGTATGCTCTCATCGAGTTAAGGAGATGGCTGTGAGTGTGAATTGTAAGTGTGACCATGGAGTGGTAAACATCGATCTTCGTCCTGTTGCAGAAGTAATTCCATGAGTATAAGCCCAAATATTCCTAAAAATAGTTCTGAAGCACATGTTCCAGAAAATCGGCGCATAGGATGTGGCATTGGTGAGGAGTGTGATTTTTTTATCTGGTGGAGAAAACAGGCCTCGGTTTCTCCACATTTAAACTATGATAATTTGAGCACCCATAGTTCAGGGGCATTGTGATTCACTGAAGGACCTTGAAGTGTCAGATGCTATGACGTTCATAGCTATCAAAACTTCTCTTTTGGGGGCCTGCCCAGATCCTCTGGGGCCGTATATCTATATCTATATCTGTATCACTAATTAATGCAATTAAAGACACAAGAAAAAGAAAGTGCTTAGTAGCTATGACCTTTTTAGTTTAACTGAGTTAATCCAAAACATTATAGCAAAATGAAAATTAATGACTATCTTATTTTTTGCATGCTTTTTTTTTTCCTGCACAGATGCCAAAGCCTTGCCCTTAAATGTAAAAGGAATAAAGGTCACTTTGTCCTTGCCAGGTTTTAATTTCTCTCAGATTTTTGTCTAAGTTCTCTGAGCGCACGCGCGCACACACACACACACACACACACACACACACACTTGCTGTGCTGCATAAATGAGTATCAGTCCTTTAACTGAAGGCCAAAGGTAGAAATACTTGTGTGTGTTTCTACTCGACGGGACAGAGCTTCTGCGTAACTACGAAACACTGTACAGTGATAGAGCTCAGTCTGGGTTGTCAGCGTTTGCAGTTTTATGTGACAGGGAGGTGAGAACGAGGTAAAAAGGGGGGCACGGGACACCATGCAAGGGCAGGGCTGCACTTCCTCATTATCCCTAGGAAAACCTGGCATGCTTTTATTGGGGTTTGAATAGCACTAATATGAGGGCATTAGCAAGGAGCAGCTTAGATCTCATTCGGTACAGTAATACGATTTTATCTTTAGCACCAAGAAAAAGAGAATTAAGGATACCACTGTAGCATGAGAGAACGCTACTTAGAAATGCACTATAGGGGCGCCTGGGTGGCTCAGTCGGTTGAGCGTCCGACTTCAGCTCAGGTCACGATCTCATGGTCTGTGAATTCGAGCCCCGTGTCGGGCTCTGGGCTGATGGCTCAGAGCCTGGAGCCTGTTTCAGATTCTGTGTCTCCCTCTCTCTGTCCCTCCCCCGTTCATGCTCTGTCTCTCTCTGTCTCAAAAATAAATAAATGTTAAAAAAAAAAATTAAAAAAAAAAAAGAAATGTACTATATACTTTAACGGAAAACATGCCCACCTATGGTGGTACTATACTGTTTTCTCTTTTGCCTCTAATCAATACTGATTGGCAAAATTAATAAGAATCTCCAATAAGATCACTAGTATAAATCTATACGTGGGTAGATATATCTATTATTTATATATAAATAATATTAGCAATAACCAGTTGGTAACTATAAAGGGATAAAATCCTATTTACTTCAGAAAAAGTAATCACAAAACTCTAGGAATAAACCTAACCCCCCCAAAAAAATGGTTGATAGGTTTCAAATGCAGAACCCTATAAAACAACATAGAGACTTTAAGGAGATTTTGAAAAAGCACAGAGGAGCATTCCACATCCTGGAATGCAAGATTCTGTATTTTAAATATGTCAGTTCTCAGATTACATCATGCATCTATTCCAGTGCCAATAAAAATTCCAATGTGATTTGGGGAAATTTTGACAAACTGGAAAAAATGATTCTAAGCTTCATTTGGAAGAATAAACAGGTGAGAATATTTGCAAAAGTAAAAAAAAAAAAAAAAAAAAAAAAAAAAAGATGAGGGGAAATAATCATCCCAGGAAAAAAAGTAAACATTGATACAGAATAGAACATTCTCAAATAGATGCAAATTCTAGAAGATTCAGTATTTGATGAATATGGCTTTTCAAATTAATGGAGAAAGCAAGAGTTATTCAATAAATGGAATTGGGATAAACAGGTAACCATCTAGAAGGAAAAAACCCAAAAGTTAGAGCCATATCTCGTCTTATATGAAAATACATAAATGTAAAACATAGAAGAACTAGAAAAATGTACATAAACTTAAGAGTCTGAGGGGTATGGAAGCCCTTTCTATACATATATGACAAGGCAGCATACATAACGAAAAGATGGGTAATTCTGACTACACAAAAATTTGAAAACCTATATGTCAAAAACTCCATAAAATGCAAATGATAAAATAGAAACATATGTCACCATAACAAAGAGTAATATCTTTAAAGAGCTCTTATAAATGATTAAGAAAAAGACAGGTATTCCAATAAGAAAATGGTATAAGAGATGAACAGGCAACTCACATACAAAGGGAGAAATAGGTCAGTAAATATATTGAAAAAGTTTGTGATTTGCTGCCCCTAATTTCAAGCAAAGTCAAAGGTTAATTTTGAATGATAATTATTTAGTCTTGGTGAGAGCACGGAGAAGAGCCATGTTCCTGTACTATTGGTGAGAATATAAATTAATGTAACCTTTTGAGGAACAAGCGGTCATGTGTCTCAAAACATTAACAGCCCATATTTCCTTTGCCAACCAAGAGCATCTTTAGACATCTGACCTCGGGAAATATTCACGAATGTTGATTGTGACACTGTTTTTTAGTATTAAAAACTGAAATGTCAATAAAAGGGAATTGGTTAAATGGATTGTGCTATATGATCATATAATGGGACAACCATATGCCTATTAAAGATGGAGTGGAATGGTTCATAGTATAGAGCGGGGAAAAATCTGTTTTCAAAATAGTAATGTACGATGTGAGCCCATATTTGTGTAAAAATACATTACACAGAGAAAAAGTACTGAAAGGCTACATCAAAATGTTAACCATGGATATCTCTGATTGGTAGGGTTAATTAATTAGTTTAAAAAAACTTAATTTAAAACTAAATTTTAAACTAAATTAATTAGTTTAAAAAATAAAGAATTAAATAAGTTCTTTATGCTTCTCAGGGTTTCTATAATCAATACGCAAGTAAAACCTTGGGTTTCCAGTAACTTGTTCTGCAAGACCAGCAAACATTTCTAATAAGTTTTGACTTAATAAACAAGCCATGTCTTGCAATACGAATAGTACGTGATGCTGAGCATCACATGATCACAACTGAGCCAATGGCTCTTCTCTTTCTCTCTCTTTTGCTGTGGGATTGTGGGTGATTGTCTCCCATGCTCGGATGCTCGGTCTCAGGCCATGGTGTTTGGCTGAAATCAGTGATTTTTCAGAACATTGGAAGGTGCCCACAACTGGTGCTAGTGTATTTTTTGGTCACTTCCAAGCACCTATGGGCAGTCTTTGCTTTTCCATATAAGAGTAAGCTTAGAAAGGCTTTGCTTCATTCTAGGTCAGGCTGCCTGCAGATATAGATAGACCCCTTTTCTCTGCTGCCTTATTTCCAGTTATGTTAAATACAGTATATGACAAGAGTTTATTAACACTGTACTGTAGTCAACCTCTGTGCAAGCGTATCAATGGTCCCTGTGCAGAAAAAGATTCCATGAGCCAATAGATAGCAGTGATTCCGTTAGTGATAGTAAAAGTCGTCCTACACAATAACCCTCCTCTCTCTTTTCTCCCTCACACCAGCCACAAAGGTTTTCAAAGGTAAGTGCAGGTTAATTTGTTCATTTTTCTTTATATTTTGTATTTTCTTTATTATGTTGTATTATATTACAGTATTGTAATCATTTTTATATGAACATTTTTGGGTTGTGAAAAAAAATCATCTGAGTTTCCATTATTTCTTATGGGGAAATTCACTCTGATATACAAGTACTTTGGATTGTAAGCATTTTTCCAGAATGAATTATGCTTGCAAACCAGGTTTTACTGTATATTGCTTTAAAATGAACAAAATATGTTACTTTTAGAACATCTTGGAAGAGGCATAAAACATTTGCAAAAAGGGGTGAGATGGTCTGGGCTCCCTATAATTCATAAGCTTAGGTATCAATGGAAATATCTCTGCTGCTTCAAAAAATACTTTTAAATTAATAGATTTCAGCAATTATTTTATTTTATTTTATTTTCACCTAGTGACTGTTGAGCATTTACTATGCACGAGGAACTTTCTAGGCACTGAGGATAAAACAATGAACAAAATATACAAAGAGCTCTGTTCTCAGGCAACTTACATTTTGCACAGGAGGAACAGACAATAAAAGGTTTTGAGCAGAGGTGACATTCATCAATAATTTTAGAAAGATTTCCTCTCTACCTCCCCTCAAGACTGGCTGTATATTCGACGTTTTTTAGATTCTTTTGTCATTCCTGAAACGATAGAAGGAGTTTGCTTGACTCCTCAGGTCCACTTGTAGCTCCTGGAATTGCAATCCTCCTCCCGGCTCTCTGGCCGCACATGATGCTAGCTGCGGCCAAGTCACACAATTAGCTCACTTAACGCAGATTATCTCGGCGTAACATTTACGTCTAGGAACAGTGCCTTTCATGCTACTGGGCACCGCATCCTTTCGTCTGCCACCATGTTGTCCAGATTTTGTGCCATGAGAAGGCAAGGGGAATGGAGAATTTTCCTGGCAGTGAGGAGACAGAGTTATGTTGTCCACACTGGCATTGCCAAGTAATTTAACTTTGCTGGGCTCCCCAGATCTGTATAACAGGGGGCTGGAGAGATGAGCCATGAGGCTCCTGACTGTTTCTGGGTATAGGATTCTATATAGGCTCACGCCCCTCAGCTTTCTGACTCCCCTTGGCTTTGTGCTCTTCATCATACGTGTGACTCAGTCTGAGTGACACGGAAAAACGTGCCTATGTTTTTTACGAACTCACTTCTTGTATTTTCGCTTTAGTCCCACAAGCAGATGGCAAATGGGTTGAAGGCCCACTGCAGGCAAGTACTTAATAAATACCTGTTAACCAATCCTCCTTTAAACCAATAACGTCAATAACGTCAATAAACCAATAACGACCCTTTTCTGCTTATAGCGATTAAATGAAATAATTCAAATACGCTTGCTTTCGACTCGTACCTCCTCGTACCACCGAGGACGTGTTTCTTCCTAACAAAAGCAGCATGGAAGACCACCCCAGTGTGTCTCTAGCATCTCAGCCCTAGGGGTCCACGCTTGCCTTAATGGGCCCCCAGCAGCCCTCGAAGTCCCAGCCCTGTGAGTTCTCTGGTGCCAGGTCCGAAAAAAGGCCAAGACTACGGCAAATCAGGCAAGAATGAGTTTCATCTAAACTTGCTTGTAAGGTGAGCAGAAGTGATTTTGTCTGCCCTTACTAATGCTCACTGGTACTTTAATAAAGCACTGTAACTGCTGTGAATAAGAATGTGTAAGGAAGGGTGGCACAGAATCCAAATAAATGATGTCACAGCAAGCACCTTGTGACCAATAGCAGCATGGTCTAGATTTTGACAAAAACAAAACGATTCCATTTCTCTTTTGTTCCTTCCAGTGCTCACAACGCGACTTGTAATGATAGTCAACAGGAGAAGAAAACTGAGTTTCCGATTCTTGAGATTAGCAGGTAACGGTCACCAACGTCTACATATTTTTGAAAACCATGTGCGCACAATATAAAAGACAGCGTGCCTACAATTCTCTCTCTAGCCACGTAGATATATTGATACTTCTGAATGTGATTATGTTTTTTCCCCCCTTCTGGCAAAGAAAGCGGCTTGCTCAGGTCCCAAGCTTGGTTGGCGTAAAAGTGGATTAGAAATCCGAGTCTTTCATGCCTTTTGCTTCTGGTTATCCAGGTAAAGTCCTCGACACACCCCCATCATGTGACAGTCAGTAGATGTCAACTAAGACCACCCCAAAAGAACAGTTTTAACTGTAAAGAATATGTTTGATTTTTTAACGAAATTATCTTGTCAGCTGGGTAGGAGTTTCTCAATTCTTTTGTCAATTAACTTGGAAGAAACATGACTGAGACGGGCACATGGGTGGCTCAGTCGGTAAAGCGTCCGACTTCAGCTCAGGTCACGATCTTGCAGTTTGTGGGTTCGAGCCCCGTGTCAGGCTCTGTGTTAACAGCTCAGAGCCTGGAACCTGCTTCCGATTCTGTGTCTCCCTCTCTCTCTGCCCCTCCCATGCTCATGCTCTGTCTCTGTCTGTCAATAATAAACAAGCATTTAAAAACATTAAAAAAAAAAAAAAAAGAAATATGACTGAGAAATTCCTTGAGTTTCTAGCCCAGTTTCCTCTGTGCAAGGACCCTGATACTCTTAGATAGCTGATATTCCCTGACATCCTTTCTCTTATTGGCCCTGCAGACTAATGGGTTCCACCCAACAGAGCTGCTCAGAATGGCCCTGTTCGACCCACCAAAGTATCTCACGTTTCACATTTGGAAGCTGTGTCCCTGACATAGTGGGCGGGAAGAGGAGTCCTCGAGTCACCATCTGTCACCCTGACATCTGCAGACCCCTTGTCATTAAAATGCAGATCCTCAGGCCCCAACCTAAACCCACAGATAGCGACTCTAGGAAGTAGGGCCCGGCAGTGTGCTTCTAGAAGTCTCAGCACTGCAATGCAGCCCACGACCTGGGCTAATCTACAAGTGTGGCCTTCAGAGGCCCTTAGCTGCTTGTTTTTGAAACATTCCCCCCACCTGTTGCCCACATCCTTCCCTGAGGGTCTGGATGACAGCAATGTGTGGCCTGAACCTCCGAGTCCTTATTAGCACTCAGACCCGGACAGTGTCCGTCAGCCTGCTTCTGCTGGCCGGAGGCGGGTCAACCCCCACCCGTGTTTTTGTATGTGAAGGAAAGAAATGACCCAATTTGTTCTGGGCACACGTGGTGCTGATAAATGGAGATGCCCCATCTGGACATCTGTCTGGGGGATCTGTCTCTCTCATAAGCATCTTCCAGGGACCAGGTACTGGAAGCAAGACAAGAAGGGCGAATGCTCTCCCTTCAGACAGAAGAGATTCTGCTGGGGGGTTGGGGGAGGGAACACCCCCCCCCCCACCATACACAGAGCAGAGCAGTGCAGAAACCAGCCCCTTCTGGGTGACCTCATGCCACCCAGACCTGCCCCGGCTCCAACTCTAGCTTGGAGGCTGGGAGCTGGGGCAGGACTTTCCCAGGAAGCACTTCTGGCTGCTGCCATGTTGTTCCCTGGGGAGCATGGAGTTCCCCCATTCAGGTCCTAGGTCAGCTTCCTCCAGACTCTAGGCTTATAGCCGGGGCAAGGACTCTGCCCTATTCTCCTAGATCCTGGGGTCCAGCCCAGGGATGGCACCTGGGAGACACTCAACAGGTCCTTCTGGAGCAGGAACAGGCCCTGACACCACTGATCTGCCCTTCTGAGCGGTCCCAGCATTGGGCTGCTCTGCTTCACTCCTTTTCACCTGCTGGGAAGCGTCCTGCATTAACAAAGAGCTCCTGGGGGCTTCCTGGTCTTTGCCCTGAATGGCAGAGTGGGTGCATGGAGGGAGCTGGGAAGGGAGGAGGGGATAAAGGATAGGCTTCTCCCCTGACCGCTTCCCAGCTGACTCCACCTCTGTTCTCTGAGGAACTTGTCAAACCATCATGGTGCTGTCTATACCTGCAAATGCTCCATATGCATTTGGTGACATTTAAAGGCAGCAAGTCTCAAGTCTTTCTGTGTAAAAGGATCACCTTGGGGGAAGGTGTTAGAAGCACACTGCCGGGCCCTACTTCCTAGAGTCGCTATCTGTGGGTTTAGGTTGGGGCCTGAGGATCTGCATTTTAATGACAAGGGGTCTGCAGATGTCAGGGTGACAGATGGTGACTCGAGGACTCCTCCTCCCGCCCACTATGTCAGGGACACAGCTTCCGCAAACTCTCTCCGGGGACCCCCCCCCCCCCACATCTCCCTAGAGACGCTGCGTGGGGAGCCGCGGCCCCTGCCGTCTCCCTACCAGAGCCACTGACAGGAAACCTGCACAGAGTGAACAAGGGCGGGGCGCCTCCTCGAAGAGCTTCCGGTCTTTCTCGTTGGGAGCCCTGCTGGCCCTTCTCACGGTTCTCACGCTTAGAGGGTCCCAGACCCTGCTTCCTTCCCTCACTGCCCAGACATGGGGGTTTCGTGATCAGTCGTGGAGTCACATGCTCTCATGTGGCATTCAGCCGCACGCTTCAGGCTCTAGGGTCCCAGTAGCAGGCCCACCACCGCACGGCCCAGGGACCTCTTCAAACTGAACCTTCCCCCCCCCCCCCCCACTTCCCTGCAAGAAGCTTTCTGAGCTGAGGAAGCAACATTATTTTCTTTGCTACATGTGAACACCCGTTTCTCACTTACCCCCACAGAACCCTCAGATGCTAAGAGAAGAAAAGACTCCAAGAACCTCTACACTGTACGTGTTTAACTTCTCCATTCAACTCAACAGCTCGAAGGCTACGTGTCAGAGCACCTGCTCTGTGCCAGCCGCGTGGGTGGGGTTTGTGTCCCTTGGATTATCAACCGAGGGCGGCCGCTTTGTCACCTGCATCCTCCATGTTTATGCTACTGTAGGATCGTGGGTCTTACATTTGGGACTTTCAGACTTGCATGCGTCCAGCGGGGAACTCAACTGCTGAGTCAGAATCTCCAGAAGTCTCTGACGTGCATAAATACATTTTTCTTTTTTTTATATATATAATTTTTTAAATATTTATTTCTGAAGGAGAGAGAGACAGAGCGTGAGTGGGGTAGGGGCAGAGAGAGAGAGAGAATCTGAAGCAGGCTCCAGGCTCTGAGCTCTCAGCACAAAGCCCGATGCGGGGCTCGAACTCACAAACTGCGAGATCATGACCTGAGCCGAAGTCGGACGCTCGACCGACTGAGCCACCCAGGCACCGCTATGAATACATTTTATAATGGAAAAGTAATACACATATGGTATTAAAAAAAAAAGTATCATGTAAAAATT
Source organism: Panthera uncia (assembly GCF_023721935.1). Taxonomy (NCBI): domain Eukaryota; kingdom Metazoa; phylum Chordata; class Mammalia; order Carnivora; family Felidae; genus Panthera; species Panthera uncia. Next base: position 109,659,307 of record NW_026057580.1, on the reverse strand, counting down.
TAAACCCCCCACGGGGATTCTCATCTGCACTGACGACGGAAACCCTGAGCTTAGGCTAACCCTGGCACCGCAATAAATCCTTCGGAACTGTGTGCCCTCCCTGCCCCCATCCATCCACGGCATCCACGCTTCTCCCATTCACGGGCATGTTGTTCTGAGTAAATGTCACAGGGTAGCTGCAAGAGCCACTGTCAGTAACAACTCTAAAGCGGTGTCCCGGTGCACACGGTCCTCACACGGGGCCAGCTAACACATCCAACCGCTGAGGACCCGGGCTCCCCTAAAACGCCTTCCTGCCGTGGGGACCTGGGCTGGCCACTTTTCAGTGGTAGTTTCTTACGCGCTCCGATTCTAACCACGTCAATGAGGCTTGTTCAATTTCTTATGTTCTAGCCGATCTACTAGTAGACACAGCATCCAACGCAGTGTCACACGTCCTGCCTGTATACGTGGTTGGCTGCTTCCAGTTTCTGCAGGTTAATGCATCCGTACCTCATCACACTTGTGTGTGTCAGACAAGGTCGCTGGATCCCATTATCCAGGTGAGGAAATGAAGGCCCAGGGGATGGATTTGCCAAGTCTACACAACTGGCAAGTAATATTGCTTGCTAAAATAAATGTTTGTTGTGAGGATATCTATTAGAGTGTATATAATGATATTTACTGCTCTTTTTAAAATTTTTTAATGTTTATTTATTTTTGAGAGAGAGAGAGAGAGATAGCATGAGCGGGGGAGGAGCTGAGAGAGAGAGGGAGACACAGAACCCGAAGCAGGCTCCAGACTCTGAGCTGTCGGCACACAGCCCGACTCAGGGCTCGAACCCACAAACCGGGAGATCATGACCTGAGCAGAAGTCAGATGTCCAACTGACTGAGCCACCCAGGCGCCCCTACTGCTTTTTTTCTGATTATAAAACGGATATGTGATCATCATAGGAAATGAGGAATATCAGAATATACAAAGAGAAAAGTTAAAACCACTTGTTAGTCTAACCACAAAGAGAAACCTCTGTTTCTTTCAAGTCATTTTTCTAAACTGATGCATATATTAAGATTATAATTTACATACATTTTTGCATTTTGCATATTTTCATTCAATGCTGTATCAAGTTCATTTTCATAAGTCATTACATGTTTTTGAAATCAGTGTTTTTAATGACTTCCTTCCTAACATTAATTATAGAAGTATACAATTGTTCATTCATCCATTTTGGTACTATCATATATTTAAATTACTCCTAATATTTTACACGATTATAAGAAACTCTGCAATGAACATCTTCATATTTATTTTCAAGTAAGGTTTAAACCTTGCTCCTCGAACCTGTATGAATGATTTCCTTTCATATTGGATTCCTTCCACCATTTCGTTATTTTGCTTCTTACATTAATTTCTAAAACTTGATACAAAGTGGAAAGACAGCTCTTAATGCTCCTTCTACAAATTCAAGGTCTTTGAAATTTTTCTCCCAGACTCTTTTCTGGGCAAAACATTAATAACCGGTCTACTACAAAATAATGTTCATGGCAACCTGGAGCTTGAGATGAAGAAAGACAGAAGAGTGAAATAAATTGAGTAGTACTTCACTGAGAAATTAGGAAGCGTCCATGAAACATGAGCACCATTTCCTTCCAAACAGGTTCCTTCTGAGGTGGCAGAGGGATTTGTCAGATTCTACAGGTTTTGTAGAATCCTGCTTTGTCAGATTCCTTCCGCCAGCACAGCCACGGAACGGCTCCCAAAGCAGCTCTGAATTCCACGGGCAGTCACATCTACAGAAAGAGGCAAGTGCTGATTCTGGAGTGGGGTTTTTCAGTGCACTTGCCGGGGAGCTGAGCTGTCTTGGAGAAAAGAGCATCAGAGGGGAAGGCAGCCAACTTCTGTCACATCAGCCGCCCTGCACTGACGGCTATCAGAACACCTGCTTTAAAAGGCTGCCAGGAAGCCAGGTGCCTGGGCTGGAACCCGCCTGTCACTGAGAGATGGCGTTGCCTCTGATGGCCAACTGCGTCCGGTGAATCACCTCTGCAATCTGCTTCTGTAATCACCATCAGACTCTCCGTGTCCATCATTGCCAAAATATGCAAATAGTTATTAAAATATTGAAGAAAGAAAGCCAACAACCATTTATCATCACAGAATAGTGGTTGTTAACTGTTTTTATCTCAGGAGAGCTCAATGGGAAGCCTGAAAAACCTCTCAATCTATCACACTGTGTGTTTTGAGCTGTAATAATTCTGAAGTATGATTGGAATCAGCAGTGTCCACTTACATTTCTCTTAAAAGTTGGAGGGGAAATCCAGCATCCAGGGAATGGGGGCTGGGCGGCCCTCCCCGAAGGTCACATTTCCAGATGTTTTCACCCTGGTCTATGTTTGTCCAAGAAAGAAAAGGAGCCTCCAGCAAAGAAATGTCCCTTCCACATTATTTGAACTCTGCTATATTGTTTTATATAAAAGTTCACTTGGTGATTTTTGCAAAATGCCATATCAATAATTTTTATTTTAGTAATGACTCCCCAGAATCACTCTGTGCACTGCCAAGCAGAAAAAATGGAGTCATAATGACCTGAAATGAGGACCTTAGACAGAAGAAATAAAACCAAAAACACAATTCTGAGTCTTTCATTGCTTTAGCCTGGATCCAATCTTTCTTTATTGATGGGCTGTTGCCTTTCTTATATTAGAAATTCCTCCTTCCCACAAACTTGGATTCCATTTGAGCACCAAAGGTATTAGTTTTGTTTTCCTCTGGAATTGGTAACGGCTGGATGGGAGCCCTCTGGATGGGCTGCTCTTGTCACTAAATGGCCCATCTGGGGCTCTCTGGATGATGGATGTCTCTTAAACAGTTTCCCTCCGGTAATGCAAACTAGCTGAGGTACAGAATGAACCACAAACTTGCGTTCTTGCACACTATGCATCAGTCTCATGGGAATGGGAGTGACACAGATGTCACCGAGCCCAGAGTAATTGCCAGGCTTTTTCTGCAATGGCGGCATTGCACTTGGGGAGTTTAGACTCCTGCTGTCCAATATGGTGGCCACCTCCACTTGTAGCTCTTAAGTGCTCAAAATGTGGCTGGTCTGAATTGGGATTTTTTTGCAAGCGTAAAATACAAAACAGATTTGGAAGATTTAGCACAAAAAGGAGAATATAAAATACCTCAAGAGTCTCTAAATATTGATTACATTTTCAAATGAGAATACGTTGAAGAATTGGGTGACATCAAAATTATAAGAGTCAATTTCACCTGTTTCTTTTTACTGCTATAAAGTCGCTACTTCTAGAAAATTTAAATTGATGTGCTTGCATTTGTAGCTCACGGTATATATGGTGCTCGTTTAGGCAGTCCAAAACATCCATTGGACATTGCCGGAAAATCTCCATACATTATTTATTAGGGTGGCGGTGGGAAGGGCCGGGCCCAGGACTCTGCCCGGATGTACACAGCATGAGGCCTCAATGCTGGTAGGATCTTCATTTCCTTTTCATTCTATTTGCCTTCAGAGCCATCTATCGTTCTTGCTTTCCTCAGTGGTATGGGAATGAAATCAGGAAGTCTGCAGAGATGGGCCCAGCTCACAAGACTGTATACCACAAACCCTTTAAGTGCCTTGATGCTGAAGTTATTTTTAGAGCTAAATTCTAAATAAGAACAACCAAAGCCCCGTCCCCGGAAGAACATTTTGCTTTTTTCTCATTCTTCAACCTATCACCGTACTGGCCACACATCTAACCGCGGACCTCCGTCAAATGTGAAAATTGACTCTTCAGCCCCGACCACTCCATTTCTGTCCATTTACATAAAGACCCTTATGTATCGAATGATACATTGGAGACTAAAATCCTAACATAAGCCAAGTTTCTTTTGTTTCCTATCAGAACAGCCCCTGTGAGTTCTAACAGCCCCATGGTTCTCTCCCAGAACCCTAGTCCACCCCTCACCCCTTGCCTCCGTAACTGCCACAGCCTCCCCAAGTATATCTGGCTCTACCCTCCCCCTCTCCAACCGACCTACTTGCTCGCCTCTGGAGAATTTCTGTGCACACTGCTACGGTGTGCACAAAGTGACACCAGGCCCCACACGTACAGCATCTCATTTGGCTCTGCCCTGCACCCGCAGGACAGGCAGCATTATACTGTCCCTGTTCCAGACAAGGGGACCCCAAGGCCAGAGGGCTGAGTAGTCAGCCCAGATCACAGCCGTGAGTAGCACAGTCAGGGTCCAGGCCGCCTTTCTGCGTGGCTCTACCTCACATCTCTCTTGCCACAGTCCCTCCACACCTAATTCCTTGACACAGACCAGCCTCGTCTCCAACTTGAGCCTCCCACCCCTCAACTTTCCTTCTGGCAACCCCGCCTCTTGCTGGCTGCAGCCCACCTGGACCCACCCCCGTTCCCCTGAGGGCAGCCTTCTCCTCCCAACACCCTCCGCCAAGCCCAGGCCTGCCCGAAGACCTCTTGCTCAAAAACCCTGCTCCATTATCAGCCTGGCACCCACTGTCCCCATTCTTGGGGCCAACGGAACTGACCTCTCTGCTTGGGCTCCTCATCTGTAGCTTTCCTTTGAAATCTGAGCATCTATTTGACCCTTCATGCAAATTCCTGATGTCTCTGTAAACTCGGGCAAATTTTTTTTATTCCTTTCAAACCTTGCTTGACCACCGGAGAACTCCATCACCCGGCCCTGCCTCAACTAACCTGTGCCCCAGCGCCGTAGGTAAGTGCAGGGGCTCAGCGACCAGGCAGAGGTTAAATCGTGGCTCTGCTATTTACTAGTTGAGAGACTTTGGGAAGTTACCGGCCTCTTCAAGACTCAGTTTCTCCAGTTGTAAAATGGGAATAACAGTAGCACCTGAGAGGTACTATTGCAGAGAAGGGAATGAGTGTGTGGAACGCACAGAAACCGTGCCTGGGCTACTGCATGTGCTAAACATGTTTTAGCCATTCTCACTCTCCCCTGGTTCTGTTTTCTGGCCTGTTGAAAACTGTCCTGAGCAGGCGTTACCTGCTGCTGACCGAATTCATTAATTATCCCTCCTCCATGCACACCGCCCATGCCAGTTAAAGGAAGGTGGCTCCTGTCCCTCTATTTCTCTTTTCAGTCATCAGTTTCTGAAATAACACCCACCCCCCCCGCTTCTCCTACCCTCTGCCCCTCCATTCACCATCTCCTCTGGCAATTCGTGTCCTCCTGTCTTTTGAAATCCAGCTCAGACTTGTTTTCCCCAGAAAAATCTCTCTTGATTTTCTCCTAGGCTTGTGGTTCCCTCCATCCTCATAAATTCAGGTTACATTACATCAGTGGCTCTCCACCCAGGTGATTTCTGCCACTCCCCCGGAGGACATTTGGCATTGTCAGGAGACAATTTTATTGGGGTAGAGGGGTAGTAAACATGGGGAGTAGCATCTAGTGGGTTAAGGAAAGGGATGCTGCTAAACATCCTGCAAACACAGCACAGCCCCCACCTCCACCCCACAAATAATTCTCTGGCCCAAATTGTCGACGGTACAGCCTTAAACCCTGTATTACAGTTACCTATCCTTATTGATGTTCCTGTTTAACAACAACAACAACAACAGCCTTCTTGGCCATCTGCGAGGCAAGGAGACAAGACAAGGAGAAACCCAACCTGGAAACACCTAGATCTTGGGCTGCTAGCTTACAGAACTGTGAAAAAATAAATTTCTGTTGTTTAAAAAAAAGTCTTCAGTGGTTTCACTTGTGCATGCCAGCCTCCGGCTAGATTTCTTCAGATTCATCCACAGCACTTAAAACAGTGCTGTGCTGAAAATAGATTGATTAATTGATAATGATTAATTTTCTAACTAAACAGCCAGCCAGGAATATTTTTCATCAAATGTCTGGGATATGTCATCACAAGATGAAAAATAGGCACATAAATGTTTGAAACATCCTGTGCTGGTTGAGAGAAAAATACAGAAGTCTGCAGTTACCAAGCAAAAGTCTGTCCAACGACAGGAGGGTCTGGGGGAGTCACGCAAACACTCCCCACCCCCCACCGCCATCAACATCAGACACAGTGCACAGGCAACCTGTTCATGTCTGGCTTCATATCTGTGTTCTTTTCTAGGAACTTGACCTTTCGGTTGGTATTCATGGGATTAATATCATGTAAGAACAGCAAAATCTGGTCATCCAAATTAAGAGAAACTATGTCTTTTATCTAGAATGCAAGTGACAGTGAGGAAGGCGTGTCAGTGATCTAAAATTGGTGTCCAGGGGCGCCTGGGTGACTCAATCGGTTAAGCGTCCAACTCCGGCTCAGGTCATGATCTTGCAGTCCATGAGTTCGAGCCCCGCATCAGGCTTTGTGCTGACAGCTCAGAGCCTGGAGCCTCCTTCGGATTCTGTGTCTCCCTCTCTCTCTCTCTGCCCCTCCCCGACTCACACTCTGTCTCTCGAAAATGAATAAATGTTAAAAAATATTAAAAGAAAACAAAATTGGTGTCAAGTTGTCTAGGGCACAGGTGAACACAACACCTGGCATCTTTTCCCTAGTCCGTCACATGTCTTTCCTGCAAAGACGGTAACTAAATAAATAGTAGGAAGAAAAGACCATCCTCCCAATGGCGCCTCCAGTGGCAGCACCCATAACTGGATGGGGGTTTATAAGCCCCTGACCACTCCTGCCTGAGTGAGGAAGCTGAGGAAACGTAGGCGACAGCCACAAGGCATCCATGTGTTACTCTTAATAAACTGCTCTGTGCGGAGTGCTGACCAGCATCGCAGTGGAGATCAGACAGCAGCCCCATCCCAAGTGCCCATGCTTCACCTGCTGGCGTGAAAAGCCTAGCATTCCAATCTATTACAGAGAACTACACACATTTTGGGTGGAACTTGTAATAATAATTACATAAAAGGTCTCTGACTTGGCGGGAGTATGTGCTGTCCTTCTAGACAAGGCTCAGGCGACATTCTGAGTTCAGTAAGGTAGGCCTGAACCATGGTGAAGTTACATAGAAAAAGAAACTCATTAAGAATCAGAGGCCACCATTCAGAGTGGGCCTTTTCTCTGGGTGCTTTCAAAATTTGTATCAACCGCGTGACACAGGAATGTTGCCTGATCCAGTCCAAAAGTTCTGGTCTCACTGATGCTTGGCATGACCCAGCTCTCACCCTCCCAGACGGATCCATTATACCTGAGTGAGTGTGGAAGATTTACATCTTATAAAATACATGCCCCCGCGTGCCCTCCAGCTAGAAGTTTTGGCTCTGGAGCCGCCCTGGACAAACGCACATGAGGAGGGCAGTCCTACATTGTGGAGACAGACAGCATCCAGCGGGTATCAGCAATCCTTTGATAGGAGGCAAAAGGCTCACTTCTCCCGTGAGGTATAGGAAGTAACGTCTGCAATGTTCTTTTGGTGAGTATGTGGTGCTCAGAGGCTTTAGTAACCCTGGGATACTCTTCTCAGAGCCTCACCCCCACCCCAGCCCACATGTGAGCTTTGGAAATAGGTGGCAAGGGTTAAAAGAGAGCTACCCATGAGGACCCATGCAGAGGGGGCTAGCTGGGGCACAATCTGTGATGCTGGTCCCCAAAGTATCCACACAGAAGCTTCGCTTAGATGAGTGCACACCAGATCATTCAGTCCTGGGTGTTCTTCTCAAATCTCTCGTTTGGGTCACAACATCTATATCTTAGAAAATAGACTGCAAGAAAGACATCTACTCATTCCCCAACTAATCTTTCTGAGACGCCTGAATCTTGTGGTTGTTCAACTTTCCAGAAATGCTCAGCTCTACCTTCCGGTGTGTGGGATACATAAAAGGTGAAGGATCTTAGGGGCGCCTGGGTGGCTCAGTCGGTTAAGCGTCCGACTTTGGCTCAGGTCATGATCTCATAGTTCGTGAGTCTGAGCCCTGTGTCGGCCTCTGTGCTGACAGCTCAGCGCCTGAAGCCTGCTTCACATTCTGTGTCTCCCTCTCTCTCTGCCCCTTCCCTGCTCATGCTGTGTCTCTCTCTGTCTCAAAAATAAAGAAACATTAAAAAAAATTAAAAAAAAAAAAGGTGAATCTTAAAGGAGAAACTGTACCTCTGATCCAGTGGTTCTCAAAGTGTGGCCTCCAGACCAGCATCATCAGCAACTCCTGGGAGCTTGTCAAAAATGCAAATTTAGCGGGCTCCACCCCAGACCCCTGACTTGGAAACTCTGGAGGGGGCGGTGCCCAGACATCTGTTTGAACAGACCTTTCAGATGATCTCGGCGTATGTTCAGGTTTAAGAACCAGTGGCCTAATCAATAGCATGGAATGTGACCGTATTAAAAACATTAATATCATTAAAACCAAACATGATTCTGTTTGGGTATTCCAGAGGATCCCACTGTTTATAGCTTTACAATTACATCAATAGAAACAGAAAGAAATCTGTTAAGAGTATAATTTGCATTATTACAGTGGTTGGTACTGAACAAGCACTCAAGGATATGTTGAATACATGAAAAATGAATGAATGTATGAAGTCTTTCCAAAAATGATGGAGTTAAATGCCGTTCTCCCACGCTTTTCTCTGAAGTGATCCAAAGCAAGATGAAACCATACCAATAATTCTGAGAGATTCTAATAACTACTTAGGTCCAATTCTTTGTCTTTAAACCTGTGCCATCCACTATGCCAGCCCCTAGATACACGTGTCTCCTGAGCATTTGAGATGCAAGGAGGAGTCCGCACTGAATGTCCCCTAAGTGCAAAGTAAGATTCAACACTGGCAAGATTCAACACCAAAAACAAAAAGAATGTAAAATATCTCATTAGTCCTTCTTAATGTGGAATACATGTTAAACGATGATATTTTAGACACACTGTGCTAAATCATATACATTATTAAAATCAATTTTACCTGTTCCTTTTCATTTTTTTTAAATGTCACTACTAGAAAATTTACACTGACACACAGCGCTTGCATTACCTTTCTGGGGGTGTGCTGCTCAGTATTGCTTTAACTGTGTTACTTTTAGTTGTGTGAGAGCCACAGGGAGATTTTTGTCCATTTCTACTCTATTGCTTTCTCTTGAGTATGAGAAGCAGCCCAGCCATCACATACTCAGGGACCCTTGGACTTCAAGTTTCCATCCTTCACAGAAAATAAAGAGAGTTTCTTAAAGTGCACACTCCAAATTTTTGATGGTATGTCATATGACTCATCCAGCTGTACTTCTGTTTTCTCCTAGATGGTGTTTTAATCTACCATTTCCAAATAAATGGTCTTCATTTCTGCCCATCTGTGTCAGTTAAAATTTTCCTTCAGGGGCCTCGGAAGGTGAATTTGGATAAATGAAAACTATGAGGAGTTGTTTCCTTACCAAACGTGATGGCAGGAAAAGCGCTCACCGGAGGGCCCCACCATTCTCCCCAGTAGAGCCTTTACTGGCTTCTTCACTTGTACCTTCTACCTGCTGAGTGCTGGCTGCAACGAGTCCTAATGCCCATCTCCGACTCTGGACTACATGGCCAATATTAGTCTACTCATATTCTTAGGCAACGATTCTTAACCTCAGAACTCGTCCACGAGAAACACAAAATAACAGTTGCTCTGTCTCCCATAACTTAGTCTTGAGTTTTCCAGGGCACAGAAGGGAAGGAAGACAGAGCACACCCATTCCCAAAACTGGCTGCAAATCCCTACTCTATAGCATTAAATTCTAAAGGAGGAGGGAGAACGGTCACTTGGAGAGCCAGCAGTGAGTTGGTTTGATTATGACAAAGCTTCGGAGGGTGATTATTTGGGCGTAGTTTCATTGATATCACAGACCCCATTGATCTCACAGAGTATGCAAGCACACAAATGACATAGGGGTGTTGACGACACGTAAGGGATAAGCAGAGACCCTAAGAGTACGTTATTTGGCAAGTGGCTCTCTGTTAAGTTGGATCCCCAGTGTAGACTCCAGCCACAAAACACTCAAAACATGCAGATGTTTTATGAAGCAGAATGACGGATGGTGCCCTAGACTGTTAAAAAAAAAAAAAAAAAAAAAGCTTTTCTCAAGAAATCTTCAGGGAGCCCCTATTGCTTCTTTGACCACAGCGCATTCTCTAAATCCCTCCGGCTCCACGGGCCGCTAATCCTTTCCCTGACCTGCACCTGCTCAGCCTCTCCTCCCTCTCCTCCCAACCCCGGCCCGCCACGCGCCTCCTCGCCCTGGTCCACTTCCTCTCTCCTCCCCCAGTGCTTTGTCTCCTTTTATTCCTGAGAGGCCTTTCATGCTCCTCTACACTTGTAATAAGAAAATGCCTCCCACTTCCAGGGACAAAGAGCCCGCCCACTCTTCTGATTAACCTCCTCCGGTGACTTTTCCTGAAAAGCCATTCTCGCCTCCCTTCTTCCCCATGCCCTGCACGCTCACGACTGTGGACCCGCTGCTGTCCCAGAGCATGTTTGGCTGAACACGCCCTGCCCATTCTTGGATGAAGTGCCTTATCTTTGACTTCCCTCTAAAACCTATTGACTGACTAACTCATTCCCTCACTCAGAAGAGCTGTTGTTCCATCGTCTTGCTTTATCATCCCAAGCACAGCAGTTAGAAACAAAGCCAGTAATATTCCAGTGAGTCATTTAAGTATCTCGTATTTTGCAGCACCTACAGTTTACTTGTAGGATTTTTACTTGGGTGTGCGGGCAGCTTTGCATTCTAACATTATTCACAGAATATGTCATTCTTTTTTTTTTTACATGTCTTTTAATTTTCTTGATAGTTCTTATTTATTTATTTAGATTCAAGTTAGCTAACATACAGTGTACTATTGGTTTCAGGAGTAGAACCCAGTGATTCATCACTTACATAGAACACCCAGTGTTCAGCCCAACAAGTGCCCTCCTTAAAGCCCATCACCCATTTAGCTCTTCAAGCTGTATTACAAAGCTGTAATCATCAAGGCAGTATGGTACTGTCACCAAAACAGACACGTAGATCAGTGGAACAGAACAGAGAACCGAAAAATGGACCCCAAAACGTATGGCCAACTAATCTTGGACAAAGCAGAAAGAGCATCCAGTGAACAAAAGACAGTCTCTTTAGCAACTGGTGTTGGGAGAACTGGACAGCGACATGCAGAAGAATGAAATCGGACCACTTTCTTACACCATACACAAAAATAAATTCAAGTGGATCAAAGACCTAAATGTGAGACAGAAAACCATCAAAATCCTACAGGAGAAAACAGGCAGTAACCTCTTTGACCTAAGCCACAGCGACTCGTTATTAGACACGTCTCTGGAGGCAAGGGAAACAAAAGCAAAATGAATTACTGGGACCTCATCAAGATAAAAATCTTCTGCACAGTAAAGGAAACAATCAACAAAACTAAAAGGCAACTGATGGAATGAGAGAAGATATTTGCAAATGACATATCTGATAAAGGGTTAGTATCCAAAATCTATAAAGAACCTATCAGACTCAACACCCAAAAAACAAATAATCCAATAAAGAAAAGGGCAGAAGACATGAATAGACGCTTTTCTAAAAAATACATCCAGATGGCTAACAGACACATGAGAAGATGCTCAACATCACTCATTATTGGGGAAATACAAGTCAGAATATGTCACTCTTTTTGTGTAAGTAGTTGAAGAGGCTAAAAAACCTTCTGAGGTATTCACGCTCCTGGATTTTCAAGGTTAGGCAAAGGAGGAGGAAGGATTTATTTCTAGACTCTGGGATGGTAACACTGGAATGGGTCTTTGCACCCAGTGGGTCAATTTTATTTGCACTAAAACTGAGGCCCAGAGAAGTTAAAACACTTCTCAGGGTCACACAGCAAGTGGAAGAGCTGGGATGCAGGCTCAGCCAACCTAGCTCTAGAGCCTGCACTCATCACCATATACTTTACTACTAATAAAAACATACAGGGATCTTGGAATCTGTAAAGCACTAGCAAAAGAGAATGTATTTATATGGTTATCATTAATAACTAATAATAAGGAAAAAGATGCTGCTTATAGGCACTGCAAGGAGGTAATTACACTGACTGCTCCGGGTAAATGAACTGCTGGTTAGCTAACCCCCTGAAAGCCTGACGGTCCTGAGGACTTGAGAGGAGAGGAAGCAAACACGGGTGGAGAAGGCAGACACAGGTTGGTTCCCCCTCCCCAGGTGGGAGCAGAGAGGCCTTAGGGCTGCGCTTCTCAGCCTTCACGGGTCTTGTTACAAATGCAGCTTCTCAGTCAGGACAAGGACTGGGGCCTGAAGTTCTGCATTTCCAACAAGCTCCCGGGAGATGTTGATGTTGCTCCTCCACGGACCCCTCTTTGTGTAGCAAGGACTTAGGGATTCGGTTTCAGAAGCAAAAAAGTCAAGGGATAGGTATTTACACCTGTCTCTCTCAGAGCCTCAGTTGTCTGCAAACCAAGGGAGTTGTCCGGGATGATGTCCACAGTCACTGAGGTCCCTTGGCGACTCAGAGCGTTGCTGGGGACCAGCTCACCTGGAGTCAGGGAGGCGGGCTCCCCAAGCTCTTTCATCGATGGAATCTGTGCATTTCAGTGCCCCTGGCTGGGGAGGGGTGGGCCTCTATTTTCCACGAACACGCGCCAGACCCTTGCTCTTTCCTTTGGCCATATTCTTGAGCCACGCGGTCCCAATCTCTCCATCCCTTCCATGCCACCAGCCTGTCCTTCCCTTCCTTGCAGCTTCTGGCTTCCTCTGCTCGCTCACAGCTGACCTCTTCCTCACCCTGGTCAGTGGACCAACTTCCCCCTTCTGCGGTTTTGTATATGAGAACTGATTATAATTACAGTATGTTTCTTCTCTCTTTCTCTCTCTCTTTCTCCTCCCTCCCTCTTTCCTCCCTCGCTTCCTTCCTTTCTTCCTTTCTTTCTTTTGTCAAAGCGTGTCAACATTGCTCTTTTTGCTGATTTAACAGACTCTAAAGAATGTAACATTGGTGCCGTGAGAGAGAGCCATCTGAAATGAAGTGGTCCCTTTGTTTTCAGGGTGGATTTGTTAATTGTCCAGAAGAGATTCCAAATGTGTACATGGGTACACTTCTGTAAGTCCAACCTTCAACTTAGTAAGACTTACTGTGTTAAAAGAGACACCCAGCGGATTCAGGATGGGGAGTACAGAGGTCACCAAAATACCGCTGTGGATTTAGCAATTCAGATTCAGAGGCTCAGCGCAGCGTGGACAAGAAAGCGCGATCTCAGCAAGTGCCCTCGTCTCAGTTTCTCTTCCTGTAAAAAGGAGGAGAATCCCACTCGCCACCCACAAGGCTCTCTGGAGGACTGCTCTGCAAAGGGCATCCACCAGGGGTGGGAGCTGCAGAGTACTCTTCTCTGTCCTTACAATTCTCCATCCCAACCATCACAGTAAAATGTCCTAACCTCGCAAACCCGTGAATACATTTACATCAGAAACTGGCCTCGGTTCCAACACATGGTGCATTCCCGCAAATTTGGATTTCTACAGGAAGAAGACATAATATAGACTTTAATGAACATCCTGGATGAAAAACCCCTCTTCCTAAATCCTCTGGAAAAACAAAATCTCTGGCTCCTTCCTTCCCTCAGAACTAGAGTTTTCAAAATCTTGTGGTATTTCCCCAAATACCACAATTTCGAATTGTGACATCTGGTTCCCAGCTCTCCCAGGCTGGATTATTTTTTAAAGAGACAATGAGGAATTCTGACATTCTGAGTTGCCACCCTGTGTTGGTATGGGAGAATCACTGCCTATCCTTCCTTGGCATTAGTACGCACTAGATGTTTCTAGCATTTTCCCTTAAACAAGGAATCTTCTTCCTCTTCTTTTTTTTTTTTTTTTATTCCTGGGATGCCATTTTCTTCAAAGGCCTTGTCCCTTCCAGAAGGTATTTTAGACACGGCGGGACACCCTGCTCCCCTCTTCCCTTAACTCCTTCACGAGTATCACAGGGCATGTGGGCATCAGTGAGAGTCCCAAAGGACAGAAGTCCCAAAGGACAAAAGGCAGTCAGTTTCAAGAGGGGCGTCGGATTGCCTGGACTTTCCTGGCAGTTCCACTCTCTCCACACAATTGGGCCCGGGATTTGAGAACCAGGCCCTGTAGCCACAATGTGCTGGGCATGGCTCTCTATTTCTGAGTCATGGAGATGATGGGGGAGTCAGCCAACAGGATGGGAGAGTTGGATGATGCCCACAGCCTGGGGGGGGGGGGAGAAAGCAACTTAGGGAAAATAGGAAGGGCTACTTGCTCCACTAAGACCAGAAACTCTCACTCAGAGCCTGGCTCCCCAGAGCAGCCAGACCACGGGCAGTGGTCTGGAGCACAGGGGGTGATGGCAGACGGGCCTATGTTCCCAGCTCTGGCCAAATGACCTTTGACCAATCACTGTCCTTTCTGAGCACTGGCTTTCTTGTGACTAAAATAGGGACAATAGTGTCTAAACACCATGGAGTGGATGTTGTGAGTATAAAGGAAGTCCTACATAGACAGGGCTGAGTATGATACCCGGCACGAGAGAGGCACTCAGTGAAAAATAGCTATTACCATCATTCTATCTTTCAGCATGGACCGACCAACCAAGTGCTTTACAGGAAAAGCACGCAGAATATTTTACTTCAACAGACACAGGTAAATGCTGATGGCGCATGGAAGAGAAGTGCCAAAGCTAATGGAGTGGCATCATGGTTGCTCTGTTAAAGAAGGGGGCAGGAAGCAAGAAGCAGGGCAGAGACGATGGCAAAGGCGGGAGGAATCCCACACAGGCAGGTGTAATTCAAGTCCGAGCAGAGTTTCCGGGTCTGGCCAACTGTTCATGAAAGGCCAAAATGTCCACTGCAAATAACAATTACACAACGGATAAACTGGGATCATTTTGGAGGTGAGCGGGAAAATGCAAACAAAAACTGGGGGGAAGGGTGAGAAAATATCACCTTCTGAAAAGAAAATTGGCGAAAGCCAATCAAATTAACCACCAATGACCCTGCCCTTTCTCTTTTTGTATGTTCTACACTGTGGCATCCAGCATATAGCACACAGAGTGACTCAGAGTCTAAGGAAGGTTTAATCACAGATCGATCACAGACAACAGACTAATCGTGAGGCCAAAAATAAATGAAACAATCACATTTTAAAGCAATTTTATGGTGAATGTCATCAGTAAAAATAACCAACACAAAAAGAAGCCAGTATTGACTTAAAAAATTAAATCGCCAGGAAAAATCTGTCTTACTAGAAATAACAGTTCTGTAAGAAAATTCATAATGACAACTTTCATGACAAAAAGCCTGATTAATGAAAACATTCTTAGTTTTAAATTTTATGCAGAAATGACTCTAATCATAATAATTTTAGTAAAATAAAAACAGCAATGGGAAAAATTGGAAATGGTGTAGCTTTACAACAGATAAAATTGATTAAGGTCTTAAAATGGCTTAGAGTATTCTCAGTCTTTTCTTCAACAAGAATCCATCAGTGTTGTTAAAATGCCAATTAAAATGTTTCCACTCTTAAACACAGAATTAAGATGTCTCTAGGGAAAAAAACTCTAGCAAGTCAAATTGGCGGATGAAAACATCCTGTTCCCATGGAACTCTTCCCAGGAATTGCGCTATGTAGGATGGGGCGGAACCGCGGCTGGTTGGCCAGTGTTTCCTCGGGATCAGAAACAGCCGTGCTTCCTAAACATCTCTTCTAGAGGATGTCCAGTCCAATTTAGGAAATAAGGAAAGATGAAACTTTTGTGTTAGAAATGGTGATTGGTTCTGTGTACTTCAAGAAAAGAGGTTGATGAGAATCTGACCAAAAGAGTAGAGGGTAGAGGATGAAAGAGAAGAAGAGGAGGAAGGGGAGGGGAAGTAGGGGGAGGAGAAGGGGGAGAAAGAGAAATAGGGGAAGAAGGAGGGAGAGGAGGAGGGGGAGGAAGTTGAGGGGGAGGAGGAGGAAGAGGGGAGGAGGAGGGAGAATGAGAAAGAGGAGGAAGGAGAGAAGATGGGGGAGGAAAAGGAGAGGGAGAAGTGGAAGAAGAGGAGGGAGAGAAGGAGGGGGAGGAAGAGGAGAGGGAGGAGGGGGGAGAAAGAAGCAGATGAGGCAGAGGAGGAAGGAGTGGAGGAGGGGGAGGAGAAGAGGGAGAAAGAAGCTAAGGAAGGGAGAGGAAAGGGGGAGGAGGGGATGAGGAGAGGGAGGAGGGGGAGGAGAAGGTGGAGGGGGAGAAGAGGAGGAAGCAGGGGGAGGGAGAGGAGGAGAGGGCCAGGGAGGAGGGGAGGGAGGAGGGAGAGAGAGAGGAAAGGAGAGAGGGAGGGAAAGAGACAGAAGGAGACCCAGAAGGGAGACGCACTGTGACTAGCAGAGTGGTGTTCTAGCTGTCCAGTGAAAGTTGCACAGTGGAGGTAATAATTCTTCAGATTCCGCCGTTGCCACAACAGAGGCGAGTTTTTTAAAGACAACCCTACTTCCTTTGATAGAATTCCGCCCTCACCAAGCAACTATTTGATCTGTGATCAATTTATCATCTTTTTCTTTTACGGATCCTGCTGGAACTCTGTAGTGTCAGGGTTACCGTGACACGGGGAGAGAGTTTCCTAAATAACTAGGCTTGCTTTTGGGAGTCCAGCAAGCTGAGTTCACATTTCAACTCGTCCTGGACTCCCTCTCTTGGCATCCTCAGGACCAGTGGGGCTGGGAAGTGACCACACGCATAATGAAAAGTAGAGAGGCAGACCCACCACTTTCCCCCATTTTGATCCCTGTAAAGGTCTATCCCTACTTGAAATGAAATGCTTTGATCCTGTGATTTATAATGCAGCATCTCATAATTTTTTTTCCTTTTTAAAGATTTTCTTATCTTATTTTTTTATTTAAGAGAGAGAGACAGAGAGAGAATGAGTGGGAGAGAGGAGCAGAAGGAAAGTGAGAGAGAATCCCAAGTAGGTTCCACACTTAGTGTGGAACCTGATGCAGGGCTTGATCCCACAGCCCTGGGATCATGACCTGAGCTGAAATCAAGAGTCAGATACTCAACTGACAGAGCCACCCAGGTGCCCCTCTCATCATTTTTTTTCCTAACTCCAAGTCAGTTGCTTAGTATCTTATCATCCCCAAGTGAACCGAAAAAGCTGAGTCTCCAAAGGGTCACATTTCCAAGCAGGACTCCAGGGACTTTAGGGACCCCAGTGAGACCTCCCTGCACCCCTGCTGCCATTCTTGGGTGTATTTTTAGCTGCAGTGTAACTCATCAGGAAAGGTGTTCCAGAAAAAAGAAGTGTAAGGCATTTCAGGAGACTTGTAACAGACTCTGAGACACTGAGTCTCCTCCTCCTCACCACCTACTCCCCGGCAGAAATCTGAAGGCAGGGAGCTGTGCCCGCCCTCCACCCACAGCTTCCAGCAATTACTCAGATGGCTGGTTTCCAGCGGCGATCCTGGGCTTCTGTAAGGAGACATCTACTACAGATAATTAGGATTCATAACTAATAATAAGAAGTTTCCAAATGTAATTTTCATTTTTCCTTCTTTCGTTAGATGGCACAAAATAAATGTGCTAAGATTTCATTGAAACAGAATCTTATTCTCCACAGCCAAGTAATATAGGGGAGGGAGGACTCCTTATAAAGAATTAGACCAACTGTGCAATTTATTCCTACCACATTTCAGGTCGAGAATTCTTTTATGAGAATCTATGTATGTGGAAGGTGAGGAGAGAACTAGGTGGGAAAAGAGAAGAATTTTTCTACTTTTCTTAAAAGACAGACAGAAAGAAAGAAAAAGAAAAAGAACCCAACCAAAAAACCCCAACCATTTACTAAGCTGATCCTGAAAAGAACCTTATAGGATACGCATCATTATTGCCATTTGACAACTAGCCTAACGTCACACAACTAGAGGTGAGTGGGCCCTTCTTCCTCTTCTGTTCCCATTGTCCTCCTCTCCCCTTCCTCTCTTCCTCTTTTTCCCTGACAGCTTTATTGTGCTATAAACTTACAAACCTAACAGCTAGCCTTTGGAAATATACAATGTCATGACCTTAAATAAATGTGCTGGGTTGTGCAACCAGCACCACAGCCCAAGTTGAGGCCATTTCCAGCAAGTTTTCTGAAGTCCAAGTGTGGTGACCATCACTCCTGCCCCCACCCCAGGCAATCACTCATCTACTTTCTATCTCTAAAGATTTGCCCTTTCCAGAGATTTCATACACATAGAACTACACAATATGTAGCCTTCTGATCGGACTTCTTCCGCTTAGAGCGTTTTTGTTATGTTTATTTATTTTGAGAAAGAGAGTGTGTGAGCAGGGGAGGGACAGAGACAGAGGCAGAGAGAGAATCCCAAGCACGCTCCTCACTGTCAGTGCAGAGCCTGATGTGGAGCTTGATCCCATGAACCATGAGATAATGACCTGAGCCATTATCAAGAGTCAGATGCTCTGGGAATGCAAGCTGGTGTAGCCACTCTGGGAAACAGTATAGAGGTTCCTCAAAAAATTAAAAATAGAACTATCCTATGACCCAGCAATTGCACTACTAGGCATTTATCCAAGGGATACAGGTGTGCTGTTTCGAAGGGACACATGCACCCCCACGTTTATAGCAGCACTATCAACAATAGCTAAAGTACGGAAAGAGCCCAAATGTCCATCGATGGATGAATGGATAAAGAAGATGTGATGTGTATATATATATATAATGGAGTATCACAATAAAAAAGAATGGAATCTTGCCATTTGCAACTATGTGGATGGCACTGGAAGGTATTATGCTAAGTGAAATTAGAGAAAGACAAATATATGACTTCACTCAAATGAGGGCTTTAAGAGACAAAACAGATGAACAAGAGGAAAAGGAAACAAAAATAATATAAAAACAGGGAGGGCAACAAAACATAAGAGACTCATAAATATGGAGAACAAACAGAGGGTTATGGGAGGGGTTGTGGGAGGGGGGATGGGCTAAATGGGTAAGGGGCACTAAGGAATCTACTCCTGAAATCATTGTTGCACTATATGCTAACTAATTTGGATGTAAATTAAAATAATAATAATAATAAAATTAAACTAAAAAAAGAAGACATGGTGTATATATACACAATGGAATATCACTCAGCCATCAAAAAGAATAATATCTTGCCATTTGCAATGATGTGGATGGAGCTAGAATGCATTACATTGAGTGAAATAAATCAGAAAAAGAGAAGTACCATAAGATTTCACTCATAAGTAGAATTTAAGAAACAAAACAGATAACATATCGGAAGGGGTGGGGGAAAAGAATAAAGGGAGACAAACCACAAGAGACTCTTAACCATAGAGAACAAACTGAGCATTGATGGAGGGACGGTGGGTGGGGATGGGCTAGATAGATGATGGGTATCAGGAGAGCACTTGTGATGAGCACTGAGTGTTCTATGTAAATGATGAATCACTGAATTCTACTCCTGAAACTAATATTGCACTGTATGTTAACTAATTAAAATTAAAATTTTAGAAAAAGATGTGGTATGTATATACAATGGAATTCTATTTAGCCATAAAAAAGGAAAGCTTGCCATCTGCTACAACATCGATGAAACTTGAATGTATTATACTCAGTGAAATAAAGAGAGAAAGAGAGACAAATACTGTATAATATCACTTATATAAAGAACTTTAAAAAAAAACAGAGCTCATAGATACTGAGAACAGATTTAACGGATTGGTCATTGCCAGGTAAGGAGGGTGGGGGTGAGCATAATGGGTAAAAGGGGTCAAAATCTACAAACTTCCAGTTACAAAATAAATGTCATAAGGGTATAATGTGCATCATGGTGACAATAGTTACTAATATTGTATTGCATATTTGAAAGTTGCTAAGAGAGTAAATGTTAAAATTTCTCATTACAAAAATAATTTATTAGCTATTTATGGTTATGGATGTAAATCATATTTATTGTGGTGATCATTTTGCAATCTACACAATTATCGAATCATGTTGTACACCTGAAACTAATATAATGTTATGCTAATTGTATCTCAATTAAAAAGCAAGAGAATTATTTTTTTAAAAAAGATACTCTTTCCTGTAATGAGATTGTGGGTGATGGTTATTGTCCATACTGTAAATTTTGGAGTTCTGTTTTTTTGGGTGTCTGAGCCTCTTTAAAAATTATCATTGGGGCACCTGGGGGGCTCAGTCGGTTAAGATTCCAACTCAGTTTTGGCTCCGGTCATGATCTCACGGTGCGTGGGTCTGAGCCCCACATTGGGCTCTGCACTGATGGTGCAAAGCCTGCTTGGGATTCTCTCTCTTTGTTTTCTCCCCTCAGTCTCTTTCTCTCAAAAATAAATAAACAGTTTTAAAAGTTAAAAAAAAGTCAGATGCTCAATTGATTGAGCTACCCAGGCACCCCTTGCTGAGTGTGTTTTTAAGGTTTATCTGTGTTGTAACATGTGTCAACACTGGACTCCTTTTTATAGCTTAATAGTATCCCACTATGTGGATATACCACATGTTGTTCGTCAGTTTGCTCACTGATGGACAATTTGTGTTGTTTCCAGTTTTGGGGTTTTAGGTACAAGGCACACCAGAGACATATGTTGTCACTCCTCTTGGATAAATACCTAGAAATAGAGTTGCCAGGTTGTAGGATAAGCTATGCTTAACTTCTTGAAGAATTTTAAGGAAATGTTTTCGAAAGTGGCTGCACCATTTTACATCCCCACCAGCAATACGTGATGGTTCCAATTTCTCCATACCTTCACCATCATTTGTCACCCTCAAGTCTTTTGGATTAGAGCCATTCTAGTGGGTGTGAAGTGGTACCTCATTGTGGTTTTGATTTGCATTTCCCTTTTAACTAATGATATTGATCCTGTTTTCATGTGTTCTTTGGCCATTCATATATCTTCTTTGGAAAAATGTTCAAATCCTTTACTCATTTTTAATTGGGTTATCTTATTATTGAGTTGTAAGAGATCTTTATATTCTGGATACAAGTACAAGATATTTTTATCAGATATATGATTTGCAAGTATTTTCTCCCAGTCTTTGGCTTGTTTTTGTGTTTTCTTAATAGTGTCTTTTTAAAATTATTTATTTATTTATTTATTTATTTATTTATTTATTTATTTATGAGAGAGAGAGAAACAGAGCATGAGCAAGGGAGGGGCAGAGAGAGAGGGAAACACAGAATCTGAAGCAGGCTCTGGGCTCTGAGCTGTCAGCATAGAGCGTAAGGCGGGGTTCAAACTTGTGAACCAGGAGATCATGACCTGAGCAGAAGTTGGACACTTAACCAACTGAGCCACCCAGGCTCTCCTAATGGTATCTTTTTAAAATGTGTATTTATTTATTTTGAGAGAAAGAGAGAGCTCAAGCAGCGGAGTGGCAGAGAGAGAGGAAGAGAGAATCCCAAGCAGGCTCCTCACTGTCAGCACAGAGCCCAACCACGGGGCTGGATCCCACAAACCATGAGATAATGACCTGAGCCAGCATCAAGAGCCCGGACACCCAACCAACTGAGCCACCCAGGTGCCCCTTAAAGGTGTCTTTGAAGCACAAAAATTTTTAATTTGATGAAATCCAATTTATTATATTTTACTTTCATTATAGATCATGCTTTTGGTGTCTATATAAGAAGTCTTCGCCTATCCTAAGGTCATGAAAATTTTCTCTATGTTTCTTTCAGAAGTTTTAGAATTTTAGCTCTTAAATTTAGGTCTATGATCCATTTTGAATTAAACTGTGTGTAAGGTATGAGGTAAGGATTACTTGTTATAGGTTTCTTGAGCTTTTCTATTTCTTTTTGAGTCATTCTTTTGGTAACTGTGGCTTTCTAAGAATTTGTCTATTCATCTAAGTTGTCTAATTTGTGGCACAAAATAAAAATCCTTTTACTATCTGTAGGGTCACTGGTGAGGCCTCTGCTTTCATTCCTGATTTTGGTAATCTGTATCTTCTCTGTCTCTCTCTCTTTTTTTTTTTTTTGGAAGGGGTGGGGGATAGTATAGTTAAAGGTTTGCCAATTTTGTTAGTCTTCTCAAGGAACTAACTTTTGGTCTCATTGATTTATGATTTACCCTGTTGTTTTCTGTATTCTATTTCTTTTATTTCCAATGTCATTTTTAATACTGCCTTATTATAGCTTGTTTTGAGTTCAGTTTGTCCTTTTTCTAGTTTCTTAAGGTGAAAGTTTCAGTTACTGATTTTTTTCCATACTTCACTCCAAAGCAAATTGGCCCCTCAGGGAAGCTGCTGGTTTTCAGAGCTTGCCCTGTCCAGGTCGAACTTTATCACCTTTGAAATTTGGGTGGGGATTGAAGCAGCTCCAGGTGAGAATGTCATAGACACCCACTCTACTTAACCAAAGTCCAAGAGTTTTTCATGAGTAACTGCTCCTCAGTACAGCTGAATTCTAGAGCCATGAAATGTTTGTGACTATTTTTTCCAATTTTTTTGTTGCTTCTTGGGGAAGGGATGTGCAGAGCAACTCATGTCCGCCATGCTCGCCTGTCTCTAAAGCCCCTCTGCTCTTCCTCACAGGAAACAAGATTCGGTTTCATCCTTTACCCCATCTAGTTCTCTCACAGATTCTGTGTCTCTGAGAGCATGAGGCAGAGCTGGTTTTAAGAATGTTCATGTTGAAAAATACTGCTTAGGATATATACGGCACTTCAGTGAATCACTCAACCTCTTCAATATTAACAAGGAAGAACGGAAACTCTCTTAGGGAATTCCGGTGGCACTCTTTATCATCCCCAGTTCCTAATCTTGTTGATTTTGCAGATGCTCCTTTCACTAACCAAGAGGTGGGATAGCAAATAGGATCACAGCAGGAAAATGCTTCAAGGCCAGTGTGAAGAGCTGGGCTCTTTGCACACTGCTTGAGTCGAGGATTTTCTAGCTGCATGCTAATGTGATGTAGGTACAGACCATGCAGTTTCCATAGGCCCAGTTCTGTTTCAAAGGAAACTGGGCCTGTCTCTCCCCTGGGACATGATGCCCTGGAAAGAATAAGGGCTGAGACCCAGGAGACCTGGGTTCAAGGCTCTGGCTCTGCCACTTTCTCCCATTTAGCCTCTTTGAGACTCTGTTTCCTTATTGGTAAGATGGATGTAATAACCCAATACTTGCTTGGATATGATCAAATTCAGCAATAGCCATGGGTAGCCTTTGCAAATGATTCACATGCTATAAATGTAAGGCTTTAAATTACAAATTAATTCATAACTAATGTCTTGAAATCCCAAGATGCGGTGACTAAGAGATGGTCTGTCTCTCCACTGCTGATTCTTCCTTCTGCTTCCCTGCCTCAGGACACAAGAAGGCTGTGGCCCAGCAGACCCCCACCAAACACTCCCACCATTAAGTCATTCACTGCCCCCCCTCCTGGACAACAGGGATGTAGGCAGATACTCAGAAGACACAGTCATGCTTTGGTACTTGGGGGTGGCAGACCACAGCAGGTGCTGTCTCTCAAGACCCACGCTTGTATTTCTTTACACTGCAAAGCAGGGGGGTCTTTCAGCTGAGTAAGCCTGGGAAGGGAAGCCCACGGTGTAGGAGGAACAGCGGGAGGGAACTGTCAGGTGGGTTTTCATGCTAAGCTTTATGTTCACACGGAGTGATCACAGCCCCTCTGCCACTCTTGTCAGATTATCACTGCACCACCGCCAAGCCACATGGTCACAAATGCAAACTTTTAAGAGCGAGAAGCATCTCTCTTTTCTTAACCAAAAATACAACTTTAAAAGTTTGCCCTGTGAGGGATTAGGATTTGTTTTACTATGTTTTAAAATGCGTTGCTGTAAACTTTTAATCCTAGGATACATATCTAAGAAAAACCAAAGCTATTCAGCTCAATAATATATCACAAATATGTATCTTGGCCATGCCTTAATAAAGGAAGTTCTGGGTCCTAGGCTGGATAACCCAGACAGCGGCGTAAGATGTAACCTCTCCAGGTTTCTGTTACAGAAACTAGCATGAAGTGCATAAAGGGAGCAGAGGGCAGCCACCTAAAACTATGGGTCTTTCGTAACAGAGGCTCCTTCTCAGAGGAGCTTGGGTTTCCAAGAAGCATCGGGAAACAGAACTTGGTGGTGACCCTCACTTGATGGCATCGCCAGCCCGCCTCCAGCGCGCCAGCCCCTGGGCCTTACCTCCAGACACTTTACACCCCACCTCTACTCAGGTCATCCTGCTGCGGCGGGAACGAAGACTTCCGGGACTCCTCCCCGGCTAGGCGTCACCGTCCAGTGTCCCGCCTGCCCCTCCTGCACGGGCACCTGGGCCTGTCCTCCCACACTGTGGCCGAGCCAAGGTGGGAAGGGACCCGAGGCTAAGGGCAGACCTTCGTCTGCTTTTTTGCCTTTCCAGGTTACCTATTTGCCTTTCCAGGTCGGCGGCTTCATCCGGCGTGGCTCGCGGAAGGACTCCCGGGTCACTGAAGCTGGTGCGAAGCAGGGTCCCCATCACAAAGAAGAACAGAATGCCACCAACCACGGGGATGGCGGGGGTGATTTTCACTGCTAGATATGGGCAGCTGCCAACAGGTTGGGAAGGCAGGAGGAGAGGGGAAAGAGAAAGGAAATATAATGTCAGTAATCAACAGTGAGCAGTCTATATTTTCCAAGAAGCCGAAAGCTTCTTTGGAGGAGCAAAATTGATTTCCATTAAAAATTCATCTATGTTAAGCATTTACATTTGGGGAGGTCTGCAATTCTCTCTTGTGGACAGCTTCACCCTCCCTGTCGAGCCACAAAACCCCAGGCCCTCTGCTCCCACAGTGCTACTCGGGAAAGACACTGGCAGAGGAGAGAAAATCATCCCACTTGCACGATCAATGCAGGATGAACAAGAGCTTGTACCCCGCGCGTTATCAATACAGCTAGTGAATCTGTGCCGTCTTCCCGGCCTTCCCTGAAACTGCACAAGACAAGAAGACGCCGGCTTAGAACCATCTTCCCCAGACCCAGGCTTTCCTTCCTGAGTTGAACACCTTCCTGGTCCAAAAGCTGAGAAGCGCAAATGCACCCTTTAAAGGCAAGAAACCGTTTTTCAATATTTTGGAGCTAATCTGTCCAAAAGAGGTTAATGAGCTATGGAAATGAACTTGTAAGCCGGTTTCTGAAGAAGACTAAAGGCATTTAGGCAGGTGGAATATAATAAACTTCTGCTTTCCAGAAGGCATTTTTTTTTTAAATATGAAATTTATTGTCAAATTGGTTTCCATACAACAACCAGCGCTCATCCCAACAGGTGCCCTCCTCAATGCCCATCAGCCACTTTCCCCTCCCTCCCACCCATCAACCCTCAGTTTATTCTCAGTTTTTAAGAGTCTCCTATGGTTTGCCTCCCTCCCTCTCTAACTTTTTTCCCCCTCCCCCTCCCCCATGGTCTTCTGTTAAGTTTCTCAGGATCCACATAAGAGTGAAAACATATGGTATCTGTCTTTCTCTGTATGGTTTATTTCACTTAGCATCACACTCTCCAGTTCCATCCACATTCATACAAAGGGCCATATTTCATTCTTTCTCATTGCCACGTAGTATTCCATTGTGTATATAAACCACAATTTCTTTATCCATTCATCAGTTGATGGACATTCAGGCTCTTTCCATAATTTGGCTATTGTTGAAAGTGCTGCTATAAACATTGGGGTACAAATGCCCCTATGTACCAGCACGCCTGTATCCCTTGGGTAAATTCTTAGCAGTGCTATTGCTGGGTCATAGGGTAGATCTATTTTTAATTTTTTGAGGAACCTCCATACTGTTTTCCAGAGCGGCTGCACCAGTTTGCATTCCCACCAACAGTGCAGGAGGGCTCCCGTTTCTCTACATCCTCTCCGGCAGCTATACTCTCCTGATTTGTTCATTTTAGCCACTCTGTCTGGCGTGAGGTGGTATCTCAGTGTGGTTTTGAAGTGTCTTTCCCTGATGAGGAGTGACATTGAGCATCTTTTCATGTGCTTATTGGCCATCTGGATGTCTTCTTTAGAAAAGTGTCTATTCAGGTTTTCTGCCCATTTTTCACTGGATTATTTGTTTTTTGGGTGTGGAGTTTGGTGAGCTCTTTAAAGATTTTGGGTACTAGCCCTTTGTCCGATATGTCATTTGCAAATATCTTTTCCCATTCTGTTGGTTGCCTTTTAGTTTTGTTGATTGTTTCCTTTTCAGTGCAGAAGGTTTTTTTTATCTTCATGAGATCCCAATAGTTCATTTTTGCTTTTAATTCCCTTGCCTTTGGGGATGTGTCAAGTAAGAAATTGCTGTGGCTGAGGTCAGAGGGGTCTTTTGCTGCTTTCTCCTCTAGGGTTTTGATGGTTTCCTGTCTCACATTCAGGTCCTTTATCCATTTTGAGTTTATTTTTGTGAATGGTGTAAGAAAGTGGTCTAGTTTCATCCTTCTGCATGTTACTTTCCAGTTTTCCCAGCACCGTTTGTTAAAGAGACTTTTTTCCACTGGATAGTCTTTCCTGCTTTGTCAAAGATTAGTTGGCTGTACTTTTGTGGGTCTAATTCTGGGGTTTCTATTCTATTGCATTGGTCTATGTGTCTGTTTTTGTGCCAATACCATGCTGTCTTGATGATTACAGCTTTGTAGTAGAGGCTAAAGTCTGGGATTGTGATGCCTCCCGCTTTGGTCTTCTTCTTCAAAATTACTTTGGCTATTCGGGGTCTTTTGTGGTTCCATACAAATTTTAGGATTGCTTGTTCTAGCTTCCAGAAGAATGCTGGTGCAATTTTGATTGGGATTGCATTGAATGTGTAGATTGCTTTGGGTAGTATTGACATTTTAACAATATTTATTCTTCCAATCTATGAGCATGGGATGTTTTTCCATTTCTTTGTATCTTCTTCAATTTCCTTCATAAGCTTTCTATAGTTTTCAGCATACAGATCTTTTACATCTTTGGTTAGGTTTATTCCTAGGTATTTTATGTTTCTTGGTGCAATTGTGAATGGGATCAGTTTCTTTATTTGTCTTTCTGTTGCTTCATTATTAGTGTATAAGAATGCAACTGATCTCTGTACACTGATTTTGTATCCTGAGACTTTGCTGAATTCATGTATCAGTTCTAGCAGACTTTTGGTGGAGCCTATGGGGTTTTCCATGTATAATATCATGTCATCTGCAAAAAGTGAAAGCTTGACTTTATCTTTGCCAATTTTGATGCCTTTGATTTCCTTTTGTTGTCTGATTCTGATGCTAGAACTTCCAACACTATGTTAAACAACAGTGGTGAGAGTGGACATCCCTGTCGTGTTCCTGATCTCAGGGAGAAAGCTCTCAGTTTTTCCCCATTGAGGATGATATTAGCTGTGGGCTTTTCATAAGTGGCTTCTATGATGTTTAAGTATGTTCCGTCTATCCCGACTTTCTTGAGGGTTTTTATTAAGAAAGGATGCTGAATTTTGTCAAATGCTTTTTCTGCATCAATTGACAGGATCATATGGTTCTTATCTTTTCTTTTATTAATGTGATGTATCACATTGATTGATTTGTGAATGTTGAACCAGCCCTGCAGCCCAGGAATGAATCCCACTTGATCATGGTGAATAATTCTTTTTATATGCTGTTGAATTCGATGTGTTAGTACCTTATTGAGAATTTTTGCATCCATATTCATCAGGGATATTGGCCTGTAGTTCTCTTTTTTTGCTGGGTCTCTGTCTGGTTTAGGAATCAGAGTAATGATGGATTCATAGAATAAGTCTGGAAGTTTTCCTTCCCTTTCTATTTTTTGGAACAGCTTGAGAAGGATAGGTACTGTCTCTACTTTAAATGTCTGGTAGAATTCCCCTGGGAAGTCATCTGGTCCTGGACTCTTATTGTTGGGAGATTTTTGATAACTGATTCAATTTCTTCATTGGTTATGGGTCTGTTCAAGTTTTCTATTTCTTCCTGAAAATGGAATTATTACAACCAATCCCTCAGAAATACAAGCAATTATCAGGGAATACTATGAAAAAATTATATGCCAACAAACTGGACAACCTGGAAGAAATGGATAAATTCCTAAGCACCCACACACTTCCAAAACTCAAACAGGAAGAAACAGAAAACTTGAACAGACCCATATCCAGAAGGCATTTGAGCTACCAATTGAAGAGCATGGCCCAACTCAATTCTATGAAACCCCTTCGCTGTCTTTCAGTCCTAGGAGCAGACATTCAGCAAGGACTGTGAGGAGTCAGGGAGACTCTAGTCTACACCAGCTGGGCTCTGGGGATCCAGGCACAAGAACAGCTTTAAGCACTGCACCCTGGCCCATTATCACTGTCCCTTGACTCCACGGAGGTGGCGAGTGGCAGAGTGGGAACCAACGCCATGCCTGGAGCTGAGTGAGGATCGGATCTGCAATGACCGTGGTCAGTCTGTTGTCACCACGTTCAGTAACCTCATGGGCATCATCAAGGAACACAACAGGGAATCACAAGATTGTAGGATCTGGAATGGAAATCACCTTCTGGATGGGCCACCCACCAGGGGATACGCTTGCAGATATTCAAGCCGAAACAAACAGAGAGAGTAGAGACGAAAGCTTTGTTCCAGACAAGGAGGTGAACAGGGGGCTCAGCCCTGGGAATGTTAGGGACCAGCACCCCATTCCTGTGCCGTGCTTGCAGAGGAGGTAGTGAGGTCTCTGATGGGATGGCAAGGGGATCCCAGCAAGAGTCCAGGCCTCAAGGACCACGGGGCATGATCCCCTTTGCCGAGGCCAGCATCAGGCATGTTAGAACATCTGGTCTTGAAGAGGCATGGTGAATGAGACAGAGACCTGAAGACCAGGTCACGGTAAAGATGACTTTCCAACAACTCTAAGAAGGTGGATGAGTGACCCCCAAAACGACTGGGAAGCATGGCCTGCAGGCAGGCAGACTGGGGTCTCCAAGAGAAACACCTGATTTAGAGACACAACAATTTATGACATTTCTAACATCTCGTTCATCTTTCCCATACCAACTGCCCTGCAGAAAAAGAATGAAACAACCATCACCGGTCTCTCTGGTCACATTTCACTCGCTGGATTGTCAGTTGTGACTTCTCTTCATGGGACTCACAGGAAACCATGAAAAATTGTTCACTGTCATTCCTGCATCAGTGTGACCCTGCCCAAACTTCCAGACACTTATAACCTTTTTGAACATCCTCAGAGATTCTTGTAGAACAGTATATTTGGCAAAGAGAGCCAGAAGATACAAAGAATGTGGATAAAAGGAACACAAGACTCTCTAACCTAAAGATAAGCACTTTGTGAAAGCACTCAGTTCAATTATGGAAAGGACTTTTTAAATTCAACTGATTTTGCTCTACATTAAAAAAAATCATTGTTTTCCTCGAGTGTTTTCTGGCAAATACTAACATAATTAATACCCTTTAATGGGCTTCCGATTTTTCTTAAAAAATGTGAAAAGCTTCAAGTTAAATAACCAAACATTTAAGAGACTGAGGACACCATAATCTGGTAAATAGCCCTTAGTATATACTCCTGGCTTCGTAAAGGGAACATTTTCTTGCAATAGGAATTAGACAATTAGAGAGAAGATTTTAAAAGATGGCCCCACTAAGATTCAGCATAAAGTGACAATCAAAAGCACATTTACTACTGAATCAAACTTGGAATCCAAATGTTCATATGGGGCTGAATCCCAGCTCTATGACGCGGTGTGGTGCGGTGGGCTTCGGGGATAGGTGCTCCTCAGGGCGTGTCCATTACGTTATTTAGACTGTAAGTCCATGTTTGGACAGTGACATGGAACTTTTATGAAGAGCTGGTAATAAAAATCGATTGCTGCAAGTCTATTGATTAAATCTCTGACTGTGATATCATCCTGGAGTTAAGAGCAAGGAACTCAAGCTCTAGAGGGTCATTAAAAGGTATTTGTGGCATAAAGTATGACATTACCTTGGTTATACTTATTGTCATATAAAAAAACAACCTTACCACTGTATGAAGCCTTGGAAATGTGCTGGTGTACCACAATCAGAAATAAACACAGTCCATATCAAAGGCATAAAACTGACCCTGGTATTAATGGATTTCCATTTATTTATATTAGCCCTAAAATATTTTTTTTCCTTTCAAGTTTTTATTTAAATTCTAGTTAGTTAACATATATGATCATATTGGTTTCAGGAGTAGAATTTAGTGATTCATCACTTACATATGACACCCAGTGCTCATTATAACAAGTGCCCTCCGTAATGCCCATCACCCATCTAGCTGATCTCCCCTCCCACCTCACCTCCAGCAACCCTCAGTTTATTCTCTATAGTTAAGAGTCTCTTACGGTTTGCTTCCCTCTCTCTTTTTTCCCCTCCTTCCCCTATATTCATCTGTTTTGTTTCTTAAATTCCACATATGAGTGAAATCATATGATATTTGTCTTTCTCTGATTGACTTATTTCACTTAGCATAATACAGTCTAGCTCCATCCACATCATTGCAAATGGCAAGATTTCATTCTTTTTTTTTTTAATTTTTTTAACATTTATTTATTTTTGAGACAGAGAGAGACAGAGCATGAATGGGGGAGGGTCAGAGAGAGAGGGAGACACAGAATCCGAAGCAGGCTCCAGGCTCTGAGCTGTCAGCACAGAGCCTGACGTGGGGCTCGAACTCACGGACCGCGAGATCATGACCTGAGCCGAAGTCAGACACCCAACCAACTGAGCCACCCAGGTGCCCCAAGATTTCATTCTTTTTAATGGCTGAGTAATATTCCATACGTACATACCACTTCTTCTTTGTCCATTCATCCCAACACTTGGGCTCTTTCTACAATTTGGCTATTGTTGATGATGCTGCTGTAAACATTGGGGTGCATGTGCCCTTCTGAATCTGTAGCCCTAAAGTATTTTTTAGTATAAAAGAATCTACTCTAGGTGGACTATGTGTGTGTGTGTGTGTATATGTGTGTGTGTGCACGCATGCGTATTAATTTTTTTAATGTTTATTTATTTATTTTTGAGAGACAGAAAGAGAGAGTGAGCCAGGAAGGGGCAGAGTGAGAGGGAGAGAAAATCCCAAGCAGGCTTCAACAGTGCAGAGCCTGATGTGGGGCTCAAATCTACAAACTCTGAGATCATGACCTGAGCCGAAATCAAGAGTCAGATGCTTAACCAACTGAGCCACCCAGGCACCCTGTATATATTCTTTTTACAAAATGGTTAGGAAAATGATTAATTGTGTAGAATATGATTTTCCATAATTTAAATTCCAAATTCAACAGGAGGATGCCTATTTGAATAATGGCAGAGAATAAAACAGGTCAACATTCCTCCCTTCTTGTTATTAATGAGTTTGAATAAGAAACAGTTGGAAGAGTTGTTATGCAGCAGCACCCAGGGCACAGCAGGACAATATGATGGGGCCACTGGTCAGTAGGATGTGATCCATCATGAGTATTGCAGGCTGTGATTTATTTAGTTCCATTTGGCTTCTCCAAGGATGCAGGATACTTCAGTGCTGTCAGAAACCCCCTGTGGAGGTGGTTTAGCAGATCTTGGGTTACAGCATATCTGTCTTTCCCTTTTACGTCTGAAATGTTACTTGGTTGACCTCAAAGGATGCCTGCTCAAAGTCCCAGAGGTTGCCTCCATAGAGCAAGATGTAATTAATGAGTAAGCCACGTCCTATATGGCTTCTTGTTGTCCCAAGTCCACTGCATGTGGGGCTGTTATCTTTAAGGGCCACCCACTTCTCCAGGATGACAGCTCCGGAGTCTCCCATGGCCTCTACCTGCATTCCCCCATCTCCCACCAAGGATGTCCACCGCCCTAGGTTGCTAATATGTGACATTCAAAATGAGAGATCATTGTCTTTAACTTGAGTATTCTGTCCCCTGGCACATTCTCTTCCCAGAGATAGTACATTGTGGTTTGAGTTATTTGTACCTGGGGTGCAGATTAATTATGACCTACCCAGGAAAGGAGGAACGGGGAGAGTCTAGTTGACAAGTGAATGGCTACCACCCACCAGGGCTTCTGACTGTGAGGGATCACATGTGAATCTTAAATACAACTTTTTTGGTCTTCCTTTGAAACCTGCTCCTGCCCCTGGGTAAAAACTCAGGCTGGTCCCCTGACTTTTCTGGTCATGAGATGAAGGTGACAAGAAGTCCTTTGGTCACTGTAAGTGGCAAGCGGTCTCATTTAAGTAATTAAAAATGTGGCAATCCCAATTCATGGTGGAGACCTCTAACTTGGCCAAGTGCCCTTTCTAGACACTGGTGGCTAGAGAAGAAAGGACAAGGAGCAGGAAGGAAGATCAGGAAGTGCTGGTTTGAAAAGCAAGCCCTGTTGCAAGGTGGCTTTGCACTTGTGGGCCCCTCAGATGTTTAACCTAGCTCTCTCTTGAGTCTGTGAGTTTCTCAGAAGCCCCTGCAGGAACCTCAGTGCACTGCCCCATGGGCACCGCATCATCCCTCCCTCTTATTAATTAGAGAGAAGGCAGCCTTCGTCCTGCCCGAAGCATACCCTACAGCCTCACTTCGCCCCTCTCCATCCTCGCAGGCACCTCAAGGAGTAAGTCCCACGCACTGTCTTCCTCGGGTTCTCCAGCCTGGGGGATAGCTGGCACACCGTCTCAGCCCTCTGCCTGTCAGGCCCCCACTTCAACCTGCCCTAACCACCTGTCAGCTCTACACCATGCATCTCTGCCCCAAAGCCTGCAGTGACTCCCCTTTTCCCACTAAGTTAAGTTCATGTTCTTTCTCAGGCGTCCATGACCCCTCGGCCTTCCCCCACAGGCATCTGCTCACCCAGCCCTTGTGGCTGGAATGCCCCGACACCCAATGTTCAAGTTCCTATAAAGACTTTGTGAAAATTTTTTCTTGGCTCAACCCCAAGCAGAAGTGATGGCTTCTTTCTCTGCGCCTCTGTAATATTTTGTTTGCTCCTCTCTGTGGTACTTGTGGTGTTGGTGGACATGCCCCATGCACCTGATTGGACTGGAGGTCCTGGAGGGCAAGACTTGGCCTTGCTCACGGCTGTGTCCTTCACAACCCCCAGCACAATGCTTCACATAGGGCAGGTGCCTGGAAAATACTTGCTAAGTGACTGAATGAATGATCCCCATTCAACCGAATTTTATAGTAACAGGGAAAAGAGGAAGAAAGTCAAATCAGGCACACTCTCAACATCAACAATGCATTTTGTGTTTAGAACTCATTTTTCTATCTTCTAAGCCTGCTGGGCACAAGATTAAGGGAGTTGCAGGAAACTTCCTTCAAACGGGTGCTAAGGGTATGCCCTGTCCAGGAGGCTTCTCTGGCCAAGAGAAGGAGTAGATTCTCTCTAGTTCACTGAATTGAGTGTGCAATACGTACGCATCCTGTGAGCATTAACTAGAGCCCCTAACCCCTCCATGCCCTGAAGTCCTAGCAGAGAAAGCGCCTTATGTTGGTACAACTTTGTACAATACTGGGTGCTTGTGACAGTCCCCATTCCAACCAGCCTCTGTGTGACAAAGAACAATGTCTAGTTTGTCTTTGAAATCCTGGACAACGCTCTTTCTACAAAGCGTTCTACAAAGAATTCACGGCCCTAAGCAAATGATGAGATCAGTGCTACCCAGGCACCTTCAAACCGCTGCTTAGAGAAAGCAGAAAACACCTGTTTTCCGGTAAAGATCCTGCCCAGGACAGTGATCGCTAGACCTCTGGAAGGAGGCAAGACTAATGGGAAACCCCAGGCACATCCCAGCAAGAAGAAGATTCTTAGCCCGAGCTCAGACAACTTGAAAATGGCTCCTTCACATTTCTGAGCAACTGTGGCTGGGATCTCCAATTCTGAGCACCATCTGTGGGGAGGAAGACTCCTTCCCCCGAGGGCCTGGATTTGATACAAGATGATGATGCAGCTGTCAAAGATATAAACACCAAATGGAGTCCTCGTTCCATCTGAAGACTTGTGACCTACATACTACCCAGGGCCTGTGGAAAACAGGCTATGAGCATCTTACTCTTCATAAAGCTCAATGGGAAAGTGGCAGGAGAGAAAAAGAAATAATCTGAAAGCATGCATTTTCATAACATGAAAGAAATGAGCTAATTTAGCACCAGACAAAGGAAATGCTAACATGATAAAAAGCCATTACGGTGCCCCCCTCCCCACCGTGCAAGTCAGTGGGGGCTGTTAGGCTCTGGGTGTGATGACTGAATACCCAGCAGGGACTGTCGCCGCCTTCCGGGTAAAAATTAGAAAATGCAGCATTGCCAAAAAGATGAGGAGGAATATTTTCACTTCTACTAGCCATCTTCCCAAATCTTTGTGAAAATAACTGATTCTGTTTTGATGTTTATTCGCGAAGGGTGGGACTGCTGCCTGGATGCTGGGTTATCCGAGACTACGTACGTAATCCGTGTGTTTTGTCATTAATTATGATTTTTTTTTAACCATTAAACAGATACTGACATCCCAGAATCAACACTGTCATTAATTGAGCATTCATATTTAGAGACCGGTTCATAGGTTAGAATTTGACATAAAACTGATTCCTTGGACGAGACTCCTTGGTCTAAATTAATTTCTGAAACATTTCAGATAGGAAATCTGGATTTCATTATTGGGTAGCCAGGTCTCTCTGTTTTTCCACAATACATTCTTTGAGGGAAGATTAGCTTTACTTAAAATGAAAAACAAAACAAAACAAAACATTAACAAGATGTAGCAGAGACATTAAAACCAAGTGGCCTTTGGAACAAAAAGTAGAGAATCTTTTCCCATCTCAAAACAATTTGTGTCATCTTTTAATTTTTTTGCCTGCAAATGGATACACATACAGAAAAAAGTCCTGTTAATTGCAGCTCATGACCGCTGACCACATGGCCTACATCTGATATTCGTGTTCTGTCCAGTACACATGTAAGTATAAACACCAGATTCACTATTCTTTACACACAGAAACCAGGCATGCACTTGAAGTTTACACAGGAGGGGGAGGCGGCTTCACTTCCTTGATGCTGTACTCTAACAAAAGACGTTTCTGTTTCAGAAATCACAAAGTTAACCCATTATTTTAAATTCCAGAATCTTGGTTGCAATGCCTTTCGGTAATAGATAGGGCAAATAATCATAAAATGAAATAATCTAAGCCAATGACTCACATGTCTGAAATAATAACAGAGTAGCCTTGTGAGGAGTAGAGGTTATAAGGGTTATAATAGAAATGATCTTTCTCCTTTTCATATGAGTCATTATAAAATAAATGTATTTTTCATTTATAGGGAGGGACATAAACACCATTAATTGTATGATTTGTCCCTTAATCACACACTTAGAAATAAATGTACCACTATAGGCCAAAGATAAGCACATCACCTAGAGACAAGTAGAGAAAAAGTGGATTCAGAAATAATGTCCACTCACAGCTCTAGAATGGGGAAAAACAATGATGATTTCATAAAGCTCCTAAGAGTACCATTTCCCTGTAAGACACCTCCAGTGTCTGAAAAGCCCCCTTC
This sequence comes from Panthera uncia, assembly GCF_023721935.1. Classification (NCBI taxonomy): domain Eukaryota; kingdom Metazoa; phylum Chordata; class Mammalia; order Carnivora; family Felidae; genus Panthera; species Panthera uncia. The sequence continues at coordinate 109,623,915 of NW_026057580.1, read as the reverse complement.
TCACTAATTGTTCTTAATGATGAATCTACAAATATGATCCAGAAGAAAGGAATTTTTTTAACTTGTAGTTTATTTATTTATCTTGAAAGAGAGAGTGAGAGGGAGAGCGAGCATGAGCAGGGGAGGGGCAGAGAGAGAGAGAGAGAGAGAGAGAATCCCAAGCAGGCTCTGCACTGTCAGCACAAAGCCCAGCGCGGGGCCTGAACTCACAGATCTCAAGATCATAACCTGAGCTGAGATCAAGAGTAGGCTGCTTAACCGACTGAGCCACCCAGGCACCCCTGGAAGGAAGGAACTTAAATAAATGAATCCAGGGAAAGAGGGGGAAATATATCAAAAGAAAAGTAGGAGGAAAAGCTCAAACCCAGAGAGGAAGGCTGGGTGAGGGCAGAACTCCACAGAGACATTTGTAAACTGTTCAGAAGGCAGGCAAAGCTCACGGACTCAGGAGGGGACAGTTGCTCAGGAATCTGGTTTCTCCCCGCAGGCCTCCCAGCTGCATGTGGTCACTGCAGGCTCGCCCCCAAACAGCACGATCTTGCCTGAAGCCTGTGCAGCTGCTATGTAGCAAAAATCAGTATCATTATCCTAAACCCGGGGCCTCCCAGACCACCCAGATAGGTCCAATGATACCACAGAACCTGGGACTCTGGAGCTGAGAATACAGGTTTCAATTCACAGCGTGTAAACAGCCCAACATACGCATCCATTGTTGAGAAAGTGCGAGAGCTGGTTAGCGGGATCCTGGCATTTCAGGGATTTTGCCAAGTGATTTTTGAGTTTGATTTAAGATTCCAGGAAGCCAAAGGCTTCAGGCTAGTGTGTGAATCTCCGGGAGGAAAGCCAGTATTTCTCTGCCTCAAGACTGGCTCTTTAATGACCTAATGTGATTACTTAGGCATGGTGACCATACATCCCAGATTTTCCCTTAGAGTCCTAACTCTGACGATTGTGTCATTTCAGATGGAGTATGGCTGTTGAGCTATTTGGTCATGGTAGGCCTATCACATTGCCTTCAGTGCATCCTGGACCCATAAGAAATGGCAGGACCAGAGACGTCCCTGCAGGAAGCCCCGCACCCTGGGACTTGCTGAGATTGGGGGTGGGGGCTTCAACAGAGTGGCGGGAGGAGAGACCGCATTTGCCCCAGTCCTCAACAGAATGCTAAGTGTGCTCTCTTGCAGAGTGTGCTCCCCGCCCCAACCCATCACACTGGGCAACGTCCTTCCCTTTCAGTGTCCAGAAGCTAATGCTATGCAAAAGTGGTCTTGGGTGTCATGAAGAAGAGTGCCTCAGAAACGTTTGGCCTTCGTGTGAGTTTTGGAAAGTTTTACAGATGCAGAGCAGGTACCGTGGATACTGTGGATGTCTGATGTCACCGATCATCATTCCTTCCTTCATCCAATTGCTCTCACTTTTATTGAGCACGTACTACATACCAACACACCAGGGCCAATGCCAGGGATACAAGAAGATCAAGACAAGATCCTTGTTCTCAAGGGGCTCACATTTTGTTGTTGTTGTTGTTTATTCCTTTTTTTGAGAGAGAGAGAGAGACACAGAGCATGAGTGGGGGGGGGGCAGAGAGAGAGGGAAACACACAATCTGAAGCAGGCTCCAGGCTCTGAACTGTCAGCACAGAGCCCAATGAGGTGCTCGAACTCACAAACCACGAGATCATGACCTGAGCTGAAGCCGGACGCCTAACCGACTGAGCCACCCAGGTGCCCCTCAAGGGGCTCACATTCTAATAGGAGAGACAGACCACAAAGCAGTTAACTACAAACACAACTGTGTCACACATGAAGGGATGTCTGCTCCAACTATTCTGGCAACTCCGTACAGAAGTCTCAGCAGGACTAAAGCTCTATTCATAATTCTGTATTTTATCAAACCTAAGGTGCCAACATTTTAACATGACTCATTGAGGGAAAAATGTGCCAAATAAGACAGCGCTCTCTAATCACTTGGAGCCTGTATTGTACATGGTATATTGTATATGGCTATTTTAGACTTATTTAGATAGCAGGGCTTTTTAATGTTTACTTATTTTTGAGAGAGAGAAACAGACAGAGTGCAAGCAGGGGAGGGGCAGAGAGAGAAGACAATAGGCTCCAGGCTCTGAGCTGTCAGCACAGAGCCCGATGTGGGGCTCAAACCCACGAACTGCAAGATCATGACCTGAGCCGAAGTCGGACACTTTACTGACTGAGCCACCCAGGCTCCCCTGGACAGCAGTTTTAAAATCATGTATCACTATTGTGATATTGTGATAATATTTTTTTTAATGTGAATGAAATGAACTGGTGAAGGAATCCTAGCACGTCTTCACACTTTTCTAAATTGCTTTTTTACTCAGAGGGGTCTGAGGTTTGTGGCTCAGTCTCGTCCCTGACGCCCTCCCACCAAAGCAACGCTTTCCAGACATCCTCCCCTCCCCTGGCTTCCACGCCCATCCCCCACCGTCTATCCCATCAGCAAGAGCTACGCCATGAAAGCTGTCCGGTCCCGTTGCCCCTCTGGCAACTACTGCACCTGGCTCATTACCTTTGACCTCATCTTCTACCCGCCTCTTTCACACTCTGCTCCCTCCTCATATCCCTTTATGGGCCTCGCAGGCTGCCAGTCCTGCTTGCCTGGGCTTTTGCGGTGCCCTCCGCCTAGAAGCCATCCTGCGGGGAGCCACAGAGCTCCTCCACTCCTCCAAGTCTTTGCTCAAATATCACTTTCTCAGCAGAACCTTCTCTGACCACATCTGACTGCACTGGGTAAACTCCCAGCCCTCCTACCGCCAACACGCCCGCACTCCTGGCCCTTTCCCGGCTTTATCTTCCCTCCTATCACTTAAGCCTGCTTGGCCCACGAACTGTCCACACTCACCTTCTTCACTGTCTGACTCTCCCACCAGAGAAAAACTCAAAGTCACGAGGAATTTTTGCCTGCTTGGTTCCCAGACGTAACCCACCGTGCCTACAACTGAGTTCAGCACATAGTAGGCCTTGAATAAATATTGGTCGAATGACCTGAATAGGCATCTAGAACACACGGGATACAAAGTAGACACGAGATGATCCCATTTTTGTTTCAAACGCATATGTATATTCACAAAGGAAAGTCTGTGCCCTAAAACATTACCTCATTATCCATGTTGAAAGATATGAGGGTGATTTTGCAGAGCATATGTCCTTTTTGGTAGTTTCTAAATTTTCTTAATTAAACATGGCTTATTTTTGCAGCAGAAAATATATGATTAAAAATAAATGCATACATTCTCATTGAACCAAAAAAGGGGGGGGGGAGGGAATGCCAAATATTAGAATCTGTCTCGCTTTCAAAAAACATCAAGTATCAATAAAGAAGATGCTTCACAATAATGCATATTCCGGGTTAGATCAAAACCACAAAGGGCTAAAGCCCTGGATTTCTGCAGGTGTCTGTAATTAGATCGGCAGGTGGCGAGGTGCAGAGTATCATATATTTAAAAATACAAAACTCGAGTTACCTCCCATCTCTGGTCTGCACATTTTCTCACAGGCATGTGACTGGAGAAAGTTCTCCTTTAGCCACCCTTGTGGGTTTCCATCTTAAACTGGACAGTTAGATATTAACACCCTGGTGCTCCTATGTCACAATTAAAAGCAAAGCCAACCCCAAGGAGACAGCTGAGAAGGACGCCCGAGGTGCACGGCCACACGTGCCATGACATGGGCATCCTCATATCCTGGCAAGCCCTCTGGAGATCTGGGGTCTCAGACTCCTTGTATGGTCTCTTTTCCTTTCCTTGGGTTGGGGTTGGGTCCAAGGATGGCAGGATGGGGAAGGAGACCTTCAGGATGAAAAGCTGCACAAATTAAACTTCTCCAACCCTGGCCATGTTCATGGCGTTGAACCCGGGTGCTGGACAGCTCCGTGATGAGCCGAGTGGACTATTCAATGCAGAGACATTTTCAACTAAATACAAATTAGTTTAATCATGATATGTTCAGGAAAACCTTTTTGGGATGAAAATTCTCTGCCTTGTTTTACACTGCACACTGAGCATCAGTGAGCCTTCTCCTCTGTCCCAAGACACTGGTGACATCAGGCTCTCTGCTGGGATGTGGCCCTGTGTGGGTGGGGTGCTGCTGGTACCACTGATAGTTGTTTACATGGTCTGTTCTCTCCTCCCTCCTGCTAGCTGTTGTTCCCAGTTTCCAAAGCTGAGAGCTTTGGCTTTCAGCGACCCCACCCCCAGGACCTCTGTCTGCTCTCCTGGGTTTGTCCAAGCAGCGAACATAGTTTTACACATAATGACTGAGGTCTCTCTTGCAGAGTGTGCTCCCTGCCCCAACCCATCACACTGGGCAACGTCCTTCCCTTTCAGTGTCCAGAAGCTAATGCTATGCAAAAGTGGTCTTGGGTGTCATGAAGAAGAGTGCCTCAGAAACGTTTGGCCTTCGTGTGAGTTTTGGAAAGTTTTACAGATGCAGAGCAGGTACCGTGGATACTGTGGATGTCTGATGTCACCGATCATCATTCCTTCCTTCATCCAATTGCTCTCACTTTTATTGAGCATGTACTACATACCAACACACCAGGCCCAATGCCAAGGATACAAGAAGATCAAGACAAGATCCTTGTTCTCAAGGAGCTCACATTCTTTTTTTTTTTTTATTGTTTATTCCTTTTTTGAGAGATAGAGAGAGACAGAGACAGAGACAGAGCATGAGTGGGGGAGGGGCAGAGAGAGAGGGAGACACACAATCTGAAGCAGGCTCCAGGCTCTGAACTGTCAGCACAGAGCCCAACGAGGGGCTCGAACTCACAAGCCACGAGATCATGACCTGAGCTGAAGTCGGACGCCTAACCGACTGAGCCACCCAGGTGCCCCTCAAGGGGCTCACATTCTAATAGGAGAGACAGACCCCCAGAGCAGTTAACTATAAACACAATAGGAAGTTTGGTGACACGGGTACAGAGTGTACTGAGGGAACGCTGAAGGGGACTAGCTTTGTTAGCCTGGATGGGATCAAAGAAGGCTTTCTGGAAAGGATATTGATGGCTAAGCAAAAGTTAGACCAGCAAAGAGGAATGGCATCCTCAAGAACACAGGGCCACAAAACCCTTACTGTACTTACTGTGTCCAGGCCTTGCATGGTTGACTGCCAAGTGATAAGGTGGGGCATTCTCAGACCCTACCTAGACTGGACTCCACTGCAAGGGCAAGTCCAGCAGGAAGGGGTCTTTGCAGGTAGCTGAATCACTGCTGTATCCCCAGCACCCCAGACACTCCCTGCTGCAGGGCGGGCACTCTGTAAATATTTACTGAATTGCATTAAATAGAATCCTTGGGGCAACCTGAGAGATGTGGGTCCACACTGTGGGTGGTGAGCTGCAAAGACCATCACGCAGTTGAAAAGTTCAAGAAACCAGGCATGAATATGAGCAGACATTCATCTCAGTGCGTATTCCCTACTTCTGCTGACAGCTCTCTCCTACCCTGCTAAATAAAGCTCTCTCCTCACCCAGACATCGTGGTTGCTTTTCCCCTAGTCCTGGGGGAGAAGGAGGGCCACCCACTTCCTTTTTCAGAGGAAGAATTACCAGGTAAATTTCCTTTATAATATTTCTCTAAGATTGAAGAGGAGTTGAGGATTTGGTTTTTCATATATCTATCATCGTAAATGTCTTAGATGTAGATGAAAGTAGCCAATCGTTTGGACAGAGCCACATGTGAGTTTGGATGGCTAAGCCACTTCACTCACAAACTCACAGGACAATGGCGTTTGCGATGGCAGAGACACCAATATTTGAAAAAACAGTACATGATAACTTACACAAAGTGAAAATATGGTGTCTTTGAGTAGAGAAGAAGAAAGCTACACATGCACGTAAGGGGGAAAAATTCTATTTCCCAAAAGGAAAGGAATAAAAACAAAATGAGGTGAGCAAATTAACAGGCACATGAACCCTCTGACACCAAGTTGGTGGCCATTGGGTAAGGACAGCTACAGAAGTGCATATTTGGTGGAAATAAAAACAAAATTGAAATTAAAAATGAACAAAATGAAATTTACCATGAGTTTTTGGACACTGGGTTGTTGTTGGGGGCTGCTAATTAATTTTTCCCTTGTCTAAAGGGGCATCACTTACTGTTCATTAACAGATGATTCCTTTTGTCCCCCGAAACACTGACCATGCTATTTTGGCTATTCTGCTTTCATAGAGCTTTTGCACTAACAAAAAAAAAAAATAAATAAAATAAAAGAAGAAGAAGAAGAAGAAAAAGAAGGAGGAGGAGAAGAAGAAGAAGAAGAAGAAGAAGAAGAAGAAGAAGAAAAAGAAGGAGGAGAAGAAGAAGAAGAAGAAGAAGAAGAAGAAGAAGAAGAAGAAGAAGAAGAAG
>NW_026057580.1:109463907-109617523 GCF_023721935.1 Panthera uncia | reverse complement strand
AGAAGAAGAAGAAGAAGAAGAAGAAGAAGAAGAAGAAGAAGAAGAAGGAGGCATTTTTCTTCCCTGATGGTGGGGAGGACTCCTACCATGTAATTATCCAGCCCATTAGACAGCAAGGTCAAATCAGACAGATACAGAGGGAAAGACCGCCCTTGGAAGGTGCATAGAGGTGGTCACACAGTTTTTAAAGTAACAGGCAGTGGGGTGCCTAGGTGGCTCACTTGGTTGAGTGTCCAACTTTGGCTCAGGTCATAATCTTGTGGTTCATGAGTTCAAGCCCTGCATTGGGCTCTGTGCTGACAGCTCAGAGCCTAGAGCCTACTTCTGATCCTGTGTCTCCCTCTCTCTCTGCCCCTCCCCTGCTCATGCTAGCTTGCTCATTCTCTCTCTCAAAAATAAAATAAACATTAAAAAAATTTTTTTTAAGTAACAGGCAACTAGACAGGGAGACTTCAGGGAGAGGAAAGAAATTCCCAGTTGTTGATCAAAAATCTACACTTGAAGCAGTTTCACGTATTATAGTTCATGAACTCTCTACAAAAAAGTCTATGACCTTGGCATTATTACTGAGACCATTTGACAGATGAGGAAACTAAGTAATACAAAGTTCACTAATTTGAAGACATCCAGCTATGATGGATCCAGAATGAGAATTCAAATCAGATGTGGCTGTCTTCAAAGCCCATGTGCTCATGGCACATTCTCTCAATTATATCACAATAAGGTCTGCATTTATTTTTTTTAATCAAAGAATTATTGACCTACAATATTGTATTCATTTCAGGTATAAAACATAGAAATTTGATATTTATATATAGTACAAAATGATCTCCACAAAAAGTCTAGTTACCATGAGTCACCAAAGTTGTTGACATATTATCGACTATATTCCATATTCTGTACATTACATGTCCATGTCTTAAATTTATTTTATAACTGGAAGACTGTACCTCTTAACCCCTTTCACCTATTTCTCCCATCCCCCCTCCAAGCCCCTGGCAACCATGAGTTCTGATCTGGGCCCTCTACATTTTCTCAGTAAATATAGTAACAGTTGATCGCTTCTCAGCCTTTTGGCTAAGATCAAGTGTAGTAACAGTTGTACCTGTTTTCACCTTTTTATAATGATCCAATTACCCTCATTATATATAATCAAGAATGCCTAGAAAACCTGAAACTTGATCTCGCCTGGAGGTGCCTTGCCCAGTTTGGGGAGAAGACACGCCCAGGAGTCATGAGAGACAGCACCTCTCAGTGATGGATCACCAGCAGATGGGCAGGAAAGGAAATGATTCATAGATGTGCCAAAAGACAGCTAGGCACAGGATCCTGACTGCTGTGAGCGTGGGCTGGAGCCCCGACCTGTGGGGTGAAACACTGGGAAGATAGCAGCTCCGTCCAAGGAAAGGCATGGGGCAGCTGTGACAGGCGGAGGGCCAGAGCCTCTGATGCGTGGGACATAGGGAAGGGGTGCAGGCCACGTTTTGGTTTCTGTGCCTCCAGGGACACACAGATCCTTAACCGCTTAGGACACACTCTGAGTTTCAGTAAGGACTAATGAGGGAGACCGCCTTCGTGCTCCAAGGTCAGGAAGACTGCTCTCAGGTTCTGCTTCTCTATTCCATTTGAGAAATAACCAGCTCCATAGTTCTACACAGAGCAGTGCTTGTACCCCCAGAATCCCTGTTAAACAAGCTTTGACACTGAATGGTGAAGACCACTCCTGTTATTTCCAAAGGTAGTTGTTTCAAACAAACATGGCATTGGTTAGTCTTGCTTCTGGGGGTCCTGATGAGTACAATGCTAAAGCAAAACTCTCATTTATGAAAAAAGAGACGCTTCCTCAAATGCCCAGGCTATGCTCAAGGAATAACTCAGTTCTCATGAGAAGAGGGTGGGGTGCAGAAAGTCCAAAGCCCCCACTTCAAGAGAAGCCACAGTAACTGAAAATACTACTCTGATTTACATTCCTGTCAAGCAGGAGAGACAAAGAACCTCACATGAGGACAGGTGGAAGGTGCCAGGTAACATCTAGAAGCCTGGCTATTTTTACTAGATACTACTGGGTACAGTGATATACTTTCTAGGAAAACTCTTTGAACTCATTGGAAAAAAACTGAAAAATACCATGCTGACCAATTAATGCCTTGGCCAGCCCACTCATCTACTTGCACTTTTCCATGTCTATTCTTCTGCGGCTAAACTTTTAGACTGTCTCTTTACTTGAGTTTTCTTTTAAGCCACACACTTCTGAGATAAAGATCTTTTCAGCTCATTTTTAAATAAACAAGTTCCTGAGCACTGCCCAGTGGCAAACATGACTATTAATTTCCTAAAGGAGGAGGTCAAAAGGCAAATAGTGTTCATTAGTTCTAGGGAAAATCATGAAAATAACCTTCTGGGATATGATGGAGTGACATCTGAGAAAAGCATATTTAATGAGAGCCCAACAACAGGGGTTTAGGCAAAGGAAGTCATGCCTGGCTATCCGGGTGGGGTGTTTGGAAGATGTTACTGTCATGAAAAGCACAATAAATCAAATGACTGCCGCGCATTCCCTGAGTTTTGCCAAGCAGATGGCAAAGCTGGAGAATCAAGCAGGAAAGCTGGAGAACGATACAAGGGACAGGGGTAAAGATCAGACGGCGTCTCCCACAGGACTAAGTCGTCATTCATCTGGGGCTTGTGCCAGGCGTCATCCAGCTGGCTTAAACAGTCAGTAGAATGAGCGGAGTCCAAAAGAACCATCAAGCACTATGGAGGATCTTTTACATTTCCAGAGACAACTGCCTGAGAGAGTGGTCACGTGACTGCCAACGAACACCACTTCATGTCTTCAGCACTTGTGAGACTCTGTGATGTTAAGCCATGGAGGGCCACCAAGCTGGCCCTTAAGGCTCTAGTTGTGCCTAAGTGCTTAGCGGCAAAAGTTCGTGGCTGTCATGCTCATTCTGGACAGTTCTTAAAGACTTTGTCCAGCAGTAGTTTCCATCACTTAGGATTCTGCCCCCCCCCTTCTTCCCTCAGTGGAATGTGTTTTCCCTGAGCAAGAGGACAGGATTTTGATGTTGGTTAAATATAGCAGCGAGCTTTGCAAAAATGCTTTGTCAAAGGGAAGAGTTATTAAATAGGACATGTGGGTCGGAACCTAGGAAAATGGGTAAACTGAACCAAGGGATATCAATCACTGCTGTTCTACAAATGAGCTGAGAAGTCAGCCTCTCCTTATGAGTAGATAAGAGGGGTGCCTGGGTGGCTCAGTTGGCTAAGTGTCTCATCTCTTGATTTTGGCTCAGGTCATGATTTCACAGGTGGTGAGATTGAGCCCCAAGTCAGGCTCTGAGCTGACAGTGCAGAATCTGCTTGGGATTCTCTCTCTCCCTCTCTCTCTAACCCTCCTTCACTTGCATGAGTGCTCTCTCTCTCTCTCAAAATAAACAAACTTAAAAAAAAAACAAAAACAGTACACAAGAGGAGCCGCAAATCTGGGAGGGGGTCGGGGCTCTGAGGCAGCCAGTCCTGATGTGGTAACCTGCCTTCAGGTCACCCAGCTGGAGGGTTTGGGCTGAGGCTCCAGCAGGCTCCCAGCAATGAGAGAAGAGGCCAAGCCCTACTTTAGGGCATGTCTCAATCTGGAGTTTATGGGTTTCCCAGTCTCTTGGGAGAAGATGCACAGATTCTTTAAGAGGTTTGTGCCCCCAAAGTATTACGAACTACTACTTTTAGGAAGAGAAATACATAGCCAGGTAGCTACACAGAAGCACATTTCTGTGGCACCAAACATGGTGTCCAAGCACCTCAGTGTGCCCCAGCCACCATTCCCTGCCTCAGTCCTTCTCCCCACACCCCACGGACCTCTCCATGACCCGGCAGTTAAGCTAATGTCTGCCCAGGTTCGAGGCCCCCAAGCCCTTGCTCCAGCAGCTGTTCAATAATTCGGCTATCAGCTCTGCCTGTAGGTCTGAAGAGTGGAACCAGCCTTCCCAACAAACCCTTTGTGCATGTGCGTTAGTCCAGCGGAAGATGGGTTCACCCATTCTGAAGTAGGGAGGAGGAAAGGGGGCCACTTCAAGACTGGTGCCAATGTGGGAGCAAGTAGTGAATGTCCTTCCTCATTCATGAGGCTGAGGGTGGGCCAGACTCCTAAATGATAAAATACCTCCTCTGTGAAGAAGAAAAATAGCCCAGGGCAAATGCAAGAGTATGAAGAAGGTACTGGAAGAGACTGTGGAGGGTGCCATCTTATCCCTGGCCTTGTCTGGAGTCTGAGAACTTCCCCCTGACAAGACCAAGTAGACTGGCAGGACAAGAACATGATTCACTTCCACACCAGAATCCGGGGAGTGGGTCCAGAGGGCCACCTAACAAGTTCCATGGTGTGTGGGAAGGCCATACCCAATGGACTCAAACCAACTGGCTTCAAATCTTAAACGTGGCACTTACTCTATGAACTTGAAGAAGTTACTTATTCTTGCTGAGTTTTAGTTTCCTTGTATTTTGAGTGGGAAAAATGGTCAATTACAGGTAGTGACAGCCCCATTGTAGAGTTGGTTTGAGAACTGATGAGTTAATATTTGGAAGACCTTTAGTGAAGCCTCTGGCTATACATTCAGTACTCCCTAAATATTATTCCTTTCCTCCTCCTACAAGAGCTAGTCTTACACTTGTGTGGATTTCTGGTACTTTTCCACCCTTCCCTGTTTTTCCTTGTTTCCAGTTGAGTCCAATGGCTTCCCTGCAGTTTAAAGTAAAAGCCCATGAGAGTTGTGTGTTTGTTTCAGAGGCCAGTGAGTTGGGAAGAAGTTTGGCTTCAAAGCTCAGAGAGGAACTCAAGAAGAAAAGTGATTGGAAGCCACTGGAAGACAGGGTGAGTGAGCCATCTGTGAAAGAAAGAAGCGTGGTAGGGAAATGGGTAGCAGCTTGAAACCAGCAACCGGCCCTGTGGATTTAGCTGGCAGTCAATGCTATTCCCCCCACAGCCACTAAACGGCACTGGGGCTAGAGGAGGCTATGTTCATGCCTTCTGATGCCCTGAATCATTTTAATTGAAACACTATGGAAAAAAGTCCTTTCACAGTATGGGAGGTAGCCATACTGGATGGCTCCAGTGATCCCTGCCTTCTGGTATTCAGACTCAGCTTGAGTGGAGGCTGGCCCTGGTGACTTCTAGAAAATGGCAAAAGTGATGGGTTTGCACTTCCAAGATTAGGTTAAAAAAAAGACTGTAAATTCCTTCTTGCTCACCTTCTCTTACACTCTGGCTGGGAGGCCATGCTGAACTGTCTATGGACAGGCTTTTGTGGCAAGGCTCGCGAAGGTGGCCTCTGGCCAATGGGCATGTGCGTGAGCTTAGACACAGATCCTCCTCCAGTTAAGCCTTGAGATGACTGCAGCCCACGGGACACCCTGAGCCAGAGGACACAGCTAAACTGCACTGGATTACGGACCCAGACACTACAAGATAATAAATGTTTGTTGCTCTAAACTACTAAATTCTGGGGGGTGATTGTTTAAATAGCAACGGCTCACTACCACATGGCTGCATCAGGCACACAATACATTCGGAAATTACATCTGCCAAATAAAACGGAGTATTCTTCTTCCTATAGTGAATAGAACAGAATCACTTAATGGAATAAATCCTGAACATCCTTTCCACTTGTGATTTTGTCTGACTAGCCGAGTGGTATACGGGGATCACTCTGGAGGCAGGGAAAACTTACAAATTAATTAGCTGGATTCTATCACTAACTAAAGCTTGAGTTAGCGCTTCATGATCTAACTGGCTGTGTTCAAGGGAATGTGAAAATCTTACAAAAGCACTGGCCCCCCAAATCGGACTTCTCAACATGTAAAAAGAAGATGTAAGGAATAATTATGGAAAGGGAAGACATATGTTTATGTACGACCATATGCCACAGAAGAGACCTTAAAAATTCAGCCAAGGAGCTGGAAAACTGGTACCTAGTAAGAGGTTCCAAATAAACAGAAGTGAAGTTTGTGAAATAAGACAAATAAACCATCGGTATTTCCTAAAGGTCCTCTTACATCAGGGTATTTACCCCCTGCATCTCTTTAATCGTGTGCTATGTGCTACCAAACATCTCGTTTCCCTCCTTTTTCTTTCCTAAGGAAATATTCCCATGTTTTATATAAAATGGTAAGAGGGAAACATTTACCAGTGAGTCTTTGTTTTTTAATGAGTTAAAGAACATTCTCTCTAGAATCAGGCTATGCCAACTTGTATGCCGCTGTGGTTGGATATTTCTGTGAGAGGCATAAAAATAAAAGTCCAAAGTCTTTTTGGTGGGGTCTGCACAGCTGCTGACCAGACACGTGTGATCTCCCTCCTGTTAGAACCCTCACAATGACACCAAAAGAAGAAAGAATGGCAATGGCAATGAAGACTGAAGAGGAAACCACAGGCCAAAGTCCAAGGGCTTCCATTAATATACTGTGGATACAGATGAACTGAGAGAGGCATTTTTAGATCACACATCATTGATCACATAAACCATAAAACAAAACAAAGCAGATGCCTGCTCCCCGCCCGCCACCCCCCCCAACCAGGGGCAGGGAAGGACCTTAACACAGAAGAAATTAAAATGGCATCAACCTCACTAGCAATCAAAGAAAGGCAACTTGAAAATGCCATTTGTAGAGTCACATTGACAAATGCCCCCAAGGTGAGAGAGAGAGAGAGAGAGAGAGAGAGAGAGAGAGAGAGAGACTGGGAGAGAGAGAGGGGGAACTGTCCTCCAGCCTGCTCTTGGGAGGACAGAGCCTCACCCCGGGGCAGGGGGCGGGGCAATCTGGACACCAGTGCCCAGAGCCTGATGGAGGAAGCCCTCTTCTTTTTTTTAACCTGTTCTGTACGGAGAAGAGGAAGCAGGTGGGTGGAGGAAAGGAAAGGAAATGGAAAGGAAGAAAAGAAAAACACAATTTACAGTGAGCAGACTTCTAAAAATCATTTTAAAAATTACTTTGTAAATAATAAAAAAGCTCATTAAATGGTTTTGGTAACTTTTTTTTAAGACCAGAAAAGAAATAATTTCATTAGGATCCATACCATCAGGAAGTAGACTCCTGGATTTCCTAGGCCAGTTATTTCCCTAAGATCAGAGAAAATGGGGGGTGGGGCGGGGGCCACCCATAAACCATAAACCAGACCACACTCCCCCTCACACACTTAATGAAAGATCTGGTGTGAAAACCAGTGACAGGTTGTCAAATCCATTCCTGTTTGTGAACACACATTTACCAGTTTCTCGATAACGTTTGAAGTCAACGTGAGATTAGGGATCAAGTCTAAACTCTATCTGATGGTGAAATCTCTCATTTTTAGTTGTGAAAGCCATTTTTGTCCGTTTGGCTTTTGACATAATATTTGCATTTATAAAGGCCAGAAGGAATGTACTGAATGGTTAGGCCCTGGCATCTGAAACAAAGGCTGTATTGACTTTTCACAACAATCCTATGGTAGGTATTGCACTAGATGCGGAAATAGAACCAATAAGCAACTTGTCAAAGGTCATCTAAGTAGTGAGTGGAAAGGACAAATCTAGGACTACTTCATGCCAAGGTTGAGTATCTCTGTGCAGCCAGCTTTGTGGCTTTTCAAATGCAATTTGTTACATACTCTAGCAATTTACAGCTTAATTAGGTTAATTAAGACAACCATCTCAAAGGCTGCCCCTTTATTCTGGGGCTTCCGTTTCTGAAGCAAGCATTCCTCACTATGGATTGGGAAGCCCAGCGTGGTCAACCTTCAACGGAAGAGTCAAAGCTGCTCCAGCACTCCGGGTAGGGGAGAGCTGTGGCTGAAGATTTCAGGGTCTTCACCTTCCCTCCCCTGCTGCTCCTGAATTCCGTCTTTCCAGGAAACAGAATAGCCTCTCCTTACTTCTAAGAAGTCTCTTGCTCTAAAGCTAAGGTACAGAGTGGGAAACACAGGAGTTCCTTACTCAAGGCTGATCTCCAGAATTTTCTGAGCTATACTACCTGGCGGGCACTGAGCTAGACTACCGCAACTTCAGAGTTGGCTAAAATGCCTGACGCCAAACTATAAAACAAAACAAACAAGATCTGACTCACTATCTGAGCTCTTGACTCTATGTACCTGGGTCCCCACTTCATCTGTAAATGAAGTTGGACTGGCCGCCCTCCCCAGATGAGCCTTTCAGTTCGACATTCCATGGTTTGAATATATATCTGCAATGTACATTTTCTTTTTTTAAAATGTTTATTTATTGTTGAGAGAGAGAGAGAGAGACAGACAGAGAGAGAGAGAGAGAGGAGAGTCAGAGAGAGGGAGGCAGGCTCCAGGCTCCGAGCCGTCAGCACAGAGCCTGACGTTGGACCCGAACCCACAACCCATGAGATCATGACCTGAGCCAAAGTCTGATGCTTACCGACTGAGCCACCCAGGTGCCCCATTTTGTTTTACTCTCTTCCACTGATTGACAGACATATTGGCAAACAGAGTGCAAGTACATTTTATGTAGACTTGAATTTATATGAAATTTGAAATAGTAAGGTTATAGAAGTATTAATAAAGCTTGATTTTATGTGCAAACATCGAAATTAAAAAAATTATCAAGAACCAGATCATTTCATAGGGCACATGGGTGGCTCAGTCAGTTAAGCGTCAGACTTTGGCTTAGGTCATGATGTCACAGTTTGTGAGTTCAAGCCCAGCTTCGGGCACTGTGCGGACAGCTCAGTGCCTGAAGCCTGCTTCGGATCCTGTGTCTCCCTCTCTCTCTGCCTCTCCCCTTCCCGTGCTCTGCCTCGGTCTCTCTCTCAAAAATAAATAAACATTAAAAAAAAATTAAAGAATCAGATCATTTCAGAGTTGGCAGGAAATGAATGGTCAACAGTGTTACACTATTGTCCCAATTCTCTTAAGTACTAATATTCAGAGCTACTTTCCCAGGTAAATGGCAACACCAGCTTTCCTTTGTACCAGCTTCCTAATGGCCAACACTTTCATGTCTCAGAACACATGGAAGTGATTTTAGTGACTACTGTGTTGCCATTTAAATATCTACTGCTATTACAATTTAAAATCCTTTAAAAACATCCTATAGAAATGTCATTTACCCAATCATTAAGGGGTTGATGTTGGAAAAGATTAGAAATTTTATAACTTTGGAAAGCAAGTTAGAGATTGTAAAACACTATTATTATGTGTATATTATTATGCTTTTCAAACATTTTGCTCAGAATAAGCAAAAAATATCCTTTAAGAGTCGTAGATTTATGTCTTTGAAGATCGTATCCCCCTTCTATACACTTATTTCCATGGAAAAACTAGTCTCAAATTACATGAGTTTAAATCATATGAGATCTTCTGGAACTCATGTCTTGCATAAGCTAAGACTACCAGGTAATCTCTAACTAGATATGTTCCAGAAGAACTTCTATGCCATGACAGCTGGGGAAGAAAGACCTAGAAGCATGGACAGCCAAAGTGCACACGGCAGGAATCCAGGGGGAACGACAGCTGAGCCTTCCTGTGGCTTCCTCCATCCAGTCAGGATGGGGAAGGGACTATTCCAAGGGCCGCTGCTCCAGGCCAGGACACAACTGGAATGGAAAGGGAAACCCATCTGGCCAGAGTTCTGCACAGATCACACACCTCAATTAGACTCAATTCTTTAGGTCTGGAAGTGACCTGGGAAGTCATCTCTTGTCCTGCAAATGCCCTGCCCTTCCCCTCAACTTGGCCCAAGTGCCACTCACCACAAGAAATGCTTTCTGAACGACACTCCCATTTCTTCAGTGCCTGCCTCTTTGCCACCAAAGCAACCCCGGGCAAGCGTTCCCTTTCCACTGAGCTCTAATTGCTGGTTTTGTCATTCCTCTTTCTCAACAGGACATTGTGTTCCTTGAGAACACAACTGGGCAGTGACCAGTTGGTCAGCTTTTTATTCCCAGGACCTAGCAAAGCGACAGGCTC
The DNA here is from genome assembly GCF_023721935.1 of Panthera uncia. Classification (NCBI taxonomy): domain Eukaryota; kingdom Metazoa; phylum Chordata; class Mammalia; order Carnivora; family Felidae; genus Panthera; species Panthera uncia. The sequence continues at coordinate 109,607,562 of NW_026057580.1, read as the reverse complement.
CAGTGGGCACTCTGGAGCTTGTCTGATGACGCAAACCAGCTGAATCCTTTCCTTTTGCAGGGGAAGGGCCAAGGGGGAAGGACTTGCCCAGGGCCACTCAGGTCCTGAGGGTCAGAGCTGAGACTGGGACTCAAGTCTCCTGGCTCCAAGGCCTTTACCCACTGGTCACCTGGGACATGGATGGTTCTGAACTTTCAGCGGGAAGTTTACATTGCTTCCAGAAATCTGTGTAAAGGCAGTTATGGTTCTAGACCAACCCAAAGCCTATGCCTTTTAGAAAATTATCTCACTGAGGACCTCTCTTCCCCATGAGCTCACCTCTCTGGACGACTTGTAGATACAAGCTGCTCAGCACACACTTACTGAGCATCTCAAGACAAGGACTCAGATAAGCAAAGTACCTTGTTTTTTCCATGCAATGGCCTACTTACCTTAGGGTTTATTAAAATCGGATACCATTCCCTACAATTGCTTTGAAGCATCCATGCATGCATACACACCTACCTAAATAACTAAATATCAAACTTTGCCTCTTGGCTTCTAACTTGAAGACATGATCATACTTTTCATACCAGGATTGGGAAAATGAAAATATATAAAATGGGACTGAAACTCAGTTGCTGCTTTGCTGAGTGTGGCTCCCCATACTTGAGGAAGGAAACCAAAAAACAGCTCCACGTTGGCCTAGGATTCTGGGATGGCTAATGCTCCCATTGTTACCAGGACACATTCATCGTGCGTCAGCCCGCAGAACGCCGTGCTCAGCCCAGGAGGCAATGCTGGGTGCTGGAGCCTCAACAGAGCAACAGGGCGGCTTCTGCGTGGGCCCACCTGCTCGCATTAGCTGCGGTATGGCTTGTAGTATTCCTCGCCTTCTACGTCCCCCACGTGGAGGGGAGGGCCCAGGCCACTGGGTGGAAAGACAGTGCTGATCACAGAGCACAGGCCTGGAATTCTCTCTGGAAACAACCAGCAAGACCAGAACAGGGCGGTGGGGGGGGGGGGCCCACAAAGGCAAGGCCTCTCTGGCTTACGTCCAAGGTTCCAGGAGATAAATGTTGAGGTAGATTCTAAAAATTAATGCCGAACCATATGAGAGGTCTGAGAACAGGCAAAAGTGTGGGGATTGACCCTGGGGTTGGAAGGGACAGCAGGAGGCGCAGGGGACAGGTTTGCAGAGCTGTGGCAGCTGGTGGGCCAGGGCCAGCCAACATCACACACGTAAGCAGGCTCTCGGCAACCGAGGTGGTTCTAATTCCTTTTACGTCCTCTGTGAGTTGTAACTCATTCCTCGTGAGAGCTTTCCCAGCCTTTATCCACAGGCACCGAGCCCAGCCAACAACTCGTTTCAGGGTGTCTGTCAAACACCCCCCCTCAACTCCCTGCTGCCCTGAGAAGCTAAGTGACTGCCATTAGGAACCACTTGCTTGAGTCTTGAGTCCCAAATGTAGCCAGTGGCGAACATCAACGTGGCTTGAAGAAAATCTAGTGGGTGCCAATCCTTTAACACTGAAGTACGACTAGACTCAGGGCTGCCAGAGATTAAAAAAAAAAAAAAAAAAAAAAGGAAAGAAAAGAAAAGAAAAGTAATGGCAGGTGGGTGGTCTTTGTCCCAGCAGGCCTTCCACACAGGGAAGGAAGCCTCAACTCCAGGAAAATAAACAGAGCTGCAGGCAGCCTGCAGCGAGCAAAGAAACCAACAGTGTTACTGCCCCTTTGGTCCTCCTGCCAGACTGTGTCCACAGCCGTGAGTGCTTGTGAATGCGCACAAACACATGTGCATGCACACACACACACTCACACACAACGTCACACACGCACCTATACACACGTGCACTCATGCGTGTTCACACACACGCACAGAAGTGCATACAAAACAGACACGTGCTTGCACACATACATGTGCACACACGCACACACCTTTTTAAGTTGTCCACAGGCAATCTTATGATGACTTTCCCAACTGACCCTTTCTTAGTTACCAGCTCAAGCTGTGGCCAACGTGGGGGCTTTGATAAAGAACACAGGCATTGTCTAAAGCAACACTTTAAAAAGTGTTTAAGTGACGACGTTATGTTCTTGAAAAATAAAAAAGGAAAAGCGAATTCTGGCCCTGCTTCTGAAATGTACTAAGTGCCAAGCCACAAGCGGCCACATGGACAAAGGACTCAGTATGAGGTAGGACAGATGCCTTCCATTCGGCCCTTCTTCAGGTCTGAACCCGGATGTCTCAGCTCAGGATCAGAAACCACAAGTTTGGGTGTATCTAAGAGAAGTTTTCAGATGCACCATGTGGCTGGCTGCTCAGGAGATACTTGAGGGTGGATGGTTCTTTGGGGCACACCCCTTCCCTAACACACTGCATAGAAAGAAGCCAATCCCACTGGGAAAGCCAGCTCCCCACTTTTGGGGACAGTTCCCGGCTCACAATTCCTGAGGAAGGGTTCGGTGAAGTAATGCTCAAGGCAACAAAGGTCTCTACAGGCTTGAAGTTCACTTCAGTGCTACTGTCAGATGCCCAGGATGCCTGCATCCTGGACGCCAACAGTCCCGTGGTCCTGCCCTTGGAGCTCTCAGTACTCACTCTCACTACATTGCTAGAACTTTCTGAAAGGAAAAACAAAGAAACCGTGCCTCTGCCCTCTCCCCCCATGCTGCCATGTTGTGGAGTGTGTGTACTGTAGATGGGCTGGGTACAGTGGGCACAGGTTTCTTCTGGAAAGTGACAGATACAGCTGGAGTGATTACACATTTATTAACTTAATGCATCTCCTGGGTTCTCATGACAAATGCACCCCCACAAAGGACGACGGAGGGTCCCCAGTTACTAGCCCTTCAGTTCTCTTGTTCGATTGCATCTCAGACTTGACCTTCTTTCTCCTTAATTTGTCCCTCCTTGCACAATTTCATGTTGTACTGCGACCCAGGTTCCAGCCCCTCATCACAACATTCATTCGACTAATAAATACGGATTACTTAGGATATGGGTTTACAGTCTGGCTGGAAAAGATTGGCCAGCTCCACCAATGGCATCATGGTATGGCAGGAAGGGCACACAGGGTCCTATAACCCATCCGGGGAGTGACAACAGCATACTCCCAGAACTCTGAGAGAAAACTATCTTAAGAGAGCAAACCTGGAGAGATTAGCCAATTCACCCTAACGACGTATACAAGATGTTCATGGCAACGCTATTGATAATAGCACCAAACTAAAGACACTCAAATGTCCTTCATGAGTAGAATGTATTAATAAATGATATGTTGTTATAATGGGATATTATACAGCAATGATATCAACATACTACTTGCTGCACACAACATAGACATCGCTTATAAACATCATGTTGAATAAAAGTGCAGTGAGTTTCATTTATAGAAAGCTCAAAAACAGGCAAAGTTAAAACCATGATGTTAGAAGACAGCAGTTCCTCTAGACGGGGTAGTGGCTTAAAAGGGCTTGTGGGGTGTAGGCTGTGCTCTATTTCTTGCTCTGAGTGAGGACTCCGTGACTCCAATAACTTTGTGAAAATGTATCAACTTTGGGAAAATGTATACGCTTTTCTGTATGTATAGTATATATCCATAAAACATTTTCATGTATATATATATACATATATATATGCATATATATATATATATATATATATATACACATATGTATGTATAGGTGTGTGTGTGTGTGTGTGTGTATGCAGTTGGTGCTAGTAAGCAGCTCTGGAAGTAACACAAGAGATGTTTGAAAACGCACAACTAAAGAAACTTTGGATGCTCCCAGTTCCTTGTGCATGATCAGAGAAGAAGGCCTGAATATAATCATAATCATATAAGCCACAATGCAATCAGTTACCCTGTGCTCTCCTCAAAAGAGAATGAAAAAGATTTGGTGAGACAGAAGTTTGTAGTGTGTATCTTGACCATCCCTCAGAGAGGTGCTCAGTCAGGAAGGCAGGAATACACTCAATTGTGGGTGATGCATCAGGCCTCGCCATTCTCAAATGACATGCTATTTGAGGCCATTTCTCCCTTCATTCTCTTGTTCCCCACTCATAACAACCTTCCAACCACAAATCCAATTTCTCTAGACCAGGACACGCTAGAGAGGCAAAAAGAATATTCTGATCACTATAAAATGGCTGCATTAAATCAATTACATCCTTTTGATACTACATATATCTGTAAGGCCCCTGCTACAGACACTTCTGCAAACACCAGGACAACATTGAGTCCCAGCACCTGCCAAGTCAAGAAGCAGAACTTGAACTGTGGAATTATTCCCGAAGTGCAGCTCCCCAGAACCACAGCCCCAGACTCTCTCATGTTCTTGGAATGGGCTACTCAGGTGTGTTTTCAGTGCCTGTATCATAGGTGGCCATTTCCCACCCACATGCAGGAAGAGAGGCTGGTTGGCCTCCGTGATGTCAAGACCAGCAAGACTTTCCAGTGGTCAAGAGGCTTCGGGGCTCAGAGTCGGGGGTCTCTCCCTTCTCTCAGGGGTTCCTTCGAGTTGGTGTGACAGTTGCCATAACTCGCTCCTCTCTGTCCCACTGCCCACTAATAAACACCGAAAATAAAGTACAGTTGTGCCCCCTTATCTGCGAGGAGACCACCTTCCAAGACTCCCCAGGGGATGCCTGAAACTGTGGACAGTCCTGAACCCTGCATATACTATGTTCTCTCCTATACACACCTATGATAAAGTTTAATTTAGAAATCAGGCACTGTAAGAGGCTAACAGTAATAAAATAGAACAATTATAACAATATACGGTGATAGAGGTTATGTGAATGTGGTCAAAACATCCTATTGTCCCGCTTGCTCCTATGAAGAGGATGGGAAATGACAACATGCCCGCATGATAAGGTGACTGAGGAAGGCATTGTGATGCAGTGTTAGGCTATGTTGACCTGCTGATGAGAGGTCAGAAGGAGGATCATCCCCTTCTGGACCCTGGTTGACCACGAGTTAACTGAAACCACAGATAAGGGAGGGACCACTGTATACATTGGGGATCCTGGGGACCCTTTCCAATCTGACTTCTTGGTGAGATCTGAATACTAAACAACAATCTCATTGGAGGATATATTTTGCTGTCCTCATTGGAGGATATTTTGTCCCCTACAGAACTGTCTTCCATCCCTGCTCCTTCATTGGAAGCCCTGAGTCTGCAGGCCACAGGGGAACATCCGGCATGTGCTCTGGGCACAGCCAACTGAGCACAAGTTAGAATGACAACAGGTGTGGAAAGAGGAAAACTCCTGTCATACCAGCCTTCTGGATGTGGAAATGGAACTCCCTCCAGGACACGGCAGGAGGGGTGCCTCCTGATCTCACGTTGCACCCCGAGAACACGGGTGGGGGGGACAGCAGCAGGCAGTGCTTGGCCGTGAGCTTGCTGGTTTGTTCGTTCCAAAAGGAATTGGTGAGCCCAAAATTTATACCCATTTGCCTTCAACATGTCTTTTTCTTTTAATCTCTGAAGCTACATTTTCATACTTGTTAATGAAAACCTTACTCGTTTTGTTTCTATAACAGAACCAATTCCAGGGAAGTCAACTCATTCAGGCTGACCTGTGGGAGTGACTGACCACTGTCTGAGGCAAAGGGTGAGAACTGGGGTGCCAGGAAGAGCATGGTGGTCCAAAGACCAAAGACAGAAGTAAGACTCTGGGCATGTCACACTTCCTTCCTTGTTCAACCACAAAATGAGGGGCTGGAAATCAACATTGCTAAGTTCCCTTCAAGATCCACGATGGCTGGGTAAGGAGCCTCACCTTCAGATCAAAAAAGGCCTGGATTCTGATTGTTAATTCTATTACTAGCTGTATGACTCAGGTAAGTTACCCCACCTCTCCGAACCTCTGTTTTTAATTTGTAAAACAGAAGTAATAATCATCGCATAATAACAATCATAAATAATGATAATATGGTATATAATATACAAATACAACAACAACAATAATAACAGTAATGTAAATGAAGTAAATATATATGCGGCATTCGGTCAGGTGCCCCTTACAGTGTAAATAATAATCAGCAAAAGGTAAAAAGAGGCACGAGTCTGTGAGCAGTTAGGTAAGGGTCGGAAATGTTCAGAAACAACTGAATTACCATCAGATCTGACCCTGACTCTTGAAATGACCAGCGCTGGCTTTACTCGCAGATATGGGAGGCTACCCCCATATTCACAGCTGGGAAACATCTTGACTATAGGCACATCAATGACAACTCCCGAGATTTTAGTACACATTTACGGAAGCTAATGACAGTAAGAGAGGAGAATGGTGCTGAATAGTCAATTTTGTTTACATCTTACGGAGAACAGTGAGCTATTAAGAGCAATCTGTGCTTAAGAGCAAGATGTAACCAAGCAGCTGGGGCCATCTCTCCTGGCGTCCTCACCTAAAGAACGTCCTTAAGAATAACTGCACCAACTCTACTTATCTAGAAGTGGATGCTTTACTTAACGAAGTATTGCAGAAATAATTTTAGGACACTGATAGGACAGGTACACACGTGTCTTGTTCTGGGTTCTGCAGTACAGGATCGTGTTTCTTTTCTGGGTTCTTTTGAACTTCCTGTCATCGATAATGAAGTAATTAATTGCCGACAAAAGCAGCAACGCAGGCTTTTCCTGAGATTATAGGAAAAATATTTGCCTGGGCTACGCAAAGTATCTAATTCCTCACTAAGGGTGAGAAAAACACTTCAATAATGTTTAGTGTAGCCAAATCCTAAATTCTGATGAGTGCAGAAATTAAAAAAATACAAATACTGAAAAACAGATATGTTTCGATCTGTTCCAAAAAGCACACCCACTTCATAAATAAGCAATTTATTTTGTATGGCTCTCTTTCCCACAAGAAGTCTATGGTGCGTACACGCTTGGGCGTGTCAGGAAGAGCAGGTTGTGGTCTCCATAGTACAGACATATTGCACCATCCTTGAAAGACGGACCACAAAAATCCTCAGGGAGGAAATGACCCGATCAGGAGCAGAGATCCTGACGTTCAAGAGGCATATGCAGCTGTGAGCTAAGATGAGGGCTCCGGGTGGGCAAGGTGGGCCGGCAGGCAGCCCACCTGAGACAGCTGGCGGCCAGGGGCATGGACCCTGCATCAGGATGAGCGCATTAAAACCCTGCTCCACGCTTACTTGCCATGTGGCTTCAAATTACTTAACCTCCCTCTGTTTGAGTCTCCTCAACTCTGAGGTGAGGGTAATAACTGGACCTACTGCAGGAGGGAGCTGTGTATTAGTGCACGTGGATTATTTAACACACATGATGTGCTTGAGATAGTGCCTGTCACTCTTACTCGAGGTAGGTGATTATTACCTTTTGAAATGCTCCAGCTCATCACTTCCCAACCTAGAGCTTGTTGTCTATACATCTGTTTCTAATAAATCAAGACTAAAAGGCACAACCCACACCTTCACTACCAGCTATCGTGATCCAGTCAACAGCACAAGCATTGGTAAATATCGCTTGCTTATGCCACTGTCCTAGGTGCTACACTAAACACACACACAGACACACACACACACACGCACACGAGTCCTCTAGAAATTCACAGCACGTAAAGAAATTATAACACCCGGCTCAGGTCATGATCTCGCGGTTCGTGGGTTCGAGCCCCGCACTGGGCTCTGTGCTGACAGTCAGAACCTGGAGCCTGCTTCAGATTCTGTGTCTTCTCTCTCTCTGCCCCTCCCACACTCACGCTCTCTGTCTCTCTCTCTCTCTAAAATAAATAAACATTTTAAAAAATTTAAAAAAAAGAAATAACACTCAGAACATGCATGAAGCCAACACGGAAATGAAATATGCTGAGCACTGACAATGTCCACAAGTGGACATATTTTACATAAAAATTCTTTCCTTAGGTATCTCACCTCCTCTACTGCACTCTGCACAGACACTCCACCCTGTGCACAGCGGTTAGCTGTATTTCACAGATGATGACACCAAGAAGCAAATATACTAAGACAAGTATCTGGCGCAGGGTGATTCTTCTTGCTTCACACCTTGAAATCCTTTCTGACTCCAGCGATGCCTGGAACCACCATCCGGGTGGAAACATGAGGAAAGTAATCCGGGCCTTTTGCCCCCACAGTGTGGCTCTGGAACTCACACAAAAAATATCTGAACTTTAGAAACATTTAGGGGCACCTGGGTGGCTCGTCGGTTAAACATCCAGCTCTTGATTTCAGGTCGGGTCATGATCTCATGGTTCGGGAGTTTGAGTCCCGCGTCAGGCAGCACGGAGTCTGCTTGGGATTCTCTCTCGCGCTACCCCTCCCCTACTCGTGTTCTTGTTCTCACTCTCTCAAAATAAAGAAATAAACTTAAAAAAGAAAAAGCAGATTTAGACAACTCTGCATTAAGAGGTAAGAGACCTTGGTGCTGGGGTGGGGACGGGTTGGTGAAGGTGGAACCAGGGATAACGGCTTCCCGTGATTCTATTTCTAAACCACAAAGGTAAATTTTGATGGAAAAAAATTATATTATTTGTATCACTTTTTTTTTTAATACTAAAAAGAGAGAAAGTTTTAAAGGAAATGGGAAAACATGGGCAGCAAGCAGCAGCCTAGGTTCACCTGACAGCAGAAGCCAGCGAAGTGCCAGGGTCTGGTGGTCAAGTCTGGCCCCCAGATGGGCGGGACTTCCTGCTGAAGCACAGAGTTATACCGTGGATGAGACACATGCCCGCGAGCCTGTCGCAGTCTGCGCAGGCCCAGCATCCCCGGAAGCCCTTCAGCCTCGCTCATCCGGGCTTCCTGCGAGGCCCATGTGAACATCTGCATTTGTTTCTCCTCTTGGAGACTGCAAAGAGGGCCAGTGGCAGAACCCTGGGAATAGCAAACTTTGGAAGGCAGGTGTAGAATGAAAAATCAGAAACGGAACTACAAAAGAGTAGTCAGAAAGTAGGCAGAGACTCCATGAGAGCAGAAAGCCAAGGGGAGAAAGTCCCGGAAGAGGGCAGTGTCCATACTGTCCAGTGCTGAGGAATTAGATCATATGTGGCCGAGTGGTATCCTAGGCGGGTGAAGAGATTTTAAGAGAAAACTAATGCAACAGATAATGTGCCTGTGTATGTATTCATGCCTGTACCTGAGGGGTTTTGGACACTGAGGAAAGGGGACCTTTTAAGAGTAGGAAGACGAGGACGAACCAGACCCTTACTGTCCCAAGTGCCAATTATCAATGGTCTCATTCACTCTGCGTCTAAGGATCCAGATGTTTAGGAAGCTTTGGGCAAGCACAGTGGTATCTACTACCCAACATCCAGAGAGATGGTTCTCCTTTATCTGTAGACAAGAGCTCACACCAACATTTCACCCAGACCCATATAAAACTTATCTATGGATAAGTTTCGAATAAGGGAGCCTATGAAGTCTCTCTAAAGTTGACAGGTGTTTTCACACACCACCTAAGTTCTATATCCAGTATGCTCTGGAAACACTCCAGAAAGTTCTAGCTTGTCATTGCTAAGTTTACTATCAATTGCATGGTTTGGGGAGAGGTGCCTGGAACATAATTAATACAACTGAGAAAAGATGTAGAGAATTACAGAGGTCTGCATTATGTGAAGCACAAAGGACAGTGTGAGAAAGACGGCAGGCGCGTTAGCCTCTGCTGACTCCAAGAGAGGTGGGGAGGACATGCGGTTCTTTACAAAGACACGCCCAGAGCCACAGAACACTGGATCTGAAAGAGGCATCAGAAATCATTTAGTTCAACCCTTTTCCTTTTACTAAAGGGGAAACAGAGAGAGGTTGACAAAGTCACAATTGTTCAATGTAGTCACTGGGGGGTTAGAGGGTGACTTGAATACTTGGCTCAGTCTGTCTTTACATTTTGAGTGAGACACGGGAAGTTTCTAGTGGGAGGATTAAAAGGTTGTGCTGAATCAAGCGAATGACACCAGAAGTCCCGCCTCCACCAGAAGTGGAACGTGTTATTTAACCATTAAGAGATTCTATTACAGGCTCGGTTAGCAAAAGCCCCTAACCACAGGAGCTACAAGTGTCCTCCCACCAAGCATCAAGGCCCAGGGGGGAATTAACCCAGAAGCAGAAACCACCAAACAGGTGTACTGTCTACACTAAAGCTCATCTGTCTTATTTCTGAGTGAAACAAGTCCTCAGCTTGAGCTTCATTTGCTCAATGTTTCACCACCTGGCTGCACTCTGAGTTCCCTCTAGCCAGGGGATTCTCTTGCTTGTGTGTTCCTCTTCCAAATCATTCATTAAAAGTATGCTATGAGGCAAATGTTGACTGATCACTACAGAAATGAAAAAGCTTACACCTCTACACATATGTGAAGGCTCATTCAATTCCTACTTCTTTATCTATTTATTACCTCTGATGGCTGTCTCCCTATACGTGAGTAAATATTTTCCCCAGCCAGAAAGAGTTGATCAGAGACTTTTTCAAGGTCTAAATAGATTGTAGCCACTGGTTCCCCCAACCACATGATGATCTGCTCCCTGATGGGATATTAATTAATTCAACAGAAATGGCTTCCTCTTACAAGAATCCCATTACTTTGTCACCCAATGGCAATGAGTCACACTTACTAAGAGCTCAGTGAGCCTATACTTTAAAAATTATTATGTGGCCTTTGATATGGATGACAGATGGATAGATAGGGGGTTATGAAGCCCCAAAGAAAACAGACACCCCATATCCTGCCCCACTAAAGATTAGATCTCATTACACCCTACGAAAGATTAGAGCTCATCACCAATTATCACTGGAGTCAACTTGGTGCTTTTCCTGGATCCCGCCTTCTAAACTACCCCTACCTAGATAACCACCCTTGCTTTTAAACATAGATTTGCCACATGTGGATGTATCCTAACAATATATTGTGTACATATACTTGCTGCTGAGTTTTATAAACATGGTATTTTACTGTATATAGTAGTCTTTGGGAACTCACTCTTTTAAATTGAATATTAAAATGTTTAAGATGCATCCATGTGATTCCACGTGGCTATATTTTCTTCATTTCCACTGCTGTATGTCAGTCCATTGCGTGAATACACCATGGTGCATTTGTTTGTTCTCCTATTTGGGGACACTTAGATTGTGTCCAGTTTTTTGCTATTATGAACATTATTGTCTAGAACATTCTCAAACATGTCTCTTGAAGAAATTATAAAATATATGTTTTTGTTAAGTCGAAGGGTATATGCATGCTTTAAAAGTTAATACGAATTTTTCCAAAGTGGTAATACCAAATTACACTGCCACTAGCAGGACCTGTGAGGTCGTGTTTCCACACGCACATCATCGCTGACATTTTGTATTGTCAGACTTCGTAATCCTTGCCAATTTAGTGGGAGTGGAATAGTATGTCACTGTGATTCTAATTTACATTTCCCTGATTACTAATGAGGCTGAGCATGTTTTCATGTTTTCAGATTGTCTACCACCTGGCTTCTAATAATTTTAGGCAATTCATTTTGTAGCAATGCGTATCAACTATTCATCAGCCCCAAATCCTGCTTAAGAGGATGGATAATAAGACACACATGTCCTAAAAAACACTGGTGGCTCTGAGTCTTGTGTAATGGATACTACCCTTGACTCTGCAATCATTAAACTCTGTCCATACTAAGCAACAGCTTTTGGCTTGGACACTTGAGCTCAGCTTAAAAGGTAGGCACACAGGGGCACCTGGGTGGCTCAGTGGGTTAAGTGTCTGACTCTTGGTTTCAGCTCAGGTTATGATCTCATGGTTTTGTAAGCTCGAGCCCCACATTGGGATTCTCTCTCTCCCTCTCTCTCTGCCCCTCCCTCACTTGCACTGTGTCTTTCTCAAAATAAATAAATAAACTTAAAAAATATATTAAAAAAGAATAGGTAGGTATGTATGATCTAAGGGAATCCTCTCCTGCCAGTAAGTGGTTCAGGAATGGAAGTGTGAACCACATCTGTCTAAAGAGATGCAATGAGAGGACCACTGGAGGCTTCTGGGAAAATCCTTCCTTATTCTTACAAGCAACAACAGGAAGCCAGGATACGTCTGACCCTAGATGATCCTAACGAGGAAGTGGTGGGTCCACATGCAGCAGCCATCCTAAGCCTACAAGGAAAACAATCATGGAATGAAGTTGTCATTGTGGAAGGCAAAGTAGACAGATGGAAACAACCCGGGTCCTTGATCACACCACTCACCTACCTGCCAGATGAACCAACACTGATTCCCTCTGTCTCAGGCTGCCAATTTATGTCAACCAATCAGTTTCCTTATTGTTTAAACCAATTTGCACTTGGCTTTCTGTTACTTCAACCAAAAGCATCCTGATCGAGGCTATATAGTTGGTTACGTGGCTTGAAAACAAAGTAAAGCAACAAAAAACTATACGCCATGAATAGCATTCCTGACACTCGTAAAGGGGCTGCCCAACAGCAAGAAGCAAAGCCTGTAAATGAACCTTCCGTGGTGGAGGATGGGTGAGTGGTGAGGGGTAAGGAATCAGGCAGTAGGGACAGTATGCAGAAATGTGGGGTTGGGAGCACAAGCTTTATTGCCAAGACAGGTTTTGGCACCCATGAATAGGACCATTCAGAATGGTTGCTATTAGTTGAATTCCCCTTAAGGTATCTCCTCAACGAGCTGACTCATGCCCCCAAAGTCTGATGGCTCTCTTACCCACCCTCTCAGTGCTGATGTGAAGCAGTCAGCTCATAGTCATGGTGTTCCTCCTTCTATATAGTCTTCTTTTTACTGTTTCATAGAATTACCTTCTTGGTCTTCCCTTCTAGCATGTGCATACCCTGCAGGAAAGCACTGCACTGTCTTCTACTTTGTAGCCTCCCTGCCACCAGTGTGAACATTGGTCCTGCTGGCAACTCCTGCGGGCCCTGAGACAGCCATCTCTGATCTCAATTTCTTTCTTTGTTATAAGAGCAACATTGCAAGACTGTTGAGTGGATTACAACACACACCACTTGGTTAATGAACCGCTGCCATTACTGTTTAATGCTGTTGAGTAAGTGCATGAATGCCCAATGTTCAGGGTGGGCTAGGTGTGGTCAAAAGGTGAATTTCAGGGGCACCTGGGTGGTCAGTTGGTTATGCATCCAACTCTTGGCTTTGGCTCAAGTCATGATCTTGTGGTTTTGTAAGTTTGAGCCCCCCCCCCCCCCCATTGTGCTCTGCACTGACAGTGTGGAGCCTGTTTGGGATTCTGTCTCCCTCTCTCTCTGCCCCTCCCCCACTCATGCTGTCTTTGTCTCTCTCAAACTAAATAAACTTTAAAAAAAGAAAAAAAGGCGAATTTTAGCCTCAGAATCTCTTGTAGCCCAGGACATAGAGTTCTATATCCTAAAGAATCTCCTCTTTGGGAGAAGTAAAACATTATTATATCCTTGTCAACAAAGGACAATCTGAGTAAATTGTGTCAACTGAAGAATGACGATCTTATCAAATCATAAAACCAACCACTGATACCTTGTTATAGGCAAAGCTACCAGCTCCATGAACCAGTTAAATGTTAAATCTTCATATGAGGAAATCAGTATTGTCTTTGTATTCCAAAATTAAAACAATATTGACTTTAGAAATGTAGAAACACTCTGAACATGAAAGCACTTTTTAATAACTTCATGTGTTCATAGATACAAAACAAGAGTTTAAACAGTTTTAATATCAAAGTTTAAATTTCAGTGCAATGAAATACACCTAATCCCAGGCTATAAATGTAATCTTAAAGAACAAGAAAATATTCAGTGATACAGCTAATTTAGAGTAGAACAGATTCCTGGATAATTATTCATTCAGGAAAAGATCAAGAAATGGTTGACACCCCCCCCCCAAATCACATTGTTTTGATTTTGCACAATTTTTTTACAATAATATCCTAGTTGCAATAACACAGTTGTCTCAGAAAAAAATTAGAAGCCATGTAAAGTATGTTAAACTATTTTTTGCAGGGGAAAAAATCTGATAAACAGCCTTCAATAAAGGAAGAAATAATAACAGAACAAAAGGAAAGCAAACAGAAAATTCAAAATGAGTCTACCCAGCACTGAGTATTAGTTCTACAAGAAAATTAGTGAAAATTTCAAATACCAACACTGAAGAGAGGAAAATCTGAATTTTTATTATTTGCCTCTTTATTAACCATACCGATTCTGCCTAGGATTCCTCTCCTGCAAAAGAAACTGTAAATTAAGCCCGATCCTTCCAATATGCTAAATAATGGAGCGCGTAATGAGCCCATGATAATGGGTCTCTTTTTCCTGGAAATTGCCATTTGGTTTATTTTTCTAAGGAACATCTGCCGTGGTTTTGAAAGGTTGCTAAGGAAAGGTTTTAAAAAAGGTGATACAAAGCAAGCAACATCTTTATTCTGTTCTTCACCCAAAATGCATCACAGTTAAAATTTAAGCTTTTATTTTAAACCATGAAAGCCAATTAAGGTTTTGCTCATTCTTCCCCTTTGTGAAGGGGCCATGGACTCAGCTGCCACAGGTCATATTCTTTCTGGGGCAATGGGGATGGGGTTGGGGTTAGCAACTGTGACCCGTGGGCATCTCTAACTGGAAAATTAGAACAGGGCTGTTCCCCTGATACCCACACCCAAATTCACCCATTAGCAAATCACGTCAACTGTCAAGATAGTCTACCTCCCAGCTGCTTCCTATGTCTCCATTAATGGCCCCAATGAGATCCACACTTACTCTGTCATCTGTATCTTCTGCATGACTTCTGCTTTTCTCCCTTTCCTCCCACGTTCCTACATTCCTCTCTCAATACCCCTGCAAGAGTGATTATGTAAAAGTGAATTCCTATTCTCAGAACACAATCTAATATCCTCACTATGGTCTATGAGGCCCTGTCTGATCTAGTGCCTGGCCATCTCTCTGGCCTCATCTGCTACCACTTTCCCCTTGTTCAATGCGTTCCAGTCACACCAAACTTCTTGCCATCCCTCAAATATACCAATTTCACCTCACTTCAGGGCCTTTGCACTAGATGTTCCCTCTCCCTTGAATGCCCTTTACCAGATACTCGGACATCTCAATTCCACACTCTGTTCCTCTTTTTGTTCTTCAAAGCAGAAAGAGGTATCACCTCTTCAAAGATGCCTTTCCTGAATATACCATCTAAAACAGCCTAAACTCAATACCTAGCAAAAACTTAACCAAAGAAGTGAAAGACCTATACTCTGAAAACTATAAAACACTGATGAAAGAAACTGAAGATGACACAAACAAATGGAAAGATATTTCATGCTCATGGGCTGGAAGAATTAACATTGTCAAAATGTCCATATTACCGAAAGCAATCTACAGATTCAATGAAATGCCTATCAAAATACTAACAAACTAGAAAAAATACTAAACTTTGTATAGAAATGTAGAAGACCCCAAATGGCCAAAGTAATCCTGAGAAAGAACAAAACTAGAGGCACCACAATCCCAGATTTCAAGATCTACTACAAAGCTGTAGTAATCAAACCAGTATGGTACTGGCACAAAAACAGACACACAGGTAAACAGAACAGAGTAGAGAGCCCAGAAATAAACCCATATTTACATGGCCAATTAATCTATGACAAAGGAGGCAAGAATTCAAAATGGGGAAAAGATAGTCTTTTCAATAAAGAAGTCTGGGAAAACCGGACAGCTACATGCAAAAGAATGAAACTGGACGACTAATACCATACACGAAAATGAACTCAAAATGGATTAAAGACCTAAACATAAGGCATGAAACCGTAAAAATCCTAGAAGAGAGCACAGGCAGTAATTTCTCTGATATTGGCCGTAGCAACATTTTTCTAGATAGGTCTCAAGGGGAACAAAAGCAAAAATAAACTATTGAGACAACATCGAAAACAAAAGGCTTTTGCACAGCCAGGAAAACAAAAAGACAACCTGCTGAGTGAGAGACGATATTTGCAAATGACATAACCAATAAGGGGTTAATACCCAAAATATGTAAAGAACGTATACAACTCAACACCAAAAAGACAAACAATCTGCATAAGCAAACAAAAAGCAGGGTCAGAACCATAAGAACACAGGGCAAACTGACGGTTGCCAGAATGGAGGGGAGAGGAGGTTGAGCAAAATGGGTGGAGGGGAGGGGGGACACAGGCCTCCATTTATGGAATGAGTAAGTCACAGGAATGAAAGCAGGGCATAAGGAATACAATGATACGGTAATAGCGATGCAACGGGACAGATGGTAGCTATACTTGTGGTGAACATAGCATAATGTAGAAACTTGTCAAATCACTAAGTTGTACACCTGAAACTAATGTAACACGGTGTGTTAATTACAGTCAAGTTAAAATAAAATAAAATAAAACTAGCATAATCACCCCAAATCTAGTGCCTTCACAATTTTCCCTCAACAGAACTATCATGTGATATTACATTACACAATAATTGTGGATTTGTTTACAGTCTGTTACCCCATTATAATGTAGGTTCATTGAAGGTGGGGACTTGTTCATTTCTTGTTCATTGCTAGAACAATGCCCAGTCCTCACGAAATACTTATTGAATGAATAAGTGAATGAATTTATTGGTCTCCTAAAAGCTGCAGACCTAAGAGATCCAAACAAATCTCTACTTCTTAAATATTACACCATAATTATAAGCAGGTGGACATTTGTATGCTTAGGATTATTCTTGAATAATAATAATTATTATTTTAATAATTATTATTATTTTAATAATAATATTGTTATTATTATTTTAATAATAATATTGTTATTATTATTTTAATAATAATATTGTTATTATTATTTTAATAATATTTTAATAATAATTTTGAATAGCAAAACCAGTACATCATACGACATGGCACACAACCTTCCTGTCGCTCTCATCCCGTGAATCTACCTCAAAGACGTCCTTGGGAAATGTCAGTAGCTTACTCCTCCTAGTGAGGTAGGTCTGGACTGATGGATTAAAACCAAATGCCGCTCTATGGCAAAGGACACCATAGCAGTGCCCACACACCAAAAATGTCCTCTGATCCCCTGTGGAAGCTTAGCTCTAAGAGTTTTATGAGCTGCAGAAGACGAGTGGGATTAAAACCAGGCAGACTTGTCAGTATTCTCTGTTTTGTTCTTTTTTTTTCAAGTTCAGAACTGAATACATCATCTAACCCCAAACAAAAACAGTGTCAAACACAGTTCCATGTTACCAAAGCCATTAGGAACCCATATGAATGGAATGACTGTTAAGCATATGGGGTCAAAATCTGCTCTGCTCTCCCTGCAAAACGGCCATGAAAGGCAATGTTAAGTAAATACAGATAGAATGATGGGTAGCTTTCATCTATCACTAAAGTCCCAAGATGCTGGATACACTACCACCTTCATTTGAATCTGCTATTTTTTATTTTAACTTTTATACATGCAAAAGACATAAACCAAATGGGACAAGAAGGAGAATGAATAAAATGTGAACATCTGTTTCAGTAAGATTCTTTTCCTCCCTGCTCAATGGGATGGACACTGTTAAAAGATTCCAGAGACAATGTGCCTTAAAGGCCTTCCAAAAATAAAAATAACAGCACCTGCACAACGATGATATCTATATTGATATTTTCCTGCACCAAATCCCTTAAGTCACCATGATTTGGACTTGAACCCAAAAAACTGGCTGGAAGAGGCAGTCCCCATCCCAGCTAGTGTGATCAATCTGCATTCCAAGGCACACTCTCCCACCCCTGCTCACACCCCTTCTTCCTGGACACGTTCTTCAGCCACCAGAGCCTTCTCCCAACATTCTACCCACTATGGGGCTGCGTTCAGCCTTCCACTCTGCAAGTCTACATTGGTCTTTTATATCTCTGAACTCCTCATTTCTAATAACACGACATTCATCGTGCATTTTACAATTTTGAAAATATTTTCACAAAACTAGTTCAGAAGACAAATATTATTAATATTATTATTACAGGACATGGATGAAGAAAAGGGGAGTATTCTGAATTAAAGGATCCACAGGAGGGCCTGCTGCCTCCTGCTGTCCCTTACTGTTTCACCTAACAATGCTGGGATATTGACTTCACCTCTTTGATTAGGTTGTAGACTACGAGAAGGAGAAAGAGGGTCTCACGGTGCTGGCCCTACAGTAATTACTTTAAAATGCTTGCTGACTGGGGTGGTACAAAGAGCCATGGAGAACGGGATTCTGGTTCTGACCCACTATCTTCAGTTGTCTGATTGGTGGCAAGTCACTGAGATTCTGCTTCCTCAACTGCTGAAATGGGGGGGTTGGGGTGAAAGCTGGCACTAACTCTGATCCTAGAATCCTGTACCGTATGCTCACAGGCGTTGCTTCTTCTTGGCTGACTCCTTCTGGCACTATCTTCATAAAGCTCAAGTTGTCAAATCCCCAAATTCAAGTACTCTTGGAAATGTGATAGAGGTTCTGGGCTGCCACGTTTGGTTGCTGTCCACTGCAACCAAATCCTCATGGGATTCACACTGTGGTACACACATTACACATGTAACGCTGCCCACACTCGGCATGAGGTAGTGTCATTAGACCCACTATCGCTTCATTTAGACCCCAGCCCTTGGGGAGTACTCACAGGATAGTACAAACTTAGCCCAAATCCGCGAATGCCAAAATTCTGCCATCTATTCAAACCTATACTTTTCAAACTCTCTATAACTACTGAACTTCCAGAGACCCCCTAAAAACTCCACCTTTTCCAGGGCACCTGGGTGGCTCTGTCAGTTAAGCATCTGTTGATTTCAGCTCAGGTCATGTAATTTTCCAATCACTGAAGTTAATCATGTTGGCGATGGAACCCACAATTGTTCCTAAAATGGAAACTCCTTCCTACTTGTCTCATTACTGTCCCCGTACTCTCTCTCCAAAGCAAGGAATAAGTCTCAAAATCAGCTGTGAAGTCCAAAATCTTGCAGTCATTTTGTATTTCACCTCAGTCTCCTTCCTTGCCCTACTCCAGGCGGGCTCTTGGCTTCCGCCCATCCCCCCTCCACCTGGCCCTCTACCTGCCAAGGCCCCGGGTGCCTGGTCTCCCTTAGGCACAGGCTTCCAGCAACCTTCTCCCTTTTCCCTAATCCATCCTACTCAGAGCAGACAGAGCAAATTCGAGATCTCTGCTTTGCTACCCCACCTTCCCTCAACACCCACAAAATGTTTTGTCAGTGTGTTCCCAAGAAGGGAAGATAAGAAGAAAAGATAAAAAGGAGGTGATGGAGGAAGGAAATAATGAGTCTGGTTTCTGTGACCGGTGTAAAAGGAACCCCTTTGAAGGCTTATTATGCAAGTTGGCGTGTGCAGTCATTTCCTGGGCTCCCACAACAAAGTACCACAAACCAGGTGACACAAAAAACAGAAATGTATGGTCTGACAGTTCTAGAGACCAGAAGTCTGAAAGTAAGGTGCCAGCAGGGCCAAGCTCTCTCTGAAGGTCCTGGGGGAGAATCCCTTCTTGTCTCTTTTAGCTTCTGGTGTTTGCCAGCAATGCTTGGGTTTGCTTGGCTTGTACATGTGTCACTACAGTCAGATGGCATCTTCTCCCCGTGTCTTACAGTCCCTTCGGGATGCTATAACAAAAAGTAGCTTACAAACAACAAAAATTTATTTCTCACAGTTCTGGAGGCTGCAAAGTCCAAGATCAAGGTGCCAGCATGGGCACATTCTAGTGAGGACCCACTTTCTGGTTCATGGCTGGCACCTTCTTGCTGTGTCCTCACATGGTGGGAGGGACTCGGGAGCTCTCTGGAGCCTCTTTTATAAGGGTACTAATCCCGTCCGTGAACAGTACACCTTTATGTCCCTCAGGCCTCCCAAAGGCCCCACCTTCTATTACCACCACATTGGACATTGGGATTTCAACACAGGAATTTGTATCTTGAATGGCCTCACATGGTCTACCCTCTGTGTGTTTGTATCTGTGTCAAATGTCCCCTTTTTATGACACCAATCACGCTGGATTAGGGCCCGTGCTAATATCCTCATCTTAACTTGATTATCTCTGTAAAAACCCTATTTCCAAATAAGATCATGTTCTGAGAGTTAGAACTTCAATATATCTTTGTGGAGCAGGGGACACAATTCAACCTTAAGAGCGTGGGAAGGGGTGACTTACTTTCCAATGTGGCAGTGGACCAGCCCTCCTTGATGGAACTCTTAGACCCGCATACTATATGAGCCACACAAGGCCTACCCTCACAGGGCCCCACACATAGTCCTAGGTGAGCCAATGTGGCACTGAGCCTGACTCGAACTTTCTTCCTTCCGGAGGACACTGAGGAGATACAGCTGGAGTCCTGGAAGTCCCAGAAGGTCTGTGATTCTTGGCACTAACACAGAACATAGCAGGAGGAGGAACTGGCTTTATCAGGAGAATAGGCATTCCCAGCCACGAAAGGTGTGCCACTGGGAACAATGTACATAAAGATATGGGCCTTACGCACAAGAGGACCACAAATGCTTTCTCCTGTGTCCTTATCTTTGCCCTGGTTGGACTGTTTGCTCCTGCCTTCTTAGTGAAGCTGTCCTACCTTGTCCCTGACTGTACCGCTTCTAGGTCAGCAAGGCACCCTGCTGATCTATGTGGTTTCTTCCCCTCACAGACACTCTCTGCTGTGAGTAGGAATGTTTAAAGCATCCTCCACCCACACACTGCCTGACTGGTAGGGAATCGTCAAAATGGCATTTCGTTCTTTTATGCTTTACTGAAAGAGAAGGAAAAAAGAGGCAAGAAGAAAGCCCCAAACTTGTTTGGTCTTCTCAACGTGTGGCCTTTACTAGCATAAGAATATTATAGGTGTTGATAATAAGAATGTTCGTTATTTAATTTGCTGAGTTCGTGCAAGCTTCTTGGAAAAAAAGCTGATAGATATAATTTGTTCTTAAAATACCTCATATTAAAACAGTCAATAAACGACTATTGCATATCCACCCACCATACTTAAATGAAGCCATTTAAACGCTGCTTTGTGGATTCACAACAGAAAGTGTATAACAATAATGCGAACGTAGAGCTCACTCTAAGCAAAACATTTTTAAAGGCTCTCTAATCCTTCCTTTAAAACAACTGAAACATTAGCATATACTAAGGCCATTATAGAGTTCCACGTCCAGCAGCTATGCCCAAAATGGTGACCCACTACAAAACGTCTACAAAAATGATTGCTGAGAATTTGATATATTTTAGAAAATATACTCAAGATCTATTTTGATGTGTAGAATAAGAAAACATACAATTTTGGCGTTTAATAGTTTTATTTTCGAAAACATGGGTCATCATGAATAGCAAGAATTCAGGCTTTTCTTTTGTCACTTTTTATGTTGAAAGCTCTTTTGCTTTTCCCTAGTGAAAACACCACGTTAAAGTTATAGAGTGCTATTTTTCAGAAAAGCTTACCTAGTCTAACAACCTATAAGCCCATCTACCACCTAGCATGCTACATACAGAACATATGTCTTTCTGCCCTCAAAGTTCAGGTGTTGAAACCCGACCTTCAGTGTGATGGCACTTGGGGGCGGTGTCTTTGGGAGGGGATTAGGTCGTGAGGACAGAGCCTCAGGAATGAGAGTAGTGCCCTCACAAAAGACCACAGAGTTTCCTTTCCTGCCACTTCTGCTATGTGAGGAGACAGTGGGCAGTGGTGTACGAACCAGGAGGTGGCTGGCCAGACACTGATCCTGTTCTTTGACCTCAGCAACCCCTTACAGCTGGTTCAGCTGACTCCTGCACCCTGGCGTCACTATGGACGCCCCTCCCTCTCCCTTGGATCTGGTCCTGGCAGCAGAAAACTCATGGCCTGGACAAAGTTCAGGACTGGAACCATATTTCTCTCACTAATGCCCACATTGGTTGTTATTCCCCTGCTCAAAAACCTCTAACTGCTCCCCACCTGCCTGTAAGGCAGGGATTCCTTGGCTTTTCTTATGCCCCACTTGCTTTCCAGTACTGCCCACATAATTAAGGCATAATCATTAATATGGACCTCTCAACATTTTCCCAAATTGCTTTGCATAGTCTTCTTCTATACCTTTATCGCCGACGTTCATTTCTGCTTCCACCTCCTGATAAAATCTGGTGTCACCTCAGAGCACACATCCACTCTGCCTCCTTCCCACACATGATGGCATGGACATCATAAACTGTTGGGTTAAGTGAATGAAACAGGAAGTGCAGAAGGCTTTGTATTCCATTCCAATCCAATTTTGGATGACTTTAAAAAAAAATCTCATAGTTACATAGGACAACAAAATTAGAGCTTATTTAAATGCTCCAAAATGCAGAAGTCTGCAGTCTTCAGTGCTTGGCAAAGGACGTACAAATGAAGGCTTTGAGGGGAGGGGTTTGCAAAAACTCTTGGGCTCCTTAGGGTATGTTTTTCTCGATCTATGTTAAAAGAATGAAAAACAAACCCAAAGAGGCACTCTCAGAGGACTTAGCCCCATTTAATAGTGTGACGCAGCTATAACAAAGAGCTGAGAACCCCAGTTCCAAGCTGTGTCATTTCTAGGGAAACATGAGATAGAAAAATACAGTTTGTTTATGGTCAAGAAGACAAGAAGAAACTTTCAAGTTGTCAATGAGCATTTGATCACTTGCCTATTGGTTTGGCTGTCCCTGGTATTGTTTAAATGTAGAATATGTATTCAGGATATGAAATGGATTTGAGATTATACATTCAGGAAATGAAATGGATTTAAGACCTTAGAGCCTACAAAATGCAATTTAACATTTTCTCTCTTTGGATTTATTAGATTTTTACAGAGTTATTTCCTTTAAAACTGCCTTAATGAAACAAAGTGAACTGGAAGATTTTACGAGAATGGGTGTCCTCAAAAGGGCCACAATCTACAAGAAAAGGAAGTCATGTTCCTCTTTATAAAAATCTGCCTACAGTCCTTCGTCTCTCGCATGGATCTGGAAGGCACTGCAGGAGCCCTAGAGTCTGGTCCACAAGCTTCCTGGCTGTCCTCTCTAAACTTCAGGTCACCATCCTAACAATGCAAATGATAACAAATGCCCTGCCCACCCACCCCCGCCCCCCCAGGTTGAGAGATTCAGATGAGAGAGTGCATCTCTATCATTGTCATTGCCATCAGGATATCTAGACTGAAGGCTTGCAGAGCCCCCTCAGAGGGTGCAGGAGAGGCCATGGTATGGGGGGGGGGTGGACAGCATCCAAGGATAGGCGCCCGGCCCCCACCTTGCATCAATGGCTCAAAGGCAGGGCCCCAGCATTCCAAAGCCAAATGGCCTGACAGTGACCTCCCTCTGGCCTTGAACATTCAAAAATTTAGGGACTTTACAGTACCTTAGAGACGACAGTCCAGCCCACTTGTTGTGAAGCTGAAGCAACTAAGGAAATGCCCAAGACCAACCAAGAGTCAATGGCTAAGCCAGGACCCTGCAGGGCTCCTCTGGGGGACCACACTTCCTTACAAACAAGGACATGCAAAACCACATTTAAAAAAACCCTCAATTCCATTCTTTGGGGGCCTTAAAGCTTTGACACCTAAGCGGGTTGCCACAGCTGGTTGACTAAGAGAAGCCACTGAAGTGACAGAGAGATGCAGTGACCATGGACGAGGACAGCTTGCAAAAGCCACCCGCTTGAGGGCAGGGGCATGTCACTTGTGTATGCTGGTCTACTGCACGGCTGCCATGGTGGTGGCCGCCTCCTGGGAGAGGTTCTCCACCCCGAACACCCAAGACCCACAGGACAATGTCACTGAGCTGGAGGCGAAGTTCCCCGACAGAACGCCATGAACCTCCAGGGCCGCGGCCACACAGAATTCCTCCTGATGGCGTCCTCTGGCTCCGAGTCATGTTCATGGTGGAAGCTCTCCTGGGCCATCTCTCACAGCTGCGGATGCAAGGGGTCAGAGGGCTTGCATACTGTTGACTGTCTTCCCCGGTAAACATGCCTGATTGTCACGCTTTTGGCTTCAGGCAGTTTTGAAACAATCAGTTGCCAGGAGAGGATGCTGGGGCTATGGCCCACAGAGCAAAGCTCCTGGCCACCACAGAGCCCCTCACCCCCCTGGGGGTCAGAGGCCCGATTCCATTCTCTCTTGACCCTGAGCAGGTCCCAGCAAGACGACTCAGACTGTCCTCTCCGTTTGGCAGTGGTTGAGGGGTTTCTGCCTGCTCACTGGTCCTCACCACGGGGCTGCAGTGCCCGCCTCCCACTACTTCCCAGCACGAGATCTGTGCTACGGGGCTGTGTAAGTCACCCCCCACACACACACCCCGGTCGGTGAGCTTCTTTCCTGCTTGCAGGGTTCTGTGGAACCCTCCACTAACAATAGGTGTTCAAGTCCCCGCCCCCCCCACCCATGGCACCACTGGTCCTGCCCTCGGAGGAGGAGGACAAACAGGGAGAGGCCCGTGCACCAAGGGTTCAGGGAGGCTAATTCCTCTCTCTCCCATGGAGCGAAGGGAATAGAAGGAGCCACAAATGTGCCTGAAACCCAAACACAGCTGGAAGGTCTAATTTAGGCTACAACCCTGATGGGGCACAGAACATATATGGCAGATTTCCTAAAAGCAGAGAGCAATCACACACCACAAGGTGACACATGAAAACAAACACTGCCATCAGAACGTCTTCAGAGTTCCAGAAAATAACGTGGGAGGTGGGGAGGTCAGAAGGCAGGAGGGAGGGGAGGTACAGAGGAAGAGAGAGGAGGGGGCGAGGGGGGAACAGGGGCCAAAGAGGAGAATGTTTGTGCAATGTGAAGGTCCCATTGTTCATGCTGTCCCTGGCCGTGAGGGGGTCGCAGGGGTCAGGGGAGCTCCTTGGGTGAAGAGTGGGGTCAAAAAAGACTTACCAGCTACGTGACTTGGGCGACATTCTTCACCTCTCTTGGATTCATTTATTCATTCATGCATGCACATGTTGCATTCCCACTGTGTGCCTAACACTGCGCTGGGCACTAGAGATAAAGCCAGGCCATGAAGGAGGAGGGGAAGGGGGAGGAGAAAGCAGGTGAGGAAGAGGAGGAAGAGAAAGGAGAAGGGGAGGGGAGGAAGAAGAGGAAGAGTTCCGAGCAGGGAGGTGACAGATGGAGCTTGAAGTGGAAAGGACCCGCCTGGCCCCAGAGTGGATGTGGGGACACCTGTGCTCGGAAGGAGGTGCTGGTGGTTTAGATGTAGGTGGTGGGCGAGGACATCAGGGATGGGTGAGGCGGGATGGGGGTAAGGGAGGTGGCACCCAGTCTGGCGCTCAGTCGCCGCTGGGGACTGATGTCACGTTTAAGGGGAAGGTGGTCCTGGCAGGGAGGAGCGACCCGGCTTCCCTGAGGCAGCCCCTGTGGTGAAACCAGAAGGCTCTTCACTTGCTCGAGCGGGTGAGCTCCGCGCGCTTCCGCAAATGGCAAATCAGCACGAGAGATAATTCGATAATCAAAATAATTAACCCTCCGGATTACAATTGAAATGCTGGCCACTTAGCGACTCTATCATTACAATCACTCTCAGCCTATCCCCGGTCCCTTTTAGCTGCCAGCTTATGGAGCCAGAGCTGTTACTGGGGTGACAGCCAAGGCCACGTGTCAGCAACGCGCCTTGTTACCAGGCTCGAGCCAGAGGACGGGGCCCAGGCCCGGGGATTCGCAACCAAAACGGTTGCTTTGAGCCTTATGATTTCTCAGTTTAATGAATTAAATTTTAACGCAGAAATTCACATTCAGCTCATTCATAGAAGCTGATTTGAAAAAGTGAAAGAAGAAACCTATATGATCTCATCATCATGTATTCATCACATCCTAGTCTCTCCATTTACAAAGCCTCTCAATTCATCTTCTTTCTTTCCATTTCCAGGGACACTAACCTAGTCCGACCAGCCACTCCATAAATATTTATCGAATACCTACTATATGCAAAGCAGCGGGCCAGGTGCTGTGGGGGAGCAGAGAATAAATGTGTTTCCT
The DNA here is from genome assembly GCF_023721935.1 of Panthera uncia. Lineage (NCBI taxonomy): Eukaryota > Metazoa > Chordata > Mammalia > Carnivora > Felidae > Panthera > Panthera uncia. The sequence continues at coordinate 109,581,639 of NW_026057580.1, read as the reverse complement.
GCCCTGGACTCTAAGAATACAGAAAAAGCTGCAAACGTGGGCTCTAGCTTCGCCACAAGATAAAAGCTCGCCAAGAAGAGGTGACGGGACCTTCTGTGTGCCTCTCCTTTCATTCACAAAGCCGTGAACGTGAACAGCGCAGGATGCCGTGCCCATGGGGATAGCATCGGGCGGGGCAATACAAAATGCTCCCAGCGTGGGAGGCGGCACCCTTACCATGTATGACCGTGACCATGGCCAGCAATGGCTCTGACCCTCCGCACACACCATCACGGGATGCCCTGCCCCTCTTCCATGCCCTGCCTCCTCTTACCCACCCTCTCACCACTTTCTCCAGCCCCAACCACTCAGTCTACTGACCTCACAAATACCTGATTTCTGCCTCACCTATCCGTCTCTTTCAGACCGAGCAAGGTAGATTCAGACAAAGTGCTAAAGGACTTTAGGGGGAGCCGACCATTGTTGTGGGATGATAAAGCAGGGAAGGTTCCAGGAAAATTCAGGCAGGAGAAGGGAGGCAGGGTGCTGCAGGCACACCACCAGCATAAACACGATTTCAAGCAGCGGGCTCCGTTCAGTGCCTGGCACAGAAGGGCCTGGCTGGCCACAGCAGGGTTTGCTCAAATGGCATTTGCAGAGGACTGTCCTGTGCGGGTACTTTGCTGGGGGTTGAGGGACAGAGGTAGGCACCAGGCAAAGACATTTGGAAAGGTGGATGGAGCCAAAGGGGGTCACACTGTCTGTATTGCTCAGGAACTTGGCATTTAAATGCCAGACAAGCAATGGGACTGTTTGGGCATTTGTACTATTATAAACACTTCAGTGAGAACCCTTGTCTGTATCTCTTTGCTAACGTGTTGAATCACCATATTTTGTAAAGATGAATTCCTGGAATAGGACACTAAGGTGAAGGAGATTCTGGGGTTTTTTGTCTGTTTTAGAACTTTTTAAAAATTTTCCACTGACCTGCTCACCAAAACAGGTGCACCAATTTATATACGGATAAGCAGGGCTCACTTCCCACACTCTCAGCAATGGTTATGATTAGATGGTCACCTGCTAATCCAACAGGTGAAAAACGAGTCCTCTTTTTCCATTTTTTTGAATGTTAATGAGGTAAACCAGTTTCTGCTGTTTATCGTTTGTATTTCTCTTTTGGTGAATCATCCATATGTATTCTTAAACTTGTCTTTCTCCTGAGTCACTATTTTATCTTTTACTCTGTATTAATCTTTTGTCTAACAAGTACCTCGCAAATACTTTTCCATCTGTGTGGTCTTTAAATTAAAGACAGTTTGTTTTGACCCAAATCTTACATTTTTAAATTTTTTTAATGTTTATGTTTGAGAGACAAAGCACGAGCAGGGAAGGGGCAGAGAGAGAAAGGGAGACACAGAATCCAAAATAGGCTCCAGGCTCTGAGCTGGCAGCACAGAGCCCGATGCGGGGCTCGAACTCATGAACCATCAGGTCATGACCTGAGCCACAGTTAGACACTCAACCGACTGAGCCACCCAGGTGTCCCTACCTAAGTTTTAAATTTATGTAGTGGAACCTACCAAACTCCCCTGGCTTTCGTGTGATGCCCATGAGTGCCTACTTCACTTGATTTTATATGGTCACTGACATTTTTTCCACTGCTTTTACATTCTCACTTATTGAAATGAAAATATTATTAACCTAGGTTTGATGTAAAGTTTCTCATAAGCCCATATGAGTTTATGATACATTAAATTCTTACATATTCTTAGGTCTTATTCTGTGTCATAAACTTCTCTATCCCGGGATCAGAACCACACACAGTTTTAATTATTAATCAATTAATAATTTAATTATTTCTAAACAAGAATGCCCTATCCTTTGACCCCCTCATTACTTACTTTTCTGAGTTTTTCCAAATATACACATACTTCTTTTTTTCCCTTCAGATGAACTCAAGAATTATTTCAAAAATTTCTCCCCTCAAAATCATGCTATCATTCAGGCAGCATGTGTTAAATTTATAATCCACTTTTGGGGAAGACAGACATCTTTACTGTATTGAATTTTCTCTCTAGATATTTAATATAATTCTCCATTTATTCAAACATGCTTTTGTACCTCTCAGTCTTCAACTTTTTTTCCCACTATGGGTACCACACATTTCTTTAAAATTTATTCCTACGTGCAAACTACTTAGGCATTGGGTTAAAATTCTTAATGACTTTTATTATATTTTAAGTTGGTCACTGAACTGAAGAAGCACTTTTTAAAAATCTGTCACACGCCATCTGAGATACCTCTTACGTTATTTCTAACACTTTTGGTTCTCCTGAGTTTTCATTCTCTTCCTGGAAGAAAGTGGACAATCACATGACGGCAACTAATCATTTTGCCTCTTTCTTTCCACGACATCATAGCTTTTGTTTCCTTATCTAAGTGAATTGGCTATCACTTCCAGAAGAATTTTAAGTGGCAATGCTCCAGGGAGCACCTCTGTCGTCCTCTTAAGTTTATTGAGAACGTCTGGACATTCGGAAGGAGGGTGGCTGCGTTTGAAACCTTTTGAATCCACCTGTGTGATCCCCCAGCCTGTATGTCTACCACTCGATCTCTGTGCATGTCACTGGTCACAGAGTCGTTGTTTTACTGTCCTGCTTAAGAAACCAGAAGCTTTCAAATTCCTCACTGAGTCAACTCCAAACTCAAACCTCAAACCAGCTGTTGGGGAGTTCCCAACAGAGCTGCCCCTTCCTCGTGCAGGGGAACCTGTGTTCATCAACGCCGCACATTCCTCCGTGGCTCATCTTGTCTTAAGGGGTGAAATCACAGAGGAGTAAGGCTGCGATCTTTTGTTGTATAGATCATCAGTTGCATGGCCCTGAATAATTCATTTCTCTAAGACTTGCTTTTCTTGTATGTAAAATAGGGACACTTACCTTGCAGTATTAAGATTTAAATAAGATAATTTGGGGGGGGGGCCCTGGGGGGGCTCAGTTGGTTAAGCATCTGACTCTTGATTTCGGCTCGGGTCATGATCTCACGGCTCCTGAGATTGAGCCCTACGTTGGGCTCTGCGCTGACAGCTCGGAGCCTGCTTGGGATTCTCTCTCTCCCTCTCTCTCTCTGCCCTCCCCCACTCACGCTTTTTTTTTCTCTCTCTCTCAAAATAAATAAACGTTAAAAAAAATTTTTTAAGAAGAGAATTTTTATAAAGCTCCCACCAAAATACTTGGTATTTCTAGGCATTTAATAACTGCTAGTTATTACTATTATTTTTATCATTCCTACCCTCCCTTCTGCTTGTTCCTCGCCTCTGTGACTTCATTCGTGTACTTTTGCTCCCCTCCACACAGCCTCATCCAAGTGTCTTATCTCTCTTGCATTCCATACAAGGCAACAGCCAACACTTCCTTCAGGGTCCAACTCATGACTCACCTTCTCCAGGAGACTCTTCTTGACTTAATGAATGTGCCCCAAACTGTCCTCTGTGTGTGTTCTCTCAACATTTTATAGATAACTCATGTTACATTATGCGCTTGATTATATGTTGCCTTTAGAATTTTCTAGATAATTACAAGTAGTAATTGCTCGTTGGTCTCGTGTAGATACACTTGGCCTTCCTAATCGGATTAAAAGCTTGTTAAGGCCAAGGACTCTATCTGCTGCTGCTTTATTACCCACAGACCCCAGTCCCCTGAATAGTGAAACGTGCCCAGAGATAAAATACATCCTCACTTAAAAGTAAGTGGATAAAATTACCCAGGTGATTTTCCTAATTCAAACTCAAGTATTTAAAACACAATTAGAAAACTGAATAAGTAATGATTACAGAAACGCTGAGAGTAATTTTTGAGACCCTCCTAAATCTTCATCTCCTGCCCGCGCCACCCCCCCACCCCCGACAAACACTCAATGGCCAGAAAAGAGATTTCCTCTCTCCCCGCTCACTTCCCCATCTCAGTGCGCAGCACATCCACCTGCTGTTTTTCTCCACCCACAAATCCAAGGGCATCCTTGATGCCTCTGTTTCTTTCACTCCCACTGACATCCCATCCCACCGACATCGGTAGAGAAAGAGACCCACCTCCCAGATCTGTCCACTCCGTTCACGTCCCCTGTGGGCACTCAGCTCAGGTGGGCATCATCTCCCACCCTCAGAGCCCCGGCCACACTCGCTCCTACCTCTGGCCACCCCAGCCACACCCTGCCCGGCCCCTTCTTCCCCTGCGGGCCTCGGGCCTTTCCCAGCGAGTATCTGAGGTGGGTCCCCCACCCCTCACCCACAGGTTTTTCTCCATCTCAACACCTGGTGAGCTCCCTTCCCCACAATCTGGCGTGGTGTTGGCTTGCCTGCACACACTCTTACATGTCTCGCCAGACTGTAAGCTCCAGGCCCAGTTTCAGGCGGATCCATTTTTTTTCCTTTTTTAATCACTGAAGTATAGTTGACATACAATGTTCTATTAGATTCAAGTGCACAACACAGTGATTCGACAGTTCTATACACATACACGCGATGCTCACAATATGAGCAGTCATCACCTGCACCACACAATGTTATCACGGTATCACCGACCACGTGCCCTGTGTGTACTTTTCATCCCTGTGACGGAGTTATTTATACATTTTTTAAATGTTTACTTATGAGAGAGAAAGAGAGGGAGCCAGCGCAAGTGGGGGCAGGGCAGAGGGAGGGACAGTGGATCAGAAGCGGGCTCTGGGCTGATAGCAGTGAGCCCGACGTGGGGCTTGAACTCATGATCTGTGAGGTTGAGCCAAAGTTGGACGCTCAACCGATGCAGTTGCTCAGGTGCCCAACTTACTTATTTTATAAGACTGACCCACTTTGTTTACAGGCATAGTTCCCGGCACACAAAGTGCTCCATGAATGTTTGTTGAATGAAGGCGGAAACGGCACCAGGGCATCCAAGCTCTGTGAGCTTCCAGTCTGGGAAGTTTAAGCAAGTAATCTGGCCTCTTTGAGCCAGAGACTCAGTGTGTGCCGAATCAGAAACATCTGCTCTGTCAGCCTCACAATGATGTGTAGGGACTGCAGGAAAGCTGTCTGTGACAATGCTTGGAAATACACGCTGCCTTAACACAGCAAAGTATTCCTGTGTGCCTGGCGGAGTCTGGCTTAGTCAGGCAGTGCTTTGGGCTCTAGTCTTACCAAATTCAGTCCCCTCCATAAGGATAACCACTATCCCCCATGTCAAAATCCAGATGTAACCGACACTGGGATGCCTTAACAGGATTTACCCAGAGAACACTTTTAAAATTTAAAAAGCCTGGGGCACCTGGGTGGCTCAGTCGGTTAAACGTCCAACTCTTGATTTCAGCTTCGGTCATGATCTCACGGTTCATGGGACTGAGCCCCATGTCAGGCTCTGTGCCAAAGTGAGGAGCCTGATTCAGGTTCTCTCTCTTCCTCTCTCTCTCTCTCTCCCCCTCCCCCACTCACTCTCAAAAATAAACATTTAATAAAAATAAAAATAAAATAAAATGCAAAACATCTAAGAAATGAGGATAGTGTTACAACATTTTTTAACCATTTAATGAGAGCAATTAAAAAGGGGAAAAAAGTGTTTAAAAAAACTCTCCCTTTTTTTTTCTGGCAAATTTTAAAAACCAGTGCTTCTTATCAAGGGATTTTCTTTGGTGCCGCTTTATGCTATGACAACTTTTATGAAGAGAGAGCATTCACACATGAGCTTGTTATTATGTGTCAGGTTAACGTTACAATTTAAGTCTCCGGCAACATTTTCTTTTTCTAAAAATTTCAACTTTAAATATTCCTCCTTGAGAAGAGCAAGAATAAAACTAAAAAGAGCAATCTGAGATTCCCTCTGGGTTTGCAGAAATAGTTGGTAATCGGATGAGGCAGCCTGCGTTTGTAAACATCTCGAGACAGACTCCTGCACAAGCCAAGTCCGTTCTCTTGTACAAATCACCACCGAGCTACTACGGGAAACAGAACACAGCATCAGGTTATCTTGTAAACCCGTAAGAAACAAGCAGCACCTCTCCTCACGCTCACAAAACACACATCCCCAATTCATGTAAATTAAATATGTGGTATGATTGCGGATGCACCAGCCACGCAGACATACGTCCCCCTGGACGCATCAGCCACGCAGAGGCACCTCCAGCCAGATGCACCAGCCACGCGGACGCACCTCCACCAGGATGCTCAGAATGCAAACTCCCAGGCAGAGAGCCCAGCAGATAAGCCTGTCCAGGCACACGTGTATGCTATTTTTTTTTAATATTTTTATTTATTTTTGAGAGAGAGCGAGAGAGACAGAGCATGAGTGGGGGAGGAGCAGAGAGAGAAAGGGAGACACAGAATCTGAAGCAGGCACCAGGCTCTGAGCTGTCAGCACAGAGCCTGACCGGGGGTGGGGGGTGGGGTGCGGGGGGGGGGGGGACGGCTTCAGCTCCCCAGCTGTGAGATCATGACCTGAGCCGAAGTCGGACACTTAACTGACTGAGCCACCCAGGCGCCCCACGTGTATGCTATTTTTAAAGCACAACCCACTTAATGAAGGAACCCTCGAGACAGTTTACCAGGTGCAGTGAGCCTTGTAGACAGCCATGTTCTACCCACCTAAAGACAGGTAAGTACCACGCCACAGTGAATACATGTAATGGCATGTATTGGCCCTGAAATGACATGTAATGGCCCCTGCCCCGACAGAAGGAAAACCAGAGGAAATGTGGCTGTCTGCAAAGCCAGGCTACAGATGGTAAGGAAAGAAGCCCTGTGACTACCTGGGATTTGAAAGTCAAGCTCTTATATAGTCCTAAAAAGGGTATGCTACTCTGACATCTTGAGTTTCAGAGAAAACTTTCTGGCTTTGTCTACAGGATGACAGCACCTATTAAATAAATACGGCAAGTTCCATACCCTCTCCTGGAATCAAACGAAGTCAGGGTTGTATTTTGGGTTTTTTGTTTGTCTGTCTGTTTGGACCACAGGGGAAGTGGCTTTCAGCAAATGTCCTGAAATTCTTGAGTTCAAATCAAGGAGGAGCCTGGCCCCAAGGGCTCTGCGGTAGGAGGTTCCCAGATCTGAAGTGCAATCCCACTAAAGTGGAGATCAGGGAACATTTTCTCCCAAAGCAAACCCTCTTCCACACTATTCTCCCCAGAAATGATGATGCAAGTGCCAGGCGCGGTCTGGCCGGAAAGACAGAATTGGGTGCCGAGGGCCCCCAGAAGTGGGAGCGGGGTGCACAGGGGGGACTAGCTGCCTTCCCCCTGGGAAGGGATGATGTGGATTCTCAGATCCCACATGGACGGCAACCGGGGAGAATCTACTCCTGAGAGGAGTCCTCGTCCACCAGGAAGGAGAGGGGATGGTTCTGCGGCAGGCCGGGGCCCAGGGCATCTTGTAACTGGCTGAGACCCAGGGCACCTCAATGGAAACGGCTCCCGCGAGGTGCTACAGCCCGGGCACATCCCAAATCTGCTCCAAATGCCCGTGAGAGCCTCTGAGAGCTGGCATGTGGTGGGGAAGGCAGTTCCTGTGAACCAGCCTGGGTGGGAGAGGGCCAGGGAAAGAGAAAAGGCCTTGGCTGGGAGTCGCGAGGCTGCTCGCCTAGGTTCCGCCATCTTCCTGCGGCTCCAGCCTGGCTCGCGGACCTCCTCTAATAGCAATTAACATAATAAACAACTAGAATCAAATTGATAAAAGTTCTGACTCCCACACACGTGCCAGGCACTATGCTCCTGGAAAGCAGGAGGTGGAAAGGTTAAATCCTGTGACCGGGGTGTGTCCCCAGCTCCGTCCACTTACCAACCGTGTGGCCTTAGGTGACTCCATGTCTGTCTGTGCATGGCGGATGCTCATCGTTGCTGCTTCACAGGGTCGTTGTAAGGATTAAATGGTGTGATGCTCAGCAAAGGCATGTAGTGAAGGTTCAGTAACGACAAGTTGATAGCACTATTTTTTTTCACTTTGGGTTTTCCTTAATCCTCACAGGTTTGCAAAGAAACTTAGGTCCAGTGTCACAAGAAAGGCTAATAACGGACGCGAGACAGAAGACCAGGTCCGTGGGACTCCAAATGCCACCCATGCTGTGCACCCACGCTGCTGGAACTGAGTCCAACCAGCACAATGGACAAGTTGACCTAGATCAGCTGCCATTTTCTAAAAAAATTTTTTTAATGTTTATTCATTTTTGAGAGACAGAGAGAGACAGAGCTTGAGTGGGGGAGGGGCAGAGAGCGAGGGAGACACAGAATCTGAAGCAGGCTCCAGGCTCTGAGCTGTCAGCACAGAGCCTGACACGGGGCTCGAACTCACGGACCGCGAGATCGTGACCTGAGCTGAAGTCGGATGCTTAACTGACTGAGCCCCCCAGGTGCCCCTCAGCTGCCATTTTCCTGACAGCCTCTCTACCTAATTTGTTGTGCTCCTGCCTGAAATCCTTCTGAGCTCAACCCCATCACCTCTAAGATGAAACCCACTCTCTCCAGCAAGGCAGCGGGGCCAGGGAGCAAAGGGGTGTTTTGGTGTCCCCAGTCAGAGAGAGCAATAGAGAAGTTTGCATGGGGGAAAGAGCTTCAGGTTTGGTCTCACAATGACTCAAGTCCAAATTTTGCTTTTTACTTACTACTTACATGCCCTTCTGGAAGTTACTCAACCTCAATGCCTTCACTTGCAAAACGATGCTAACACCAGTTTAACTCAGCCGAGGAGTACAGTAAATAACAGCCACTGTTCTAGCGACCTCCCAGCCCCATCTGCTGCCATTGTCCCATGGTCACCTCACTCTGACTCGCAGGACAACTCCCCAGCACGCCATGCTTCCTGTTTTCTCCCATTTATATATCCTGTCCCTTGAGCCTCACCCATCCTTTCCATCCCTGCACTACCCTCCATGGGGTTAAATAATATTTCTCTTTCAAGATTCCCCTACAGCATGACCTTCTGTGTGATGGGTTTCCCTCCAGCTCCCTGTGAGTCCCAGAGCATCCATCGCATACTGTATCCAAAGACTGTATGACCCTATTCCAGAGGGAGTTTTGTTCCTATCTCCTCCGCCAGACTGTGTTCCTTGGAAGCGCAGTGGGCACCTTCCATCTCTGGGCACCAGTTCCCAGCACTTCGTAGGAATGCTCTATGTGCTGGTTGAAGCACGAATGGAAATTTATATAAGTGACTCAAGCTCTCACTTGGAGAGTTGCTCACAGGAGCAACAATCAAAATTACAGGATTTCAGAGTTGCAAGGAATATGGACACTCCTCTTGTCCATTGCCTTCACCTGATGTGAAGACAGGTCACCACAGTTTGCCGGCTACCCAAGGTAATACATGTGGGAGTTCTCAGCCCTGCAAGTTCAACCAGGACATGGAATACTCAAGTAACAGTTGAGTATCATCATGTGGCCGTGGGCTATAAGCTCAGTGACATCATTGGATATGATGATGTAATGACTCTGACACACGAGAGCTTTGTTTCCTTTCAGTATCACCAAGAACATACTAGATTTAGTCACACGGAGACTCAGGGCCATTCACGTAACTGACAATCAAGTAGTAGATACCACTGACTAAAATACAAATATAGTCACCTCATTGCCTAGGTGCCCAAATGGGGAAAATAATCAGAAATAGGGGAGAGAAGATACAAATAAATGGAAAAACAGTCCATGCTCATGGATTGGAAGAATAAATATTGTTAAAATGTCAATACTACCCAAAGCAATCTACACATTCAATGCAATCCCAATCAAAATTGCACCAGTATTCTTCTCGAAGCTAGAACAAGCAATTCTAAAATTTGTATGGAACCACAAAAGACCCCAAATAGCCAAAGTAATATTGAGGAAGAAAACCAAAGTGGGAGGCATCACAATCCCAGACTCTAGCCTCTACTACAAGGCTGTAATCATCAAGACAGCATGGTATTGGCACAAAAACAGACACATAGACCAATGCAGTAGAACAGAGACTCCAGAATTGGACCCATGAATGTATGGCCAACTAATCTTTGACAAAGCAGGAAAGAATATCCAATGGAAAAAAAGACAGTCTGTTTAACAAATGGTGCTGGGAGAACTGGACAGCAACATGCAGAAGAATGAAAGTAGACCACTTTCTTACACCATTCACAAAAATAAACTCAAAATGGATGAAGGACCTGAATGTGAGATAGGAAACCATCCAAACCCTAGAGGAGAAAGCAGGAAAACACGTCTCTGACCTCAACCGCAGCAATTTCTTTCAACACATCTCCAAAGGCATGGGAATCAAAAGCAAAAATGAACTATTGGGACCTTATGAAGATAAAAAGCTTCTGCACTGCAAAGGAAACAACCAACAAAACTAAAAGTCAACCGACAGAATGGGAAAAGATATTTGTAAATGACATATCAGATAAAGGGCTAGTATCTAAAACCTATAAAGAACTCACCAAACTCCACACCCAAAAAACAAATAATCCAGTGAAGAATGGGCAGAAAACATGAATAGACACTTTTCTAAAGAAGACATCCAGATGGCCAATAGGCACATGAAAAGATGCTCAATGTCACTCCTCATCAGGGAAATACAAATCAAAACCACACTGAGATACCACCTCACTCTGGTCAGAGTGGCTAAAATGAACAAATCAGGAGAGTATAGATGCTGGAGAGGATGTGGAGAAATGGGAGCCCTCCTGCACTGTTGGTGGGAATGCAAACTGGTACAGCTGATCTGGAAAACAGTATGGAGGTTCCTCAAAAAATCAAAAATAGATCTACCTATGACCAAGCAACAGCACTGCTAGGAATTGACCCAAGGGATACAGGAGTGCTGATGCCTAGGGGCACTTGTACCCCAATGTTTATAGCAGCACTTTCAACAATAGCCAAATTATGGAAAGAGCCTAAATGTCCATCAACTGATGCATGGATAAAGAAGATGTGGTTTATATATACAATGGAATACTACGTGGCAATGAGAAAGAATGAAATCTGGCCATTTGTAGCAATGTGGATGGAACTGAAGAGTATTATGCTAAGTGGAATAAGTCAGAGAAAGACAGATACTATATGTTTTCACTCGTATGTGGATCCTGAGAAACTTAACAGAAGAACATGGGGGAGGGGAATGGGGGAAAAAGTTATAGAGAGGGAAGTAGGCAAACCATAAGAGACTCTTAGATACTGAGAACAAACTGAGGGTTGATGGGGGGTGGGAGAGAGGGGAAAGTGGTTGATGGGCATTGAGAAGGGCATCTGTTGGGATGAGCACTGGGTGTTGTATGGAAACCAATTTGACAGTAAATTATATATATGTGTGTGTGTGTGTGTATGCATACATATACATGTATATACATGTTTATACATATATATACACACATATATATATGAGAGGGGCAGCTCAGTTGGTTGAGCATCCAACTTCAGCTCAGGTCATGATCTCACAGCTTGTGAGTTCAAGCCCCGCGTCAGGCTCTGTGCTGACAGCTCGGAGCCTGGAGCCTGCTTCGGATTCTGTGTCTCCTTCTCTCTCTGTCCCTAACCCACTCGCATTCTGTTTCTGTCTCTCTCAAAAATAAATAAACATTAAACATTTTTTTTAAAAAAAGAAAGAAATAGGGGAGAGATACAGGTGTGGATTTTAAATTGTAATTTTAAAAAAGGTTTAGCTTTTTAATATTCAGTCACTGGAGCTCTGCACATCACAGCCAGAGACACAAAATCAATGTGGGAAAAGCATGCTTTGCAGTTCAGGACAGGTCAGGGAGAGCCAGAAAAGCAGAAAGAAAACAAAAACAAAAAAACCAACCACACAAACAGATGAGAAAAATATAAAGAAATAACATTTTGGCCAAGGCTCAGAAAGGAAAATTTTAAATAAAAGGAAAAGATACCAGCAGGACAAGGAAAATTATATTCCAAACTTTCTTGCTCCCATCCTTCCTCACGGAAACCCTTGTACAAACAAAACTGCCTCCCGGGGGTGGGTCTGGGGAGTTTTACAGGAAGTGAAGCCCTTACAGAAAGTGGATCACGAAGGAGGTCACGCTGCAATACTCCGGGCACCGCGGGTCTGCACCGGTCCAAACCTCCAGACTCTGTGGAATAAGTTCATAATCGGTCAGGCGTTAGGGCCTCAAGTTCACTGCTAGGTCTGAGAGTCTATGATTCCAATGTCTGTATTACTTTAAAGTGAACCACATCCTCCCGTTCTATCGGCTTCACTATCCCTAATCATTGTGTCGTGGGAAATTTTCAAAGGGAGGGTTTCTGGTCACAGTTTTGTTCAATTGTGTTTGTACCTGCCTCCCCCCCCCCCCAAAGTCCTCGGATGCCTTCATATTTGTCCCTCCACAGGAAGACTGCAGCAGATTACAAACAGAAATAAATAAGAGAACACGGAATCATGCATCTTAAAATCTTCCAAAGTAAAGAAGCCTGGCCTCCTAGTGAGGCAGGGGTGTGACACACACACACAACGGGCAGGTGGAACCGGCTGCACGAGGCTTTAGCCACAGTCTCACCCCCTGACCCACTCTTCTTCTAGGTCACTCCGGCAGGAACAACAATAATTGCCTTACAGCAGAAGGAATTCTAGGATTTAGCCAGTAACAATCACGAAATGGTTTAAAGGGTTGTATGACATCTCAGTCAAGGTCCAGCGTCACTATGATTACAGCGAGCTTCATTCCCTTTGACATTTTCCCACTGCAGTTTTGTATAAAAGAAAGCGAGGTGTCACTTCAGAAGGAAAAAAAGAGTCTAAAGATCACATTTCCTCTGATTTTAAGGGCTGTTCTCCTGTGAAGATAACGCGCTACAAATAAAGCACTCTCCAGCCCCGAGGCTCCCAGTAAGACGCCACCATGTATTAGAACAGGTGTTTTGTTAGGCAAAAGCCCCTGCAAAGAACAAGGTTCATTCACACTGACGTGCTTACAGAATGTCCGCAGGTGGAAAACCAGTATTTCTAAAACTGAGTTGATTAAAGGAGGGCTGAGACAGCAGGGTTTGCCTTGTGTCTCTGCAATAACACACTGTATCTCAGGACAGTTTGGTGAGCTCTGCCAGCACATCCCATCGGAAATGCTGCCTGGACAGCACAGGATGATTGCACACGCAATCAGTGCGCTTATGGCAGCCGGCTGCGGCCGTTCACTAGCTCCGTCTCGTCTTGCCTGGCTGCGCTTTGAGGATAATTAGATGTCATCAAATCCAGCCTTGAGAATAGAGCAAACTGTTCACACTGAGAGCAACAATTCAGGCCAATTAAGCTGCGGTGCTGAAGAGCCGTGAAGAGCGTGTTGATTAGTGTGAAAGTAAGGTAGATTATTTTAAGGGGGAAATGGCAAATGGAATACAGACATTAGAATGTTTTCCATCAGTTAGGTGTCCTCACTCTAGTTCAGGTATTCGAACCAGACATTTCTACATGGCTACTATCAGAGGCCAAGTTTAGATGTTGCCATAATTTCCCCGAAAAGCTTGACTCCCAGAACCTGAATCAGATCACAAAATCACCTTTTGGGGGAGCGTTCTCCACGGGAAGTAGTATCAATGGGGATGTCATGTGGCGGGAACTGGCCAGGTTACGAAAAGAAGTTTGCCTTCATTCATTGTGATTAATTCTCCGAGCTCAAATCTTCTCTGCCCATGCATACACTGATGCCTGATCCGGGGACGCTGGTGGACAGTGGAAAGGCCGTACTCATTAAATGCAGTTTCCATGATATCTCTTTACAGTGCCCCTCCTGGCCAGCACCCTCTGCATAAAGAAAGCTTCACCAGGGTCTGTGATACAAACACGAGCATTACAGAAAATAGGGCATCAATCCCCTTTCGGAGGAAAGTGCATCCCACTTCATGGCCAATTCATTTATACATGTACTCACTTAATATTTAGTGAGCCCCTACCACAGGCTAGACACAATTCTAAGGACTGGCAATGAAGCAATGAATAAGTCCTTGCCCTCATAGGGTTCCAATAAATGAATGAGTGGACTAGTTCAGTTATAACGATGGAAATTACCGGGAATAACCAACGTGTGCAGGGTGAAATTAAAAAGGCAGGAGAACGCCACGAGGTGGTCAGTCCTGACTTATATAAGCTACCCAAACCTCACGCCGAACTTACGAACGTGATCCTTTTCGCCATTGCTATCTCCAAACAATGAGATTCATTAAAAGCAACTTGAATCGCACAATCAAAATAATACTGTGCGGGAAGGCACATCAATGTAACAGAGCATCAAGGACTTGCCGAAATGTATGGTACCATAAGGAACTGTGGCACCAAGTTCAAGGGCAGAGAACCACAGCAGGACAGGAACACATGCCCTCAGTCAGCATCAGAAGAGGAGATGGTTCTATTGGAACTCAAGGTCAGGAAACCAAATGAGTCTCAAAGTCCCACCGCCTGTCCTGGAGAGACTATCACCACCTGTGCTGGTGGCCACTGCCATTACCCAAAAAGCCACCATCAGCCTTCAAAACGCATTTCATTTCGTACAAAAAGAGCAGAGAGGGTCCACCCACAACCTATCAAGAACCACAGATGGCTCCAGTGGGGAGAGGGAACACTCTAGAGGTTCTCCAGCCCAGTGGCTTTAAACTAGGGACAGCACTCTGGACATGTCTCCACAATGCGTCATCCGGCTTGTGGGCACTGCCTTGCCCTCAGAGCAGAGGTTCACAGGGAGGGCCTCCCAGCAGGACGGTACCAGAAGGGCCCCAGAGAGAAACCCCAACAGAGGGTAGAGCCGCCTGCTGGCCTGTGCTCAAGGGACTGTCAGGGACCATATCTCATTCATTCATCTTTGTATCCCCCACCCAATCGGGACCGTTACTGTGGCTGGAAAAAAAATGAACAGCTTAACAAACAGGAGAGAGGCAACAGGAATGAAAGCTGTTTCTTCCTGGACAAGGTGGCTCAGGGTTGTAACTGCAAACTCAGGTATCGTGGTGACAGTGGTCTTGGTTCCCAGAATCTGAGACACGCCTCAGAAACAATGGGCCCATCCAGCAAACAGATGCAATGACGGAACTAGGCCGACCTCCGACCAGGTACAAGGAACTGCCAGAGGCCACAGAGCTATGGGAAGAAGCAGGGCAGCTGAGCTCTCCCAAAGCCCAGCTGCCTGTGAGGGGAAAGAGCTGGACGCTGAGGCCTCGGCTGAGACCCGGGCCCCCTCACTCAGCCAGAGCAAGGAGCCCGGCCGCTAGGTGCCAGCTGAGAGGGCAGGCACGTGGGCGGAAGGTATGCGGCTCGGGGATGGCGGAGGGGGCCTGCAACACCCCAAAGTGCCCCAAGAGAAAAGCCATCGAGGCTGACACCCTCTGAGGACACACCAAGTCATCCTGACCCCTGGCATGACTCCTGTGGCTACCACCCAGAGCCAGTTCATGCCATGCCCTTGGACTTTGGGTTCTGCCTGCCTATCCCCAGGGTCTCTGTAGGCTCTGGTACTTTTATCTCAGATTATAAGCCAGCAGCAACTCCCTCAGGATCCCTCAGACTGGGCACCTGCCACCAGGTATGACCCAGTCCTGGCCCCACTCTTGAATCAAGGATATTTCTTTTCAGGACTGCAATATGCCCCTCTAGGTGCATATGATCGAATAAGACAGACAGACACAGAGGAAACATATAGATGACAGATGGATTGATAATAACAATTCCAGGCATTGGGGATTCTCAACATTTTAGGAATGGTGCAAAAAAAAATAGGTAAAAAAAGGGGAGCCTGGATGGCTCAGTTGGTTAAGCATCGGACTTTGGCTCAGGTCACAGCGTGTGAGTTTGAGCCCCACGTCAGGCTCTGTGCTGACAGCTCAGAGCCTGGAGCCTGCTTCAGATCCTGTGTCTCCCTCTCTCTCTGCCCCTCCCCCACTTGCACCCTTTTTCCCCCCTCTCTCTCAAAAATAAATAAACATTAAAAACAATAGGTAATAAATGAGTATCAAGACTGGGTCAAGTTCACTCACTCCCAATTGGAGTGAGCAGTGAGGACCTCCTGGAAGAAGTGACATTTGTGTTAGGTCTAATTACTAGAGGCAAATTTCTGCAGGTGGAGGTAATAGGATTGGGGCGGGAACAGGCAAAGAAAAGGAATAGAGGAAACGTTCTATGTGTAGGAGCAACGTTGAGCGAAGATGGGAAGACGCGAGTGTTCACGGTGGAGTGACAGGCACAGCCCATAGGGTCTGTGGGCGGGAGTGCAGCAGAGAAGGTCAGGAGGCAGGTAGGGCCCTGTGCTGACCAACACTTAACCGTGTAAGTGGTCACCCCACACGTGGAAACGATTCGCTTGTTTCCACTCGTCCTCTCTCTAGCTGACCATCCATTTTCTAGGCAGACTTTCCAAAAAAGGGAGGAAAAAAAATAAGATAGAAACACTACCTTAAGAGACACAAGCTGCTCGTCTACAGAAAGTATTGCCTCACATTTCCAAAAACACGATAAAAATATCAACTCTCTCTCCCTGGTTTACGTGGGAAGAGTTAGCGGGAGTAGGGAAACGTGTGTCCACACACAATTTCCGGGAGGAGAGGAGTGTGGAGGGGACAGGGGTGAGCTGTAGGCTGAGACAGAAAATAACGCTTTGGGTTGGACACTGCCTTCACCAGCCTGTGCAACTTACGTAGATAACTTCACAATTCTCTCTCTCTCCTAATAACGTAACTAAGAAAAATAAACGATGCAAAACAAAGTTTTTTAAAACTCCTAGAAAATGTTTATTTTCGAGATTGAGAACAAATAGGTAATATTCACACCTTTTTTCTTGTAATTTGAAAACTGTCTATTTTATCTCATGAAAGTGATGGGGAAGCCTGTTCAAACATGAAACTTCTTTATCTGAGCACCTCCCGAAGAATCAGGAACACTGAGTGGTGTTTACACTTGGAGGGGAGCTGATGTGCCCGATGACCATACAACTATCCTCAGAGAGGGCTTTCCTGAAAACCCTCATCCTGGGGTGCCTGGGTGGCTCAGTTGGTTAAGGGCCCGATTCTGGATTTCTGCTCAGGTCATGATCTCATGGTTCAGGAGATCAAGCCCCGCATAGGGCTCTGTACTGACAGTGCAGAGCCTGCTTGGGTCTCTCTCTCTCTCCCTCTCTCTCCACCCCTTCCCTGCTCATGCACACATGTGCTCTCTCTCAAAAATGAAAATAAAACTTAAAAAAATCTTCCCTAAAAGGTCCTTCCAGAGCAGCGAGCCCAAGAGTGGCGAACCCCGGTTCACACACCTCTCAGGCCTCATGGTAGTGAGGCCACAAGGAGGTTCACCCTCTGAGAGAAATGTAAAATCAATCCTCAACCCACCCAAAAAGTCTGTCTACTGGCCAGCAGCACCGTGTGCGGGCAATTCGACAAAGCGTCAGTGATAAAATTTCCCCTTCCTCGAGACCTCTCTCAACGCCCAACCTCAGTAGGTCACGGAACTTAAGAGCCCATCACTTTTTTTTTTTTTTAATTTTTTTTTCAACGTTTTTTATTTATTTTTGGGACAGAGAGAGACATAGCACGAACGGGGGAGGGGCAGAGAGAGAGGGAGACACAGAATCGGAAGCAGGCTCCAGGCTCCGAGCCATCAGCCCGGAGCCCGACGCGGGGCTCGAACTCACGGACCGCGAGATCGTGACCTGGCTGAAGTCGGACGCTCAACCGACTGCGCCACCCAGGCGCCCCGAGCCCATCACTTTTAAAAGAGTTCATTTGCTCTTTCCAGCAGACTGTGTCAGAGACAGAGAAGGCAGCGTCAGAATAAACCCCACTTTTCTGAAGCACAAGCTAGGAAATGCTTCCTCTGGATGCCCAAGCAGAGCATCCGAGAGCTGGGAGCCCCAGGCTCAGTCCCTGGCTCTTCCCATGACATCTCGCCACCTCGCTACTGACAAGTGGAACAGGGCGCTCTTTGGACTCTGGGGGTGTCGGCCCCAGTGGGTCAGGGCAGGGCACAGAAACCTTCCCCTTGCCACATCTTGCCGCTTCTGGTGCCCAGGAGCCAGACTACTCCCGCCTGGTGGGTCCTCCGCAGCTGTTGGCAAACCAAAGTCCCTTGCCCCACTCAAGAGACAGGCGACTTCTCCTTTCCTCTCCTCTCATGAGCACAATCTAACTTGATAAGGGCCTGTCTGCTCTGACTCATGGAGGTGCAGAGCCCCGTTTATCAGATTCATGTCAAAATCACAGAAATGTCTCCATTGCCACACCACCGCTGCCTTCCAGCTCTCCTCTGGCCGGGGAGGGGAACCCCGAGGTGCCCAGTGAGGCCTGCCCGGTGCCACCTCCTGAACACAGATGGGGGGGACTGAGGGAATTCTCTCTTTGGCATATCTGCCCTCATAATGAGGGGCTCAGGTTCAAAGGTAAACATCTCCTTGCCACTTCTGTTTACGCCTTCAAAAACGAAAACCAATCTCCTATGAGCGCCAGAAGCCTTAAGTGAAAGCAGTGGCTAAAAATCAATGTAAAGTCTGAGAGATCCTTCCGTGAAAGAGCCTGAGGGATACTTAGAAAGGGCAAGGGTGTGTGTGTGTGTGTGTGTGTGTGTGTGTGTGTGTGTGTGTGTATGTCTTGATGTATATAAATATATATATAGTATAAAGTAAATATATATTTGATTTTACATGTTAAAACTGATCTTAAATGAAATGGTACTGAAAGGATCTTCTACCTAAATTTTTCCTACAGGCATTTACTAAATTATTAAACATAATGGACATTTGCTGAGCATTTACTGAGTTCTAAAGGTTCAGGATACAAAGATAAATTTTCTAGTGGTTCCAATATTCTGAGAGTTACTGACAGCAGACGTTAGGAAATTGGAATGTCACTACAACGGCACTGATAATGTCCTTCGTGGAGCCGCTCTAGAAACAGTTAAGGGACCCTTCTGGCCATCTTGCGTGTGTGCAGGGTGAAGAAACACCAGTCTGATCAATGTGTATGTCACTGACTTCACGGCAAGTCACTTTCAGCAAAATGATTCAGAAGTAAGGAGAATGGAATGTGAAAACAGAAGACTCAAACCTGAATCTTCAATTACCTTCTTCTTAAAAAACAAAACAAAAACAAAACAAAACCATCAGGGGCTCCTGGGTGGCTCAGTCCACTAAGCATCCGACTTCAGCTCAGGTCATGATCTCACCGTTCATGAGTTCAAGCCCCGCTTCAGGCTCTCTGCTGTCAGCACGGGGCCCGCTTCCCATCTTCCGTCGCCCTCTCGCTCTGCCCCTCACCTGCGTGTTCTCTCTCAAAATAAATAAATAAACTTAAAAAAAATGTTAAACATTGCAATTTTTAAAAAATAATACAAAAGTTTTAAAAAACCCATAAAATTAGTGTGGTGGTTAAAGCTGGGGAGAGAGAGGAGTGTTAATTTGTGAGATGCCGTAAGAGAGGCACAGAAGTGTGAGTTATGTTCTGGCGCTTAAATTGCCTGGTGGATTTATGAGTGTTCACTGTATTACTCTGTTTTATAACTTAGTAGACGCTATCAAATGATATGTAATAACACAAAACTCTATAATTGTCCAACTTTTCTTAATCATGATTGCTTCCAAGTAGAGGTTACTGACAACTTGCTACATTGCAAATGCCTGGGCACACTCGAACCCCAAGTTCTCCAACACTGTGCTCCTAAACTGGGGCCTTCTCGTTAATCCAGGATGTGGCATTGAACTGTTTAATTACCTAGTAGCTCTGTGTTAAAATCAAATTGATTTAAATAGACATATTAACTGAATGGAGAAGGGCGTTTAATTAAAGCCTACCGGGATAAAAATCCCAGCACCAAAACACAACAGAAAATTGCTAATCATTTTGTATGTGTCTAAATAAAGGTAACCTCATTCATACAATGATATAAAACCCCTAACGCATTAATGAAAACAGTGGAAAAAGCCTTCCTTACGTTTTAGTTCCTGCAACATAAATAAATGACAAAAATCCTAGAGACAAAAGACAGTGTTACGACTTCCTACGTGTAAATAAACATTACAGCTATGTAAGCCAGAGCTCTGCTGTGGTTCCACACAGGCCTGAAACAAAGAAAAATTTCAAGTAATGATTTGGAACGTTATCTTTATTGTAATCTATCTTTGCCAACATAGGCTTCATAAGGACCATTTAGCCCAATCAATTTTTCTTATGATCAGGACAAATTTAAAACAAAAAGATATATATGTATTGAAAAAAAAAGAGAAGAAACTTTTCCAATATAGGCCAAGGAAAACAAAACACTAATGTGTTTGGGGGGCACTTCTGCATTTATGGATTCAGGGGAATATATTCAAAAATCAAGAGTGAATCCAATGCTTAAAATGAGCCACGGAGTTTCAAAAGCACCAATTATCTTGTTATCTTTACTTTTCAAAGCACAGTGCCTCCAAAATATTAGTTTTATTTAGGAAAGCAGCACGCAGTGGGACGTGGTCCAGCACAGCGCCCCCCAGTCAACACTGTCAGCTATAAACGTGGCACCGTTTCATCTGCACTTGGTTCCATAAGTGCTGGAAAACTTGCAAAGTTCCTAAGAGCCACACCGTCCTCTCTATACACCTATAAGAGCCAAGTAAGCGCGTCTCCCGTTAGAGCCTTCATCACTTTCCCAGAAGAGGTTTGTGAAACGCGTTCCTGCCCGAACACTTGTTTACAACTGTCTTTCACAGAAAAGTACCGGGAATGACAAAAGGAGAAAATCACCACTAGATTGATTTTTTTTTTTTTTTTAATTCACATAGTAAATGTGGATTCAGGCATTAAAGCTGTGTTTTCCATTCCCAGGAGTAAGGCTCCACACCCAATGTTTGATGGGGGAGGCAGTATAGTCTGAGGTCAAGACAGGAATCACAGCTCATGGTCCTGGAAACACATGCACTGATTTTCTTTTTAAGTTTGTTTATTTATTTTTGAGAGAGAGAGAGCACGCGAGAGTGAGCACAAGCAGGGGAGGGGCAGAGAGAGAGGGAGACACAGAATCCGAAGCAGGCTCCAGGCTCTGAGCTGTCAGCACAGAACCTGATGCGAGGCTCAAACCCATCAACTGCCAGATCACGACCCGAGCCGAAGTCTGACACTGAACCGACCGAGCCACGCAGACGTCCCAACACGCACTGATTTAATAAACACTTACCTCTCTGTGTAAGGCCCAACTCGGCCCCCTACCCATGCTCCATGTGCCCAGTTGAAGGTAAGTTGACTTCAGGGCCTGTATTAACTTCCCCACGCCTCCTCGCCGGCTGACGGGGGCACTCACGTCTGTCCCACCTCCTCAGGCCCAACCACCCCTCCATCCTGGCTGCAGACAGGAGCTGTCCTGACCAGAGGCTCCCTTTGCTGGTGGCAGAGTGCTCTTCCCTCTGCCCAGGTGGAGAGCATCCCCACCTGTAGGAATCCCACATGTGTTCTCTAATCAGAAAAGAAAAACAGTCCAGGGGCACCTGTGTGGCCCAGCCTTGGCTCAGGTTATGATCCCAGGAGGCAGCAGCGTGGAGCCTGCTGAGATTCTATCTTTCTCTCTGCCCCTCTCTCCCACTCATGCTTGTCTCTCTCTCTCTCTCAAAAATAAAGAAAGAAAAAAAATTAAAAAGAAAAGAAAAAAAATAGCACTCTCCTAAGTGCTTTATCTACAGCATTTCATTTGGTCCTTATGCTGAGCCATGAAGCAGACACCACCATAAGGCCCATTTTACAGGTGAGGGGAACAGACACAGAGGCTCCCTGAATACCTTTCACATGAGCTCTCCTGCATCTGGCCACAAAACGTCAGCAGCACTGGCTCGGAGAGGGCGTTCTCAAAGCTCAAACAATTAAACTTCTGTTTTGTTCCTTCTTTTCCGGCTTCTAAGACCATCTTCTCTCCCCGGGTGCTTAATAACCACTGTGCTCAGCAAAACAGGCTCAGTTTTCTACACAAAAGCAGCCATTTTCCCAGCTATTTCAAGCCCACAAAGTCTTAATTTTAGATAGCTCCCTCCTGTGATAATCTCTTCCTTCTCATATAAAATGGCATTAACCAACACAAACCACTTCGGAACACATGTGGGAAGCCTCTGTGGAGGCCAGTTGTGCAATATAAACCCATTTCCTCAGGGAACCCCAAGGGACAAGCAGGTGTCTCAGAGAGTGGGGGCGGGGGGGGGGTGGTTCCCAGGCAGGAGAGGCTTAGAGGCTAGGAGTCCATTGACAAGGAATCTCCAGGAAAAATGTGAGAATTAGAGACCAGCAGACTGCATTTAAAGCCAAATTCCTCACAAACCTTGTTAGTGTGTTCATCTTGCGAACACACCTCGGAGGCCTCCCTGCCAGGCACAGAGCACCGCCCTCACACGCCTACGCGGAAACCCCAGGAGGGTGGATGAGCAGATTCCTGGCCCCCACTCTGGACCTTCAGAATCAAAGTCCTGGGGGTGGGGATACATGAACCTGAGCTTTCAGCAAGGTCCTGGAGATTCCAAAGACCAGGTGCTGGGACGGACCCCGGAATTATAGAAATAGAAAGGACACCCTTCTGACACACAGGCCTTCACATGTCCGGGGGAGACTGACACGGCCACGTGCCAATAACGACCGAAGGTCAGTGATTAGCTACTAAACCAGCGCTCCGGGCATGGGCTGGAGAGCTTTCTACTCCCAAAGAATTCCGCAGGTTGCACACTTTACCAGCTCTACTCACATTTGGAAGGCATCATAATACGTGTCTACATACACTTTACTAAGATATTCTATTATTTTTGCTCTCGGGGCACCTGGGTGGCTCAGTGGGTTAAGCATCCGACTTCAGCTCAGGTCATGAACTCGCGGTTCGTGGGTTCGAGCCCCGCGTCGGGCTCTGTGCTGACAGCACAGAGCCTGGAGCCTGTTTTGGATTCTGTGTCTCCCGCTCTCTCTGCCCCTCCCCCACTCATGCTCGCTCGCTCTCTCTCTCTCAAAAATAAAATAAAATAAAAACTTAAAATATTTTTGCTCTCTAAAAACATTTTCTTTTACCTTGGGCCCAATATCTTCCACTGGGCTTGTGAACCAGAGATCATCTATGTAGTATTTTCATCTCTGTCCACTACAGTATGAATGTATCTGACTTTTTTTTTTTTTTTTAATTTTGAGAGAGAGAGAAGCAGCGGGGGAAGGGCAGAGAGAGAGGACAGAGGATTCGAAGCAGGCTCTGTGCTGACAACAGACAGCCCGATGCGGGGTTTGAACTCACAAACCATGAGATCATGACCTGAGCCAATGCTGGATGCTTCACGGACTGAACCACCCAGGCGCCCCTGAATGTACTTACCTTTAAAATTAGTTAATAGTTTCTCAGTGTATCAACAAATGCATTTAGGATGTTCTTCTGAAGTTTTTCTGTCTGTAAAATAGTGGTTTTTTAAACTACATAAGTAACACTGGAAAATATTCATAATTCTAAAACTCTACTGTCATTTCATTCAGTTCATTAATTCTATAATTCTAATACTGTCTAATACTGTCATTTCCGATATTTTCATTTCCAATCTTTTTTCATCTGTGCTTATTTGAACATACTTGTGGTCAAAGAATACCTACAGCATTGTAACACACTGTCAACCACTATACTACCCTGAGCATTTTATGTGTTGTTATATAATTTTCCTCGTTCTTCCTATGTTATACAGATTTCTTTGTTTTTGGTGGTTGCGTTACATTTCGTGAAGTCTGTATTTCATTATTTACCTAATCATTCTCCTATGGTTGGACATTTAATTTTGGTTCCCACCAGTTCTTTAAATATATAAATAATATCACTTTACACTGTATTTATTCCCCGACCTTCAAATAGAATCCCAGACACTGGCTTATTTAGGTAAAACAGAATCGAAAGACAGAGGCATATCAGATATTTTTTCTGGCTGTTGGGAAACCACAACTTTTCATAAGTAGCACCTCACGAGTTATCATTTATGGAACACCTACTATGTGCCGGGCACATGTAATCCTCTTAACACACATAACAGTAACATTAGTCCCCACTGTACAGGGACGACATACCCAAGGTCACACACACCGTAGCGAGTGGGGACCCGGGTCTCTCTGCCCAAGTCCCCTCCCTGTTGTAATCCATGGCCAGAGAGAGGGCGGGGGCGGGGGTGGGGGGCAGGGAGGAGTGCACCAAGATGTCTGGTGGGTATCGGCGCCTTTTGCCCGTCATTTCCAGCTGTCCCCGTTTTCAGGCACCTGTACTTCTGGTCCCCCACGGTAGGGTTGTGAGCTGCAGTAATGCGTCACCGCCAGGCCAGAACATCTAACTGATGGTGCGAGACCCGCCACAATGGCTGTCAACACGTGAGCTGACTGGTACTCCATCAGCCTGGGTCCCAGAGTGAGGCCGAGCTGAGGGCAGAACTCCCAGTGGACACCAGTGGTCATAAAGTTTGAGCAAGAAATACACTCTTGATGTAAGTCGCTAAGATGTTGAAATGGATTGCTACCTTAGCATAACCTAGCTCATCCTTCCCGAGACAAAAACGCAGCCTGAAATCCTGCCTGAGAGGGAGTGTCATCTGGGGACAGGGCTACGGATGGTGACACAGTGGGCCTTTACGGACACAGGCTCCAGCTCCCCACAAGGGAGGGCAGTGCTCCAGGGGCCGTGCTGGGGGGAGGACGAAGGAAGGCACAGAGCTGGGAGTGGCGGCTGGAGGGAGGACAGGCTCAGCCTGCTGCAGAGGACAGCGCTGGCACCTGGGCCACGGGGGGCCTGACCCTGTTGCCAGAGTCGCCTACCAAACAAGTTTGCCTTTGGGCCACCCTGCCCCACAAAGATGTGATCTGTCATTCAGAGTAAGCCGTCTTCCCTCCCCAAAATACCACCTCCTGGAAAGACTGGCTCAGGGGAATGGAGAGCTGGGGTTTAGAGCCTCTGTCCGGGGCCCAGACGCGCTTCCCTGCGCTTCCCCCGGGTGACTTAGTTCAGAGAGGCTGCTGCAGGTGGCGCTTTGCTTCGGGCCCCTCCCACGGAGCATGCCTCCTGGGGACAGTCACAGAGTCGCCTTCTCTCTGTCTCCCACTCTGCCAGCACCGGCCTGCTTTCCCTGGCCCGCCCTCTGCCATCTGGAGCTCAGGAACTGCCGCGTTATATTTTTCCTTCTTATGGTAGTGATTTTCCAAACTTTTTGGTGTGTTGATAACCTGATCTCGTTTTTCTGATGTAAAGTTTCTCCCTCTCATCCCTGAAGTGCTACACAGCACAGTTCTTTAGTGGATGGACAATCTTCTGGGCGTTATTCGTAACAGCCAAAAAATACAAACTCCCCAAATGTCCATCAGCTGATGAATAAATACAATGTGGTCTATCCAGACGATGGAATATTATTCATCCATAAAAAGGAAGAAATACCAGGGGCGCCTGGGTGGCTCAGTGGGTTAAGCGTCCAACTCTTGATTTCGGCTCAGGTCATGATCTCATGGTTTGTGAGTTTGAGCCCCATGTTGCGCTCCGTGCCGGCAGTATGAAGCCTGCTTGGGATTCTCCCTTTCTCTCTCTCTCACTCTGCTCCTCCCCACTTCAAAATACATAAATAAACTTAGAAAGGAAGGAAGGAAGGAAGGAAGGAAGGAGGGAGGGAAGGAAGGAAGGAAGGAAGGAAGGAAGGAAGGAAGGAAGGAAGAAAAAGTAAGAAAGAAAAAGAAAGAAAGAAAGAAAGAAAGAAAGAAAGAAATTCTGATACATGCTACAACATGGATGAACTTTAAAATGCAATGATTGGGGTGCCTGGGTGGCTCAGTTGGTTAGCTTGATTTTGGCTCAACTCCTGACTTTGGCTCAGGTCAGGATCCCAGCATCGTGGGACTGAGCCCTGCGTCGGGCTGTGCACCGAGTGTGGAGCCTGCTTGGGATTCTCTTTCTCTCCCTCTCCCCCTCTCTCCTGCTTGCGTTCTCTCTCTCTCAAATTAAAATATTAACAATTTTTAAAAATTAAAAAATAAAATGCTATGCTCAATGAGAGAAGCCAGACACAAATTATATTATTCTATTCATACAAAATGTCCAGAATAGGTAAATCTATGGGGACAGAAAGCAGATTAGTGGTTCCCTAGGACTGGAGTAGGTGGGACATGGGGAGTGGCTGCTGACGCATAGGGGGTTCCTTTTGGGGGTGATGAAAATGTCCTAGAATTAGATAGTGGTAACGACTGCACAGCTCTGAATAGACTAAAAGCCACTGGACTGTGTGATTTACCTTTAAATTTTTTTAACATTTAATCAATTTTCTGAGAGGCAGAGAGAGAGCATGAGTGGGGGAGGGGCAGAGAGAGAGCCACAATCCGAAGCAGGCTCCAGGCTCTGAGCTGTCAGCACAGAGCCCAATGTGGGGTTCGAACTCACAGACCACAAGATCACGACCTGAGCTGAAGTTGGGCGTTTAACCAACCAAGCCACCTAGGCACCCCTGGACTGTGTGCTTTAAACAGGTAATTCTCTTGGTATGTGAATTCTATCTCAATGAGGCAATTATTAAACAAACAAACGAACGAACCTTCAGGTACAGGAATTTCTGAAGCACCCTGAGGGTGTTTCCAACCCAGAGATAACAAGCGTTGTGGAATATGCCTTCTGGGGTTTGCCGACTCAGCAAAGGAAGAGGCTGGTGAGAGCGGCAGGCAGCCGGGGCGGAAGGCGTCTGGCCCCTAGAGAGCCAGCCGATCCACAGAGGACGGCCACACGGCTCCCCACTATTGCCCCTCCTGCCCGGTGTTGCCTGGGTTTCCCATTTTTTCAGGAGAAGCTACGACAGTTGAGTTTTAGTTAAAATTTCCCTATTTCAATTTCTGCAACTAATTCATATTTTGAGAAGGCACAGATGTGACTTCTGTCGTTTACCGCCCAGTCCACAAATACGGCCTGAAAGCCTACAGCAGGCCAGGCACAGTCCCAGCCCAGGGACACAGCTCTCTTTTCTTTCTACGTGGACGGTGCTGTTACGGAGCAGACGGCACCACGCAGAGGACAGCGAGCAGTCCCAAGAGCGTGGTAAACTGAGGCCCTGAGGTACCATGGGAACCAGCCCTGCTGGCAGACACATTCACACAGGTGGGTGAAGCTGGTGGCACAGAAGCTCGCGAAGGACCATCCCCCCACCCCCCACCCCAAAGCACACACACTCAGCTCTTCCCGAGAGAGGCCTGAGTGTGCTCAGAGGTGGCCATGGGTCAGTTCTGGGCAGGAAAACCCCAAATGCCCAAGCTCAGACTTCGGTGGAAAGACTGTGGTACAGAGGCCAACCTGTCCTCACGGATAGGATATCTTAGTTCATCACATTTTAACAAGAACCTCACGGCACCTCATGAAGGACCAACCCTGGGAAATTTCTGTTTTTCTTGCTAAATACAATGGCGCGAACTGTCTGGAAATCATGGTTCGAAGCAGTTCCCCCTGGAAAGGGCTCTCACTAGCCTGTTACCTAATTTCACCATGTTCATGGTTCGTGGGGAAAAATGTTTTGTTATAAGGGGCGGTTCTTGTTTTCATGGGCTTGGGTATTTGTACTGTGGTCATTGTGGCGTGACGCCCCCTAGAAGTTCTGTCCTCAAGGAGAAAATTCTCAGGAAGACTTGCACGAATAACAGTGAGTCAGGACCTCAGAACTGATATGCTCGTATTAGTTTCAAAGCTGGCACCTAAATATACTCGACTTGGCTTATGATAAGAAATCAAAAATTACCATCATCTAAAATTGAACGGCACAGTGGGAGAACTGACCGTATTGGTACTTTTCTAAAACAAACGTCAGTCTCTCTTTATTAATTGGTCTAACTCAATAAGCAATCTTTAAAACGGGAAAAAAAAAAGAGGCTACTTTCTAACACTTCAGGTGGCAGATTAAGGATGGCTATAGATTCTTTGCTGCTCCTGCCATTGAGAGATAAAATCTAAGAACCCTCCCCTTGAACCTGGGCCGGTCTTAGTGACTAGCTTGACCAAGAAAATATGACAGAAGGCTGTTCTGGGGTTTCCAACACTAGCTCAAAGAGGTCTGACAGCTTTAGCCTTGTTTTCCTGGAACACTGCCCACGAAGTCTCACCACCCAGGACCACCATGCCACGAGGACACCAAAGTTAGCCACGTGGAAAGACGTCGAGACGCCCAGACAGCTTCCTCGATTCCAGTCACCCTCACACAGGAGTCGCACACAAGTATGAAGAAGCCAAAGCGTCCCGTCCAGTCACTGTCACGCTACCAGAATACTCTAACCGAAAACTTCCCAACTGAACCAAGTCAACCCAAAGAACCACGGGATGGTACAAAAAAATTTGTTTTGAGCCACTAAGCTTTGGGGCAGTTTCTTAAATGAGAACAGATTACTAGAATAGGCAGGAAAAGAGAATGTGATTCGTTTTCATAATCATTTACATTAACTTCATAATTACTTAATTTACAATAAAAGGAAAAAAATAGTGAATTTGGACAAACGATAGTTTCACATATTCACCCCTAAATCTACTTCATATATTATTGATGTAATTTGAAGAGTAGAAGTAACCATTAAATCAGTATTTACTGAAAAGCCACTACGGATAAAACTAGGAAGTGAAATATATAATCAGAAGTACAATTTAATAATTCCTGGTCTGAATGAACTATCTGCAGTCAGAGAAGCAGAAAAGGGTACAGAAATGAATTACTTCAAAGTCCTACAGTGAAAGGAATTATTCAGCATATATAATTAAGAACAATGTTACAAAAGTACATGCATTAAAATATACATACACACAGAATGTTCCAGGTCCCAATCTTCTCAAGAGCAGGAACAATTCTAATCAATTTTTAGGACTTACGAACTTCCAGGTTAAGGAAGGATTTTCAACATATATCTATGGCTATAACAATGGAATAGTTAAGCATGGACTGAATTTCTATCACTGCTTTTTTCAAAAAAATCATTGCTTACTGTGATTTTTAAAGTTTTATCATTAGTGTTATTTTAAAATCTGATCAATAAAAGCTGTGGGGTTGGGGTGGGACAAAGTTCAGTAACATCTGCTTGCTTTGAAAATTACGGGGTGCCTGGGTGGTGCAGTTGATAGATGTCCGACTCTTGGTTTTGGCTCAGGTCATGATCTCACTGTTTGTGGGTTTGAGCCCTGCGTTGGGCTCTGTGCTGACAGCTCAGAGTCTGGAGCCTGCTTCCGATTCTGTGTCTCCCTCTCTCTCTCTGCCCTTCCTCCACTTGCTCTCTTTCAAAAATAAATAAACATTAAAAAAAAGAAAATTATTTTATATGAAAGAGCATATCAGTCAATGGCCATCTTCACCTGAAAGGACCTTCTCGAGTAGGGGTGCTGTATGGACCCACTGGATTATTTTTTTTTGAAATGAGTCTCCCTCTAGGCTCAATATGTTTCTTCTGGTAAGGTGTTGGGGGGGGATGTGGGAGGTGTTTAATAAAACATCACTCTCGGGGTGCCTACATGGCTCAGCCTGTTAAGTGTCTGACCTTGGCTCAGGTCATGACCTTGAGATTTGTGTGTTCGTGCCCCATATTGGGCTCTGTGCTGACAGCAGACAGCCTGCTTCAGATCCTCTGTCTCCCTCTCTCTCTGCCCCTCCCCTGCTCACATGCTCTCTCTCTCAAAAATAAACATTAAAAAAAGTCACTCGCAACACACAGATGTGGGAGAGTAAGGCTATGGGTTCGAGAAACAGTTTTCAGTAGGTCAACATCCCTACTTCTGCCACATTCCCAATGCTGAAGAGACAACAGAAGCAGCAGGCTGTGATGTTTTCTGTTTTCTTACTTTCTCAGGTGTCTACTTTCCAAACTAAGCACTTCCCACCGAAGAACCCAGTTTCCCAGCCATCTGACCTGTCTTGTGCATGTCTGCATATCTAATGACTAATATTATAAATGTTCCCTCCTATAATGCACATTTGCCCACCGCAATTCAGCTGACACAGAATCTGGACACCGCACCCAAAATCAGTCATCTTTATGGGCTTTCAGGAAATTTCATTAGTAATGACATGAAACCATTTTCCTCTTAGTAATTGTGTGAGGGTCACGGTTAAACAACTAAAATGGCACCAAGTGAATCTGTTCTGTACCACACACATCTAGCCCTCTACCGTGGGTGACTCCAGCTCGAATGTGCACGAATAGGAGGGAGGAGGAACCCCCACCCCTGCCCCGCTGCAACCCCGAAAGCAGGGCAGAGCTGGTGGGCACCGTGCCAGGTGCTCAACACTTGGCGTCTCACCTTCTTTTCCCACTTTGTGAGGGGCAGATCTAGAGAGCAGACATCCGGGGGTGATTCATAAGCACAATCATTTCTGTTGCTGAGATTTATGATACACAGCAACACAAGGATATGCTTGATCCTCGAGAGGCGTTCTCGAAGAGATCTTCAGAAGCCAGAGAATGTGACACTTTTTTCTCTAACCAAAAAGAGCCCGACATTTATAGAAAGTCCTGGGAATCTGCACCTTGTCAGTAAAATCTCTGAGAACAAGACGATGCTCTGCTTTTTTCCCTACTGCGGTAGAACAGAGCGCAACAACCACAAAGAGAAAGGAAAATAAAGTCTTTTTTGTAAGTCAGGATATGACTTACGGCTTTGAGGTAATTTTGCTGTTGAAGTTCTCAAAGGATCTCAAAGGATCCATCATGCATACATACTGTGCATGTAACCTCAGAGATCATCTTACGGATACATACAGTAAACACCACCAGAAAACAGGTTAGGAAAAGCACAGATGGGACCAACGGTTCATCCCCCACCTCTGAAATTCCAGAACTAAGGAGACTGCTTTAAGCTGAAGGAGGTAAGTTTAGAGAAATGGAGGAAAGAGCTAACTTCCCAAGGTAGCAGAAAAACCATGACTCTCCTCGCAGAGGAAAATCAACAGACAGAAACTCTATGTAAGCTCAGAGAAGGTTTCAAGTCATGGCTCTGTAGTGACTTGTATCTTTTTTTTTTTTTTTTTGAGTTTGCTCTAATTTTTTAAGTGTGGTAGGAACACTTCACGTGAAATCTACCTGCTTAACTTTTTACAGGTACGATACTGTTAAGTACAATGTTGTGCAACAGCCCTCTAGAACTCATTCATCCTGCAAAACTGAAACTTTATACATTGAACAGCAACTCCCCATTCCCTTCTCCCCCCAGCCCCTGGCGACCACCATTCCGCTCTCTGCTTCTTTAAGTTCAACTATTTTTAGATTCTTCATGTAAGCGGCATCAGGTGGGATCTATCCTTCGGTGACCTGCTTGTTTCACTTAGCATAATGCCCCCCAATTTCATCCGTGTTGCCGCATATGGCAGGGTCTCCTCCTTTTTTATGGCTGAGTAATATTCCATTGTATCTACCATATTTTCTTTTTTATTCATTTATCTATCGATGGACACTCAGGTTGTTTCTACATCTTAGCTTTTGTGAGCAGTGCTGCAATGAACGTGAGAGTTGTATCAAGGGAAATGAGGTCACCCAATACCCACCTACAAAGCCTCCTTCGGTGCCAAGCCACGTGCTGGACCAGGATATGACACAACAGAGCTTCTAAAATTTTTTCAAAAGCATGAAAATTATCCTAAATTAGCGGCAGACTCTTCATGTAGGAGGACCTCAAGACTCAGACCGCTCCACCTCTGACAGGGGCTGGGTGCTCCAATGGGTGGCTTCCAAGAGTGGTTAACTGCTAATTCTGGAAGCTGTGACAATGGCAATACACACAATGGCTGGATGGAAAGTGCTAGAACTGTCCTGCCTGGCATCGTCTTTACAGGGTGGAAGAGAGGATCACTGAGTGCCTGGCAGAGTATCTGCTTGTCCCACCCACCACTGTCCCTTTCTGTTCCTCTGCCTCCGTTCCTCTTATCCATCTCCAGCAGCAGGGAGGTGTCTATCTGTGGCCAGTATCCCCCTGCCCTTCGCTTAGACCTTGGACAGGCACTGCCATTGGTACTCACATGCCCAGCCACAAAAGATTCGCTCACATTTTTTCTTTCATATCCAGAAGGAAGATGTGTCTGTAAGGGTGGGGATGGGGGCTTCTAACTTGAAGACCCTAACCCAAAATATTGCTGCTGTGATAGAAATACATAGGAACTAGGAGGCACGACTAGGAAGCATGATTTTTGTATCAATCCAAATGTCTTCCCCTTTAGGAATTACACGGGCAACAGGGCTTGGGCTGGTAATGACCTGCTCATACAAGTTTGGGAAATCAAAGTTCCAAAATCTACAGTGATCTGCCTGATCCCTGTGTCTTGCTACACAGCTGTATCCTGATGTCCCTTTGAAAGCTATTTTTATTAACAGTTATTATTCAGTAAGGAGGAACAGAACATCAAACGTATTCACAGAGGCACAGGAGACTCTGTCCACAGGTGGACTGCCTTTCAAAGGCGTCTCTCCCCATAGGGACTCCTTTTCCCCTTGAACCATTCGAGGTTAGGAGCCTGGAACTCCTGTCACAGTTTAATGAGGTTCAATGAGATAACATTTATGGTGGTGGCCACCTGGGAGTTTCCCAGGCTCCTGGAATGTGTGTGTTACTTCAGACTCCAAAAACGAAAGCACCCAGCCATGACATCAGATTCTCCACTACAAAATGCATGTGCATTTTCACCAGCTCTGACTTTGCTTCTTCCTAAGCCGGTCACTGTGGCTAGCAGTCAGGAAAAGGAGCCTTCTTGAACACATGCACATTGTATTCATTGTCCAAACAGGAAAAAATAGATACAGGAATTATTTGCTTACCTCCTGCTGTTACCAACCTCTGCTAAGGAGAAACATAACTGACCAGAAGACCGTGGTCAGAAGGCACTCAGCAAGCACTCCACGCCTCTGTGTGCACATTTCCCACTCCCCTGTGCAACCCTCCCTCACTCATTTCCCCGAATACATCTCCACGCACAGGCAATGGGATGTCTACACACGGGCCCAGGTGAGTCATGTTATTTTCTGCCTCCATATAACTCAAGTGTACAAGTAAGAACCGGCACTCTTGATTCCAATGGATCCAGAACTCTTTGATTCTAGACTTCTAGGAAGCTCTTCTATAGAAGGATTCCTGCATGGGGTGGGAAACTGGAATCAGTGACGTCTAAGTAACCCCTTTCCAATTTGGAGAGTTGATTATTTTATTCCTCAGCAGGAAGTTTCTCCAAAACTCCTCGTCATAGGAATTCGAGAGTTGCTATGTGGGTATCAACAGGGATCTCTGGGGAAGTAGACACAGGAAGACATCCCAGTTTCATGGGAACTCATCAACTCGGAGGAAGGAAGTGGGGGCTTCAGCCATTCACTGGGCCCCTTCCCCAACCACCCCCGTGCCCTGTTAAGGAACACAAGCCACCCCCCACCAGGTTCTTCAGGCTTACTCATTCAGGAGACTCCAATCCTCAGGGTCTCTCCAGCTGCCTCTGTTCAGCTCCCCCGGAAACCCCAACCCTTCCCACGGCAGCGTTCATTAGCGAGAGGCACCTAGACATAGGAAAACTTGATCCCACTTCACTGTCACAGAAATGGTAGGTGTCTTGTTCTTCTGCAACGCATACAGCTTCTCCAACAAAGTTTCCAAACTTCCAGCCCCCACCGCAGAAGCAAGGAACTCACCCCCCTCCTAACATCTGGGGAAATCATAAAGGCTAACAGGGAAGGGGACACAGGGAGAAGCCAAGGAGAGACTGACTGACTCTGTTTGTAAGGCTTGGTGCCACCATCCAACAGTGATCTGGAGTGCCATCGTTTAAAAACAGCAGGAGCTGTAGGACACATTTTATACATTCTAATGAATGTCCACAATCTGTTTTCCAGAAAGTTCTTTCATGGATGCCTTCCAGAAAGTTCTTTCATGGACGTTCTTCAAAATATACCTTTTTCCTACATATCTCTAGGTTTATATATGGATCAACACTACTCTGATAAAGAGTTCAGAATAGTGGTCCCTGTCCTTTTCAAAGATAGAAACTATTTTTTAATGTTAAAAAATTATGTGCATCCCCCTATGGTAGTGGTTCTATTTTATACCTTTTGATTATTGAGATAATACTAATCATAGAAGGTTATAATTAATTCAGTTATGCTTTTTTTTTTAATGTTTTTATTTATTTTGAGAAAGACTGAGAAAGCGTGAGTGGAGGAGGGGCAGAGAGAGAGAGAGGGAGAGAGAGAATCCCAAACAGGCTCCACACTGTCAGGGCAGAGCCCAACACAAGGCTCCACCTCACCAACCTCGAGATCATGACCTGAGCTGAAATCAAGAGTCGGATCCTTAATCGACTGAGCCACCCAGGTGGCTCAAATTTGTTTATGCTTTTAAGTTGAATTTGTTTGATTAGTCACAACAGGATCTACATGCACTTGAAAAAATGTAACATATACATTTATACAACCATATACATAAGGTATACCACTTATTATTTACAGACAATACTTGATTCTTGACCCCTTGCTATAACCCTGCTGCCCTCAGCCTCCCTATAGACTGGGAACCTCTGTGGTCTATATACTTTTGTGAATTCTGAAAAACATAATTTTACTAGGTGATCCCAAAGGAATTTTGAATTGACATTGGCAAGAGGGAAAAAAAGCAAAATCATTTACTATTAATTTTTTTCCTTTCATAACACCCTTATATTCCTATTATCGTATCAAGCAATGTAGCAGATATCAACAGAATAGATTTTGTACCATTTTATGTCGTCCAAACATCAACAAACATTAAATAAGAGAAGATCCTAACGAATCACAACACTCTCTGCTCCTAGGGACTATTAGAGTCTAATTAAAACCCACAAGATCGATGTTACGCCAAATGAAAAAAATCACCATGGGAACTATGAAGAGGAAAAAAGACTTTTGTTCGCAATCACATAAAATTACCCAGAATAATACTCCCTCCCCACCCCCAACAAAAACACTACTCTAGGCTTAAACACAACTAAACATCAATAACCTGACTCTCATATATACTGACTGCACGAAGAGAAAGAAACAGCCCCAAGTGCATGAAGTGGGGGGTGGGCAAACACACGGCTGTTTATGCATTCTCTCTGCAAAGCCAGTGTAAGCACAGGTACTCACCACTGTTTTTATGAGTTGGTTTCTTTGGTCTTTGTTTTAATTTTGGAGCAAAGACAATCCTAGGCCCACACCTATAAGCTTAGCATGGCAGTTGAGGCTTCTTCCCTGGGGGGCCCTCTCTCAATGTTGCATCTGGTTGGGAGGGAGCAGGAGGGGCCATGCTGTGGCCACTGGATGGGACACCTCTCAGGACAAGAACACAGAGTGTATGCGGAATCTGCAGGTCAGATCTCAAAGAGATCTCACCGCCAAGGGCAATTCACTTCCAGGCATAACCTCTGACATGAGTATCACCTATTAGCAATTGACAGAAAACTCACAATTGTATCATTTCAGGTTTCTGAAGAAAGCAAAGAACATAGCATCTAAAGGCTTGTAATGATTCCAGAGAATACTGTGGTATCTTTACTTAATTTCCATGTATTCTTACTCAAGGCAAAGGCAAGAGGGAGAACAGTGTGGGTGTTATTGTCCATTTTAAAACATGATAGAATTCTTGCCCGTTTTAACATATGATAGAATTCCCCTCTAGAATTCTTTGAGCAAACTGCCAACTTCATACTCCAGTTACAGAAATTACCATTCCCAAATGACCTCAAGCAACCCAATCCACAAAACAGATTTTTATGACACCAAAGAATATTCCTGAGGTCCAGGAATGGCTCTGGACTCTGTTTGTTGTGGGCAAACAAATGAAACCCTGGGGCCCAATACCGAGTCGTGATGAACACCTCGCTGCTGAGTCCCGGCCTGTGGCGACTCAGGCACCAAAGAAGTGTCTGTGACAGCTCAGTCTTTTTACCAGCATGTACAACAGATGAGTAATGGTAACCTTGTTTCACAGTAATTTATTTAAAAAAATTTTTTTTGAAGTTTAATTACTTTGAGAGACAGAGCAAGCAGGGGAGGGGCCGAGAGAGAGAGAGAGAGAGAGAGAGAGAATCCCAAGCAGGCTCCACACTGTCAGCTCAGAGCTCGATGTGAGGCTCGAACTCACTAACCATGAGATCATGACCTGAGCCCAAACCAAGAGTTGGACACTTAACTGAAGGCGACACCCAGGCACCTCTTGTTTCACGGTAATTTAAAGCACAGGTGGACAGAAGCAAAATGGTCGCAAAATGGTCAGGTGAACTGTCCGAATAATTGTACAACTCATCTGAAACCTCTTCCTTCCTTGGCAAATTTCCCTGCTTAAAAAGAAAGTGATTAAAAGAGTAGCCTGACGTTGGTCAATGCCTTCGTCTATACACCTACACACACCTGTACTCTGGTGTGTTGAATTGCCAAGGGGAGGGATGACAGCACTTTGCCTTTAATTCTTGACAGTTTTAAAAGTGCTCTCGATCACATCATGGCATGCCTGGAAGAGCTGGGCGCTCCACTGGGCAGCTGTGGTCCTTCCCTCTTTGCAAAGTCCAAGTTTCCATGGCGTGGGGGACCGACGCACGGGGCCCCGACTCAGGAGGGCCCAGGCTGGTGGCCCCGGGGCCACTACCCCACTGGCGCTCTTGCAACTGCGGGACAAGCAAAGAAAGGATCACCTGGGCTACCAACTGCAAAATTGGCACCTGCCTTAAAGCAAACCAACTGAAAACATCAAGAGATTTTTAGGCCCTTGAGACTGATTATAAAATTGAAAGGCTCATAGGCCAGACGTGCTTTTAGAAGGATCTTTGCTGAGCCCTGACCCAGCCCCGCCATTGGGAATTGGGGGCCAGGAGCCTGCGCAGCGTCCCAGGGGAGCAAGAGAAGCCAGCAGCCGGGCTCCCCCGCAGGCAGGGGGGCATGTGTTTGCACAACAGCGGCACTCTGCAAACATCGAGGGAGTCTAACAAAACCAGAAACCGTACCGGTGCCAAAAAAGCAAAACTCCCATTTCCTCTGTTCCCTCCCTTGTGCCGTGCCGGCAGCTAATTCTCCTCTGTCCCCCCACAAGTCAGATTAAGAGGGTGTGGCGGCACATGGCAGCTATCAAAGGATGTCACTTGACTCTGAGATAAGTGCCAGGGGAGCGAGGCTCTCTGACTCCCCATCTGAAACTAACTGCTTTATCTGAGGGGTTTGCACTGTGTTCCACTGTCATTTTCTTCCTAACAAGAGCTGCTTGTCTCCCCAGCTGACTGTAAGAAAGATTCCTTTCTATTCCTCACGAAGAAAATGACAACAGTCCCTGCGTGGCCCAAGTCCTGCAGAAAGGGCTGGACCACGGGTCAGGAAGCTGGGAGCTCTTTCCAGCCCCGCAGCTCGGCCCTGCCGACCTCACCGCAACTCCGGGAGCCAGAGGACAAAACCAAACAAAACAGGAGCCAGCAACACCCGGGCCAGTCTCCCCAAAGCCTGGTGAGGATCTCACATATGATTTACCTGCTGCATTTGGGAGGAGGGAGGAACGAAGGAGCACCGCTCTGAGGGAACCTTCCTCTCCAGCGTGGCCTTGGCCCTTGGAGGGCGGCAGGCTTTCCTCCCTGGCTTTCGTCTTGTTTTGTTCCAGAGCTCTTCTCCCCAGGGACCCGGCCAACCATCACTCAGCTGGCTCTAGGCACCGGTGGCACACTTCCATGCCCCGGTAGACGGTGCACGTTCAGGAAGATCCAGACTACCTGTATCAAGAGGCCCCTGCAAACCCTGCCGTCCTCCTGCATCCTGCCATGCACACTGGGAAATGCTTCGAGCACTTGGGAAGGAAATGATACTGCAGTAAATGGCTAGCTCAATTGACTTCTAATGGCTCACTGCTGCCTTCCAAAGCGGTCCGGCAGCACCTCCCAAGAAACATTAGGCCACAGGCGTGCAGCTGGAAAACGGCATGGCCAGAGCTCTTCACTGGCAATAAATAAGACCGTTAAAATGGGTGCCACCTGAACTGAGGCCTGTTCTCAGCCCGAGGTACCCAACAGCATCGTGCCGAGGGGCTGTCAAAGGCACTCACGCAGGGATGCTTCTGGTCCCACTGAAATCAATCTTGGGCTTACACTGCGGCCTAGGGGGTATTTAGACATGATGTCAGTGACAAATACAGCATTAACCAAAGAGAGCACTGGGTTGGCCTGCAGGTGCAATCAAGTACTCCTTCCTGAATACGGAGAAAGCCATCAACACTTTCGGAGGCTTTTTAATGTGCAGGGGAAAAAATGGGAGCATTTATCTCTATTTGCTTTTAATTTTGTGAGTTCATTTTTAAAGATGCATTAGAAGCATTTTTAAAGTCAGTAATGTTGTGTTGCGCTTTTCCTCTTTCTTTTATGGATAAACACATTTCACAGCCAGGATCTTCTGGAATTAAAGAGTGTGATCCATTACCATAAAGTATTTAGAGAGATGACAGAGAGTTACTCTTTGATATCAGAAGAAAAGTGCACTCACAAGTAGCAAAGATTGAGGACATGGCTGGAAAAATAGGTACACAATGCTTAAAGAATGTCTGCTGCATTATCTTTTAACCTTATTTCTTTGTCCTTTCACCTTTTGGGTGGCTGAGATGCAGAGATGATGGCTGGAGCTAGCGTAGCCATCTTGGACTACGAGGTAACCTTGGAAATGTCGACCAGCTACAGCTAGCACCAAAAAGTCTGTGGTCTTGAGGACAGTGCCACACCAGTCCTATAATAAACATGTTTTGTATAAGCAAAGGATATTTTTCCTATTGCTCACGAAGAAACCTCAACCTAAGATATACACCCTGTACCTAAAGCCCTTGAAATAAGCATAAGGTCTGGAACAACAGCTGCCAACTAATAAGCAGGGCTATTTTCAGAGTCAGACTTTGTCAAAAGGAATGCATTTCCCACCAGAAATAAGTAGATGTGTGGAGTCATCCTCGGTCTAAAACAAAACAAAAGAAAACACAAAAAAAGCAATGGCCTTAGAATGAATGAAATCTAATACAAGTTTAGGTGGACCAGCCAGTTACCCAGTGGTCTTTGAGGGAAAGATGCTATACCTCGAGCACCTCATTAAATACCTACTGAAGGAATAAAGCTGAAGTTAAGAAAGTTCAATAAACACCTATGAATAAATGAATTTAAAGTCCAGGATAGCTGGTCAATCTAAACCCAAGGTCCAATTATTAGAGGATCCTTTTTAGTACAGAACAAAGTAACAAAATATGAAACTCTCAGTTGTGTCAAGTTGTGTAAAAATGTGCCTAAGTGTGGGCACCTGGGTGGCTCAGTCGGTTGAGCCTCCGACTTCAGCTCAGGTCACGATCTCACAGTTTGTGGGTTCAAGCCCTGCGTTGGGCTCTGTGCTGACAGCTCAGAGCCTGGAGCCTGCTTTGGATTCTGTGTCTCCCTCTCTCTCTGCTCCTCCCGCATTCATGCTCTGTCTCTCTCTCTCTCCTTCAAAAATAAATAAAAACATTAAAAAAAATGTGCCTAAGAATGAAGTCCCTTTGATGGTTCCAGTTCCAGTTTCACTGTAGAGAGGTATGGAAGAACAGAAAAGGCAACAGTTCATGGGAATTTAAAGCTTTAGTCTGTGGGATCTGAGAAGAGTGAGTTTAAGATTGTCAGGGTTTCAATGTATTGATACCCTGCCATTCAGATTTCATAAAGCTTCAAAACAAAAGGTCAACACACAGAATGTCTCTTGAATCTAAAGAACAGAGGCAAAAAGTAGAGATCCGTCTGGAATTCCTGTCTGAAGAAAATGCCCCTAAGAACCTGGAGGAATGAAGATCCATAACACCCACTGTCATCCTAGATAAATCCAGCTCAGAAGAGAAGTTTTGTAGGACAGGAGATTTCTATCATGTAAAAACAAACAAACAAACAAACAAATAAAAAACCTAAATATAACAGGTAGTGGGGGAGGGATGGGAAAACAAGAATACTGTATTGATTTCCCTCCTCCAGAGGATCAACCACAGTTTCTTTATTAAATAGAACACTTCTGGGGCACCTGGATGGCTTAGTCAGTTAAGTGTCCAACTTCGGCTCAGGTCATGATCTCATGGTTCGTGTCGGGCTCTGTGCTGACAGCTCGGAACCTGGAGTCTGCTTCGGATTCTGTGTCTCCCTCTCTCTGCCCCTCCCCTGCTCACACTCTGTCTCTGTCTCTCTCTCTCTCTCAAAAAAATAAGTGAAAAGAACACTTCCCGTGTCTTAGTGACCTTTATGAGATTTGCCAAACATCTTTTTTTTTAAATTTAGGCTATAAAATCTAAGCCCAGATTTCCTTGACAATACAGAAAATTTAGGTATCATAAGGTCTATCAAAGGCAAAGGCTGAAATTATAGATTTGAGCAGAACATGGGGCCTACCATATTTTAAAATTAGAATAAGGCTCTAAATATTTTTTAAAAATCCATAACTGTGGGGTACCCAGGTGGCTCAGTCAGTTAAGCAGCTGACTGGCTCATGTAGAGCGATTCGTGAGTTCGAGCCTCACGACAGGCACTGTGCTGACAGCTCAGAGCCTGGAGCCTGCTTCAGATTGTGTGTCTCCCTCTCTCTCTGCCCCTCCCCGACTCACACACTCTCTCTAAAATAAATATAACAGTTTTTTAAAAAATTAAAGGAGCACCTGGGTGGCTCAATCAGTTAAGCATCTGACCTCAGCTCAGGTCATGAACTCGGGGTTCGTGAGTTCGAGCCCTGCATCGGGTTCTGTGCTGACAGCTCAGAGCCTGGAGCCTGCTTCGGATTCTGTGTCTCCCTCTCTCTCTGCCCCTTCCCTGCTCATGGTCTTTCTCTCTCTCTCTCTAAAAAATAAATAAAAAAAATTAAAACTAAAATAAATAAAAAAGAAAAATCCATAATTGTGTTAGACAATTATGCATACACAACACACACACACACACACACACACACACACACACACACTGCTCCCCATCCCCCACCAAAAAAATCCTACCTGAGTGATTTACTGTGTGGAGAGAGAGGGGTATAAACAAAGGTGATACATTTCAGGCTGTGATGGGTAAGCCAGTGTCTCCCAAAGGGTGACTCAGAAAGCAGGTGTTTTAAGTGGTTCATGGACAAACTGAAGTCCTTTCAAGTGAGTCCATTTGTAGAAAAATACTAAGTACATTAGGAAGTTAGTAGCCCAGGTGGTAGGCGTTTTGGAAATGCCAGTAAAACGTAAGTCAGAGACTGGAAATTTGTCTAGTCCAAGGTCAGGTTTGGGCAGAGGGAGGGGCTGGCAGGGCACCGTGACCTCAGCCTCAGAACTTACTGACTGATGTCAGTGCTGCACTGAGTCAGGCCATCCCACCTTTCTGGAGCACTCCCCAGAGCTCGCAGGACCCAAGACCGTCAGCCTCCACAGTCCTGGGGACCCCGTCCACCCCTTGAAACCCCGGTAGGCACTTTCTGTTCTCTTGCTGGCTTTTTTGTTTCCCCTCAAAAGTATATGCCATCGTCAATAATTATTGTTCAAGAAACAAGGCTTCCGGAAAATAATCCAAGTACAAGGTTTGTGTTTTAATTTCTATGAAACGCTTTTACCCTAAAAAAATGGAGTTTGTTTTATCTAAACCAAATGTTTTCTTAAATTATTTTTTAATATGAAATTTATTGTCAAATTGGTTTCCATACAACACCCAGCGCTCATCCCAACAGGTGCCCTCCTCAATATTTATCATCTACTTTCCCCTCCCCCCCACCCCCCCATCAACCCTCAGTTTGTTCTCAGTTTTTAAGAGCTCTTATGGTTTGGCTCCCTCCCTCTCTAACCTCTTTTTTTTTTCCTTCCCCTTCCCCTTGGTCTTCTGTTAAGTTTCTCAGGATCCACGTAAGAGTGAAAACATATGGTATCTTTCTCTGCATGACTTATTTCACTTAGCATAATACTCTCCAGTTCCATCCATGTTGCTACAAAAGGTCATATCTCATTCTTTCTCATTGCCACGTAGTATTCCATTGTGTATATAAACCACAACTTCTTTATCCATTCATCAGTTGATGGACATTCAGGCTCTTTCCATAATTTGGCTATTGTTGAAAGTGCTGCTATAAACATTGGGTTACAAGTGCCCTATGCATCAGCACTCCTGTATCCCTTGGGTAAATTCCTAGCAGTGCTATTGCTGGGTCATAGGGTAGATCTATTTTTAATTTTTTGAGGAACCTCCACACTGTTTTCCAGAGTGGCTGCACCCGTTTGCATTCCCACCAACAGTGCAGGAGGGCTCCCATTTCTCCACATCCTCTCTGGCATCTATAGTCTCCTAATTTGTTCATTTTAGCCACTCTGACCGGCGTGAGGTGGTATCTCAGTGTGGTTTTGATGTGTCTTTCCCTGATGAGGGGTGATGTTGAGCATCTTTTCATGTGCCTGTTGGCCATCTGGATGTCTTCTTTAGAGAAGTGTCTATTCATGTTTTCTGCCCATTTCTTCACTGGATTGCTTGTTTTTCGGGTGTGGAGTTTGGTGAGCTCTTTATAGATTTTGGATACTAGCCCTTTGTCCGATATGTCATTTGCAATTATCTTTTCCCATTCCGTTGGTTACCTTTTAGTTTTGTTGATTGTCTCCTTTGCAGTGCAGAAGCTTATTATCTTAATGAGATCCCGATAGTTCATTTTTGCTTCTAATTCCCTTGCCTTTGGGGATGTGTCAATAAGAAATTGCTGTGGCTGAGGTCAGAGAGGTCTTTTCCTGCTTTCTCCTCTAGGGTTTTGATGGTTTCCTGTCTCACATTCAGGTCCTTCATCCATTTTGAGTTTATTTTTGTGAATGGTGTAAGAAAGTGGTCTAGTTTCATCCTTCTGCACGTTGCTGTCCAGTTCTCCCAGCACCATTTGTTAAAGAGACTGTCTTTTTTCCATTGGATGTTCTTTCCTGCTTTGTCAAAGATTAGTTGGCCATACTTTTGTGGGTCTAGTTCTGGGGTTTCTTTTTTTTTTTTTTTTTTTTTTTAAATTTTTTTTTTCAACGTTTTTATTTATTTTTGGGACAGAGAGAGACAGAGCATGAACGGGGGAGGGGCAGAGAGAGAGGGAGACACAGAATCGGAAACAGGCTCCAGGCTCCGAGCCATCAGCCCAGAGCCTGACGCGGGGCTCGAACTCACAGACCGAGAGATCGTGACCTGGCTGAAGTCGGATGCTTAACCGACTGCGCCACCCAGGCGCCCCAGTTCTGGGGTTTCTATTGCATTGGTCTATGTGTCTGTTTTTGTGCCAATACCATGTTGTCTTGATGATTACAGCTTTGTAGTAGAGGCTAAAGTCTGGGCCGTGATGCCTCCCACTTTTACTGTAGTCCAGCAGCAGAACCTATTACTTCATCATCCCATGTATTCACTTATTAGCAAATGCTTATTGAATGAATACATATTTATTAAATAAATGTGTGTTGAATAGAGGGCCTACTATGTGCCAGGCACTGGGCCATGAACTGAGGACACACTGTCCTTGTGGAGCTCATAGTCCAAGTGACGGTACGACTCTGCTCTGATTGCTAATGAGCAGGTATACACTTCACCTTTCTCTGTCCCAGACAATGGGTGACATGGAAAATGCACAAGGTCATTCTTCTTCCGCTTGCCACTTCTCCAAATACCTCAAAACTTGTTATTATTTCTGATATCGATTTGTGCTAAATTTATCAAAGGAAGATGCAGCAAGGATTAGCATTTGTAAGCTCTGATGGAGGTCAAGGTCACGGCAAAGGTTAATTGGTTTCTTTGGAAATCATAAGCATGGTGGAGGCACTCCACGCTCCCATCTCAACCTTCCCACCCCTACAGGGCTCAGATC
Organism: Panthera uncia; assembly: GCF_023721935.1. NCBI lineage: Eukaryota > Metazoa > Chordata > Mammalia > Carnivora > Felidae > Panthera > Panthera uncia. Next base: position 109,537,917 of record NW_026057580.1, on the reverse strand, counting down.
TCACCCGTCAGGAAGGACACAACCAGCCTCTGCAAACGTGCACAAACACAAGACCAGAGTTTTGACATCAAAACCTCTCCCACAGTGAACGATAATTATTACTTAAAAACATGAACGTGTTTCTGCTTGTAGAGATCCATAATATTGTAAGAAGTTAAAATCAGGGTAAAATGCTGAACATGGATACACCTGGAGAAAATCTGACTTGGGAATCAACGCGTTAATATTTATGGGAAGCACAAGCTGCCTTCTACTGTATTGCCATTTGCACACCTGTGTTAGCTGACTTGGGTCCAGTTTACAGATTCGAGGAGGGGTGTTAAAATCCAGTTGTCGCTCAGAGCGTGGAGTCTGTTTCAGATTCTGTGCCTCTCTCTCTCTCTCTCTCTGACCCTCCCCCGTTCATGCTCTGTCTCTCTCTATCTCAAAAATAAATAAACATTAAAAAAAAAATAAAAAAAAGAATAGTTTAAAATCCAATTGTCAAAAGGCGTAAGTAGATTGGCAGTGAAGATACGACTTTTTCAGAAATGGGTTTGACTTTTTGTTTATCTCTTAAAGTAATAAAATTGATCCATTCAAGGGCTGGTTAGTTCCACGCTCTTCCGTTTGCAAAGAAAATATTCTACACAAAAGTGAGAGAAGAATATAAGTATTCAGGAATTCCTAAGTTCATAAAACAATTTGGTGATGTCACTTTCTATTGTTCTTAATTCAGTGTATTTCATGGATTTGGAACTATTCCCCTTCAAATGCATTTCTTTGCTAATGTTTATAAATATTTACCAAAGTTGTTACCATGTGCCTTAAAGGCACCATCAGATAAGGCTCATGATCTATTATGGAAAAATCTGCAAGTTAGTTTGGCTTGAGAAATACCATAAATGGGTGATTTCCTTAATCCTACGTCGCCAGTCCCCAGCAAGGGCCTCTGATCAGACAGAAAGCAGAGGTAAAGGCTGTGCTAAGAATCATCATCCTCATGAATTCTCATGCTATACCAGATATCGCTAAGTGTTTTCCATGTAAGATCATATTTGGCCCAAACAATGTTATGAGGGATATCCAATCATTACCCCCACTTCAGAGATTAAGAAAACGAGGGCCCAGAGAGTAAATCTGCTCAAGATCACATAGTTAGAAAGTGGAAAAGCTGAAATTCAAACCACCCATGTCTGACATCAAAGCCCATCACTGTACAGGCGGGAGATTTCAAAGCAGTGGTTTGCCTGAGGTTCCTAAGTCTCTGAGTGAATTTTCCCGTCGATAATAAGTCAGAGGGAATTATGGCATCGTCTGATTCCACTTGGAGAGTAAACCCTAATTCACGTGCTCTGAGGACTAAAAGAGTAAAAGCAGAAACAATTAAAAGTGGGCCCAAAGCGAGCAAAAGAAGGCAGGCACAAAAGACTACAAATGGCAAGATTCCATTTATATGAAAGACGAGAAAAGGCCCAACTATCTGGACGGCAGATCTGTGGCCGCCAGGAGAAGGCACCAACATCAAAAGGGGCACAGAAGATCTTAGAAATTCCTTATTATGACTGTGGAGCTGTTTTCATGACTGAACACATGTGTGTAACTCATCCAGCTGTACGCTTAAAAGAGGTGAATTTTATGTTATGCAAATTAAACTTCAAAAAATCTGATTATTTTAAGGTGGACTTTAAAGGAAATTGAATAGGGGCACCTGGGTGTTTCCGTCTATTAGGTGTCTGACTTCGGCTCAGGTCATGATCTCATGGTTTGTGGTTTTAAGCCCCACATCGGGCTCTGCACTGACAGTGCGGAGCCTGCTTGGGGTTCTGTCTCTCTCCCTCTCTCTCTGCTCCTGCCCCATTTGTGCTCCCTCTCTCAACATAAATAAATACACTTTGAAAAAAATCATCTTTCAAATCAAAGCCACACTGAGATACCACCTCATGTCGGCCAGAGTGGCTAAAATTAAAAACTCAGGAAACAACAGATGCTGGCGAGTATATGGAGAAACGGGAATCCTCCTGAACTGTTGGTGGGAATGCAAACTGGTACAGCCACTCTGGAAAACAGTATGGAGGTTCCTCAAAAAATTAAAAATAGATCTACCCTATGACCCAGCAATAGCACTTCTAGGAATTTACCCAAGGGATACAGGAGTGCTGATGCATAGGGGCACTTGTACCCCCAATGTTTATCGCAGCACTTTCAACAAGAGCCAAAGTATGGAAAGAGCCTAAATGTCCATCAACTGACACATGGATAAAGAAGATGTGGTTTATGTACACAATGGAATACTACATGGCAATGTGAAAAAAATGAAATCACACCGTTTGTAGCAACATGGATGGAACTGGAGGTATTATGCTAAGTGAAATCAGTCAGTCAGAGAAGGACAGGTATCATATTTTCACTCATATGTGGATCTTGAGAAACTGAACAGAAGACCATGGGGGAGGGGGAGGGGAAAAAATAGTTACAAACAGAGAGGGAGGGAGGCAAACCACAAGAGACTATTAAATACAGAGAACTAAAAATGGATGGGGGGGGTGAGGGGAGGGGAAAATGGGTGATGGGCATTGAGGAGGGCACTTGTTGGGATGAGCACTGGGTGTTGTATGTAAGCCAATGTGACAATAAATTATATTCAAATAAATAAATAAATAAATAAATAAATAAAACAGGAAAAAAAAAAAAAAAGAATCCCATACCTAACGGCTCAGCTGGCAAGGGTGCTTAATCTCCCCAAGGGGACTCTCACGTTAATGATCAATTTTCCTCACTGCTGGGATTTAAAAGAAAAAAATTGCTTCCATTTACATAATGCTGTTGAAGTTATTCTATGCACATCATTTTACAGATTTATATTAAAATATGTATTTAAAAACGTTAAAAAAAGAAAAAATCATCTTAAAAAATAAATAAAGGAAATTGAATAATACTCATATAATATACAATGTATACTCTCTATGCCTTTTTAATCTAACTTTCCAAACAACCTGTATTTGGTGGGAAACTTGTATTTGAAAAAACTAAAATCTCTCTTGCTTCCCATTTCTCTACAAACCTCATCTCACCCCACAGGAAATTTACCTTGCTCTGACAAATGTTTGTGATGATCTATGATAAGATCCTGGGTGCCTAGGGGGTACGTGGGGGGTGGGGGGGTGCCTGGGGGGCACCAGGTGTGTATAGAGGCCTGCACTGAAGGTCAGTGACTTCCACTCTTGTCTTGGCTCTACTGAATCACAACTGTGTGGCCTTGGGGAAAACACTAAACTTCTCTAAGCCTAATTTTCTCTTTCCTAAAATTGGACTAAGAGTGTCTGCCTTGAAGAATTTATGAGAATTAAAATGGCTACACTTTCATTTTTATTATTTTAAAATGCCAAAAAGTGGGGAGCCTGCGTGGCGCAGCCAGTGAAGTGGCCAACTCTTGATTTTGACTCAAGTCATGACCTCACGGTTCATGGGTTCAAACCCCGCATTGGGTGCTCTGCATTCACAGCATGGAGCCTCCTTCGGATCCTCTGTCCCCTCTCTGCCTATCTCTCAAAAATAAATAAATGTTAAAAAAAATTTTTTTTAATGCCAAAAAGGTCTCATTTTTAAAAATAGGGAAAATACTATTTTCAAGAAACAATCATCTACGCTACAACAGCACTTCTGGTTAAGAGCCACACAATCTGAAGTTTTATTAAAGTTTCTTATTTGTCCTCTCTTTGTTCCAAGCAGAATGTTTGGGTAGGGACCTCATGCATTTTTCACTGTGCCTGGCCACATGCTCTGCACACTTAATAACGATTTCTGGGTAATTAGCAACAGAAGGGAAGAATCACTAAATGCGAGTGGAGGTGAATGCAATAGCATTTGTTGACATAAACTGAACATTGAGCAAAATTATTTTTTGTGAATATTTATGAGGTTGTATATTCAACTTTAGTCATTTAATAGCTATAGTGGCTTTTGTCCACTCTCACACACATTAGAGGCAGGAAAAATACTCATTTCGTACAGGGATAAACTTCATGGTGGAGTGAAGTTTCACTCAGCAATGATTCCAAATACCTCCCATCCTTTACTCAAAGTCAGACTTACACATCACAGTTACAAATAAATAAAATAAAAGTATATTTTGGGGCACCTGGATAGCTCAGTCGGTTACGCGTCCGACTTCAGCTCAGGTCATGATCTTGCGGTCTGTGAGTTCGAGCCCCACGTTGGGCTCTGTGCTGACAGCTCGGAACCTGGAGCCTGCTTCGGATTCTGTGCCTCCCTCTCTCTCTATTCCTCCCCTGCTCATGCTCTGTGCCTCTCTCTCTCAAAAGTAAACATTTAAAAAAATTTTTTTAAATATGAGTATTTTTTTAAATACTGCTGACAAAAACTTACAGTTTCACTGGGAAGAAAAGCCCCAACGTTTGTGGCATGTAGGGTAAGGGTATGAGAGGGCCACTCACCCTACACCTCAATATGTAAACAGCATAAATCAAGGGAAAAACTTAAATGACCTGGGTATATCCCCCTTCCTTGTTTTTTTAAGAGTTTATTTTGGGGAGGGTAGATGGGTGGCTCCGTCGGTTAAGCATCCAACTTCAGCTCAGGTCATGATCTTGTGGTTCATGAGTTTGAGCCCCACATCGAGCTCTGTGCTGACAGCTCAGAGCCTGGAGCCTGCTTCAGATTGTGTCTCCCTCTCTCTCTCTGCCCCTCCCCTGCTCATGCTCATGCTCTGTCTCTCTGTCTCAAAAATAAATAAGCATTAAAAAAATTTTTTTTCAAGATTTTATTTCTAAGCAATCTCTATACCCAACATGGGGCTCGAAATCACAACCCTGAGATCAAGAGTGGCCTGCTCCACCCACTGAGCCAGCCGGGCGCCCTATCCCCCTTTCTTGACAAATGTACTCCATAAAGAGCCAAAAGCCAAGTTCTGTTTAGGATTCTTAGACTTCCTAGCATTTTGCACCCTCAGACCTGGCCTTCCTCGCCTTCCTTTGGATCCTGCCTCAGTTCCCTATCCCTTGCGTGGGGAGAGCCTAGCCTGCAGCCTGAGACCTGTTCATGACACCCCCACCACCTTCCCCAACAGGCATCGCAGCCCACCTCTCAGTCCTGGGATGCACAGCCCCACAAACATGGGGAAGAGCCTGCACAGCCTCTCTAAGTGGGCTTCAGGTCATTCGGACAAGGAATTCTGGGTCCCAGGCACCCAGAGCAAGCTCTACAAGAAGGAGGCGGTGTGTCCATTTGGCCCCATGGGGAGACAAAGCAACAGAACTGGCCTGTAAGGGCCTGAACAAGGCCCCATAGAGCCCAGAACAGAGGACTCTCTTGCCCACACTGGAGACTAAACGGACAATTAAAACCTTCAGATAAAGTGGTATTACATTCAGACAACATATATTTATACATGCGCATATCGATGTGTGTGTGTATACGTATAAATACACACACATATATACGTATACGTACATACACAAATACATCAGCGTATAATTCTTATGTAGCAAGTTAGTAATTACGTGACACAGACAATATGTCAAGGAGTTAGAAAAGGAAGTGATACAGACCAACTGAAGGCTCAGGGAAAACTTTTAGGATGGGGTGGGAACCAAGCTGGGTTTTAGGAATGGTGGATATGGCTGAATGGAGAAGGCTTGAAGGGGGCTGAGGGTAATAATGTGTGCACGAGGTAATAAGAGATGACTTTCAGGAGATGCTATCTAGATGAGAGAATATCTAGATGCAGGGAAGGACCGAGCTAGACGCCAAGTGTCCCCAGCATAATAAATGTCACCAAATACAAATCCGATTGCAGGAAGTAAAAGGGAAGTATGGGCACTTCAAATTGTTTGGGAAAAGGTTATAAACAGAGAAGTATGAGCAAATTAAAATAACACGGAATTGCTGCAACCTGCAATTGCCCCAGTGCACTCCACACCACTGAGTGACCCACTCCTCTGGGGTGACGCTGTGCGCAGAGATGGAGCTTGTGAAAGGGTGCTGGCCCCAGAGATGGCTTTGTGCTGGGGCGAGTGGGGTGCAAAGAACAGTAACTTTGACATCTTGGTTCTACAACTATTCAACTCTTGGCATTTGGAAGCATTTAGTTTTACACCCTAACACCCCACCTCCACACCACCCTTCTCTCTCTCAGGCTTTTTCCAAAATAAAACCATCTTGCCTCAGTTTTGTTTTGTTTTTGTGTCTAAATATAGTTTAAAAAAAAACAACAACAGTATTGAATGGAATGAAAAAAGTGGAAGGGGGATGTTTCACTTTCAGACAAGACTTTAACAGACTTCCCAAATAATTTCTATAGAACATTAGCCTTAAAAGAACTTCTCCCTGGTCCCACACTTTGGTGGCCCACCTACCATCCCAAGATGGTGGAGGAGGTTTGTGACTCACCATGAAGAGACGCTGGGCCAACACGAGGCACTGCGCCCCCAGCATTCTAGCACTGGCCTCTCTAACCCAAGCCTGAAAGCATCCTCCGTTGTTTTAAAAATAGACACTGTTTTGGCCAGACAACCACATGAAATAGAGATTTAACAGGAAGAAGACAGGGGCAGGGCAAATGAACCAAGGTTCCATCTATTTCTAGCCCAACTTGGTTTTGTTTATTTTTAATAAACTAGGATGGCCCTGGTCTAATCAAAAATGCTGCAAGAAGCTGGCAGAAGACAGAGGCAAAATTAACTCCTAGAATCCTTCTGTCCCTTTGGGTAATACTGATTTATCTCCAGTAATTTGGAGCTATTATTTTCAATGGTTTTACATATATACAAACTATGTGTATAAACTGTGGGGGGCAGGAGGGAGGGCAATGCTAAAACCTCTCACTAGGAGTCACTGGGAATGTCCCTTTGACCCTTGCCCCAGCCCCCTCCCCTGTCAGCAGGCTCAGAGTTGCTGCCCCCAACTCTGGCTTCTACAGGGACTTTCCCCACTGTGGTCCTTGTTTCCTCCATGTTGAACCCAACTTCTGGCCACGTGTTCATTTCAGATGTTGCCTTGGTCATTGATCCTCCTGCCTAACCCTTTTCTGACCACAGCCTCTCCTCCACCTGCTTTGGTCTCATCCTTGATCAGTTGACCAGATCCTGAAGAGCCCTCTTCCCAGCTCTCAATGGGAAAGTGATGGCCTGAGAAGGACTTTTTACCAAAGGCCGCCTACAAGATGCTGTCTGCAACTGAGGTGGAAAAATCCTTGCTGAGTTTCCTACATTTAGAAAGGAAACAAAATATGTCGTCCTACTGGAGGCTTATCTCAGGGCTTCTTCCATTCCCAGAACCCCTTGACCAACAGTTGTTTCCAGGTATACACAGGCAAATATCGAATGCCATTACAAAAGGCACAACTTGAAACATTACACCCTGGGATTCTGCAGTTAGGTGTGCTTTGCTCACCAATGGTAGGTTTCACTGTGGATGTGTGGACTGCCCATAATAATATTTGGAAGTGTGGAATTTGGAGCCAGACAGACTAAAATTAAAACTTCCACTCTGCCACTTATTAACCATTTGACTTTGGACAAGCGCCTTGACCTCCTGGTCCTCATTTTCTTTACTCCTGAAATATAAAGCTCATGAGATCATTGAGGGGGATAAATGAAATATCATGTAAAGACTTCGCACAAAGCTTCACACAAAGAAGACCTTTTATTTATAAATGTTGGCTGACTGTGAACAATGATTAAATAATAATATTCATTCATTCATCCAGTACTTACAATACGTCAGGCACTGTTCTAAAAGCTTTCCCTATATTAATACATTTAATCTCAAATATAACCCCAAAAGGCAGATATCTCCAGTTTATAGAGGAGGAAAACAGAGGCCCAGAGAGGTCAGGGCACTACCCAAAGTCACACAGCTAGTAAGAGGCAGAACTGGGATTCCAATGCTAGCAGTCTGACCAGAGTGTTATCAGTAGGGGCCATAAATGAACTCTGAGGACTGGAGCAGAGTGGAGGTGGTGGGGTTAGGGACAGGATCCCCTGGGTGCTGCCACCATGCTCCCCCTTTGCTCTGGCAGGGGCCCCTACCCTGAGTAACCTGTGGACAAACTTACCTAAGTTGGCTTCAACCAAGTGACAGACGAAATGACTACCTCACTTTTGCCCAATGATGTTCTTTAATCAAGTTCTGGACAAATCTTAGAATTGCTGCTTTAAATAAAGGGGGAGGACACCTGGGTAGCTCAGTTGGTTAAGCATCTGACTTTGGCTCAGGTTATGGTCTCACAGTTTGTGAGTTCAAGCCCCGTGTCGGGCTCTGTGCTGACAGCTCAGAGCCCGGAGCCTGCTTCAGATTCTGTATCTCCCTCTCTCTCTGCCCCTCCCCCAGCTCACACTCTGTCTCTCTCTCTCTCTTTCAAAAGTAAATAAAAATTAAATTTAAAAAAAAGGAGGCCCCTTGGTCCTCTATAAAAAAAAAAGAATAGAAGAGAAAAGAAAAGAAAAGAAAAGAAAAGAAAAGAAAAGAAAAGAAAAGAAAAGAAAAAAGAAAAACCCACCAGGAGCGTTGCCCATGGCAGAGGATACCTCCAGGAGCGCTCCTGCTGTGTGAGAGGTGGAAAGAGTGGAGGAGGTGATTCTTCAGGAGGCATCTGACCAGGGCTTCGGGTTGGGTGACCAGCTGCCCCTGCAGGACAGCACAGGCATATTGTTCGGCGCCCACCAGGGATGCTTTCTGCTTCAGGAAAAGAGAGTCCTGGGCAAAACGCCGGGGAAATGATGTATGGCAAACATTTTATTTTTCTCTTTGGTTAACGGAAATAATATTTACTCTGCCACCAACAGGCACACGCAGAGAACGAGGCTTGGAAGCCAGTGAGGAGTTTTGCAAGCCAGGGGAAAGGAGGCTCCTGTCTGCCGTTACTGATCCACTTCTCTTCTAGCAACTCATTCTTTAATAGCAGTCATAGCTCCAGGCTCAGTGGTGAACATCACACGTGGAAGTTTCCAGAGAACTTTCCGAATATTATGTACTAACAGAGCACAGCTTCTGCTATCGTGAGCCTGGATAATAAGGATCATTACATCGATCTGACAGGTAATAAAGCTGAAGCACCATGAGGATAAAAGATGTGTGTCATGAGGAAGCGACAGGTGTTGGCGAGGATGCGGAGAAGGGGGAACTCTCGCACGGTGTTGGTGGGAATGCAAACTGGTGCAGCCACTGTGGAGAACAGTATGGACGTTCCTCAGAAAGTTAAAAATAGAAGTATCCAGTAATCACACGACTGGTATTTACCCCCAAAATACAAAAACACTAATTCAAAGGGATACATGCACCCCGATATTTACTGCAGCATTATTTACAATAGCCAAGATATGGAAGAACCCCAAGTGTCCACTGACTGATGAATGGATAAAGAAGATGTGGTATATAAACACAGTGGAGTATTATTCAGCCACAAAAAAAGAATGAATTCTTGCCATTTCCAACAACATGGATAGAAAGTATAATCCTAAGAGAAATAAGCCAGAGAAAGACAAATACCATATGATCTCATTCAATGTATGTGGAATTTAAGAAACAAAACAAAGGAAAAAAGAAGAGAGAGAGAGACAAACCAAGAAATAGACTCTTAACCATAGAAAATACATTGATGGTTACTAGAGGGTGGTGGAGGGGGGAGGGAATGGGGGAGATAGGGAATGGGGATTAAAGAGTACATTTACATGATGGGGAAAAAAATAAAACGATAAAAAAATAAATTTTAAAAAGTTCAATACCAAAAAATAAAATAAAAATTTGTATCATGAGTTAACTGTAATGCTAATGTTAAACTTTAAAATACCCCGTACAGGGCGCCTGGGTGGCTCAGTTGGTTGAGCGTCCAACTCTTGATTTCAGCTCAGGTCGTGATCCCAGGTCTTGGAATCAAGCCCTGCATCAGGCTCCATGCTAAGCATGGGGCTTGCTTAAGATTCTCTCTCTCCCTCTCTCTCTCCCTCTCTCTCTCTCTCAGAAAAAAAACAAAAAATAGTACTTGGACCTGTACTAACTCTTTTTATAAACTTTGTCTTCTTACATTATTCAACTTGAGAGCAAAGACATTTATACTGACACAGAATACTTTTCCTAAGGTATCCTGAGTAATAAAATCGTGATCTAAGAAATAAACAGGTTCAAATGTAACATATATTGGAAGATTCCCAATAAAGTTTGCTGCACAATTTCTTTTTCTTTCTTTCTTTCTTTCTTTCTTTCTTTCTTTCTTTCTTTCTTTCTCTCTCTCTCTCTCTCTCTCTCTCTCTCTCTCTCTTTCTTTCTTTGCTGCACAACGAATTTCTAATGTAATTCTTGTTGTGTAGAAAGTTTTCCAGCAACAAAGGATATGTCTTACAAACATGCATGAAAGGTCTGTGGAAGGGCAGACACACAGGAAACTAGTAACGGCCTCATGAGCAGAACTGAAGGAAGTTGGGAGACAAGGTTAGACAGGAGACTTTTGCTGAAAGCTCTTTTGTTCCTTTTGAATTTTGAACATTGTAAATCCAGTGCCTATTGAACAAATGATGTTATTAACACTTTAAAAAAATAAATAAGAAGCTGGCTCCAAATATCTGTAAAAAATTTATCTGAGGTTAAATGGAAGCGTGCCTCGTGGCTTTATTCCCCCCAAAAAGATCCGCACACCAGAGCTGCGAATTCCAGAATGCATTCACTTCTCGCCCTCCTTATTTAGTCCTGTGGCCACCAGGGACCTGATGAACTCCAGCATCACGACAATGACAGAGACCCTACATCACAGCCAGGGGCTCTGCTCCACAGCCACCCACCTCCCTCCAGGCAAGCACCCAATGAGATTCCTGTCAACCCACTGCTGGCCTCTTTACCCCTTTACCCAGGCTCTGGCCTCTCTCTTAGTTCAGGGCCATGTGATGCCTCAGCCTGGGGTGAGTGCACACTTGTCCAAAAAAACAGGCACCAGTACTCTGAAAGTCACGGTCACACTTCTCAAGTCAAGACAATTCTCAGAGCTTCTTACACAAGAAGGTGAAAAAACTTTGCTGTTTCCTATGGTTCCTAGAAAGCTCCCAGAGATGGCTCAGATAGGGAGAGTGAAAGCAAGGGACTGCAAACGTAGTTGCACACAGCATATCTGCAAACCAAGATCAAATACCTAACCCGTCCGTGCGGACCTCCTCCTTACATGGGCCAAGACAGAATGCAGACTTCCAGCTTCTCGAACGGGTAGACTCACACCTCCCACCGTGCCCATCCCCCCAAAGACCACACCCTTGTCCTTCGTCGTGTGACCTGCAATGTGTCCTGGTGGCCCAAATAGACCTCCAGCCCCACTGTCCAGACTGGCCATAGAACTCGCTTTGGCCAAGGAATGTGAACAAATGTGACACCTGCCACATGAGAGTAGCTTCTGATTCAACACGTGGTTCAGCGTGGCATCCTCCTCTCCCTTCCACCACGAGAACAGCATGCCCAGATAACTGTTGCTCTGAGGACGAGAAAACCCATGCAGGGCCCCACAGCCTACAGAGCAGGCCTGTGTTATACCAGCAAGCCATTCGCTGTTGAAAGCCATTCAACTTTTGCAACTGTGTGTTACAGTAGCAAAGTTGACTAATACCCTGCCCTTAAGTCATCAGAACCGAATGAGTAATGGCATTTGATCTTCAATTGCCTTGCACATGCACAAATGGGGTCCTACTGGGGCTGGGAGGGCTTGGGTGACCAACACTGACACTCAACATGCTTGAGCTGTTTTCAATCACACAGAAAACTGGATGGTGGGGGCGCCTGGGTGGCTCAGTCGGTAGAGCATCTGACTTCGGCTCAGGTCATGATCTCACGGTTCGTGGGTTCGAGCCCCGCATCGGGCTCTGTGCTGACAGCTCGGGGCCTGGAGCCTGCTTCCGATTCTGCGCCTCCCTCTCTCTCTGCCCCTTCCCCACTCTCAATCTGTTTCTCTCTGTGTCAAAAATAAATAAACATTAAAAAAATTTTAAAAAAAGAGAGAGAACTGGATGGTCATCAGGACTTATGATTTATGATAACTTGCACATTTGGATCTAAAATATTCTCTAAACGGGTGCACTGCTGGGTTTTCTGCACCAATCTATGCTAAATCAAACTGATTAGCTAAGTTCCTTCCTAGTTTAATCTGGAAATTATGGTCTTCATCCAATATCAAACCTTGTTCCTGTAAAAATTCATAAAGTATTTATAAAGTAAAAATCCATAAGTATTTACTTATGCCAGGCCGCTTTGTTACTGTAAACTATGTAAATTTCACTATAATCAAAGGTTATTTTTGTTTTTATGTAAAGTAATGGGTACTATTACTACATGGGGATGGCAGGCTGAGGAGGCAGAGGGAGAAGATATAAATCCAGAGTACCTTCTTACCTCACTAGGGGTCTTTCCTCTACTTTCTAGAGAGCCAGTTGAGTGTAGTAAGTGTGGACACAGGCTCTGAAATCAGACCACCAGCTCTAAACATATGATTCTACCACTCAGTGGCTATTTTACCTTGAGAAAACACTCTCCAAGCCTCAGTTTCTGCATCCGTAAGAGTATCTATCTAGCCAGTTCACCCTGAGGAATAAATGAGAAATGCACATAAAGCTTCAGACATAGACCCTGGCGTTGAGCAAGAATTCCGTATATTCGATTGAGTCTTACTAGTTCTGTACCCTGGGCCATCAGGTAGAACTATTTCATCTTATTTTTGATTTAATAATTTTACTTCTCCCAAGGTTCTCCATTAATAAATAAACTACTGTAGTTGAGATATTGCAGGACTTTCTTTCCTAATTAAATCCTACATATGAGGAAGAAGTAAATGGAGCCCATACATGTTTTCAATATGGGTTTCCAGGAAACACAGGATCTTTTCCGTATGGAAACGACACGCACAACAAGGATGGAGACTTTTTCTTCTTTTATCTTCTACTTTTTTAGACAAGAGGCTGTGTCTAGATTTGCACATGTGCTTGTCAGAGAGAAATTAACATAGGAAATGTTCCTTCCTTACTCCCACACGACACATCGCCAATCTAACACAGACACAGTGAGCGACGAGGAGGCTACAGCCTCAGAGAACAAATAAGCAAATTACCAGAACTTTGGAAATAAGAACAAGTATTTGGTGGCTGCTTGGAAACAGCTTGCAGCTTAAAGAGCTCTCTTCTCCACGATCGGAAACCTGCCGGCATGGGACGCAGGATTTGCAAAGTCTAGAAAGATCAAAGCCATAAGTGATTCTTCCAGACAAATGCTACGTCCACTTTCCATCTCTGCCTTGACCTCTACCTCCTAAAAGGTGTCCTAGGCCCCACTTTTCAACTTCCACTAGTGACTTCCCTGCAGACACAAAACTATTACAGATACAAAACAGGGGCAGAGATAGCAATCTGGGGAACTGTTAGGTTCACTCTGGGTTAGCACTGAAATGGTTGGAGACTCCATAGCCAGACAAGACCTCAACAGGCTGCACACCTACTTCTCTCCCTGCAAACAGTCCAACTTACCCAACAGGAGATCCTCTATCCTGTTTGCAGGTAGACGGCACCAAATATTTTAAGGACAGACCGTGTGTGCCCTGCCTTCGGGGAACTGACACTGATTATGAACAACATTACTGATCAGGTATTCGTGCAACAAATATTTACTGAGCCCCTCCTATACCTAGGCCCCATTCTTGACACTGAAGATTCAGTAGAAAATAAAACATATTTTAAAATTCTGCCCTCAAGAAGCAAACACTGTAATGGAAAGAAAGAGGTTATAAGCAAGACTAAAAAGTAAAACGTATGTTAGATGGTATTTGGAAGAAAGGACTGAAGACAAAGTAGGGAAGGGGGATATGAAGTATGTGGGGACTTCTGCTTTAGACAGAGCAGCTCTAGGAGTTGGGCATCACCGGAAGGTGGCATTTGACTGAACACCTGAAAGAAGAGAGGAAATAAGCCAGCCACGTGTACGTCTGGGGGGAAAGGATTCCCCGCAAAGGGAACGGCAGGTGCCCGGACCATGGGGGAGAGTGGCCAGGTACTGGAGGAGCCCCTAGGAAGCCAGGATGGCTGGAGTAAATGAGCAAGGGGAGGGGGATGGGAGCTTAGGCCGACTGGGGCAGGTCAGACAGGTAAGCTCATCAAGACTCCCCAGCCATCGATGGTATGACCCGACTTCTGTTTGAAGAGACCCCTCATTGCTGTGTGGAGAACAGGGTTGGGGAGCGGAGAGACGCATCAGGAGGTAATGATGATGTAGGCCTGGGGGTGAGGCGGTGGTGAAGGTGGTGAATAATGTCCAATCACAGTCAGGTGCACATTCTCTAACATAGGGCAAAGCAGAGTGAGCGCATTAGGGGAATCGCCAAGGGCCATCACCCTCTGAAGCTGGAAACGGAGCGTGCTCTAGAGTTTAATCACTGGAGAGGCCATACGGTGACACGGGGAGAGCTCCGCGTTGCACTTGAGAAGCCCTTTCCTCATTTCAGGGGCAGTGACAGTAATCATGCTCAGACCTGGGCAGCCACGAATGCCACGGAGGCTACGGGAGATGATTCCTTATCACAGCCCACGTTCACAGACAGAGCAGGCTGAGAAACAGCCCTGAGAAACAGGGAGGCTCTTTCTGAGTACAAACTTCAAGACGACTATAGCTCAAGAGGCAGCAGTGCCAACACTAAGACGTTCTCTAAAGAACAGCTTTTTTTTTTTCTTTTAAAGCAAAGCTCGTGCCGTTAACTGAAAAAGAAGTCCTCGCAGCCCTAGAGTAAGAGCAAGCCCACGGGTCGCCCGGCTGTGAGAGCCAGAACAGCGGCCTCCACCGCTTTCACGGCTCTTGTGCAGACAAATCCACATCACCTTGGACACTGAATAGCAAAAGTGAACACAGTATTCTGATAAAGGTCTGACAAATGTCCAGACAGAAGATAACTCCCCGATCTGGCCATGTCATGCTGCTGTTAATATGCTCAAGCCTGCCTGTAGCAAGGAGCCACCTTAGTACTTCACGCAGCAGCTAGAAACAGGTCCAGACCTTCCTGGGTGTATCTGTCTAGGCCTGTGGCACTCTTCCCATGCAGGACATGTGTCTGCAGTCTGTGTTGAGCCGCTGCTGCTCTGAGGGCAGTTTCTAGTACATGGTTTACAAGGCTCCTGTGAGCTGTTCCGATCTTTCAAGGCATTAACAAAGCCACCAAATTTGGTGTTATATGTAACTGTTACAGAGATGCTCATCTTTAATTCAGGCAGGTTACCAAACTGTATTAAACAACGCCAGCCATTCAGTGCACAAATGCTGGGACGTGTAAAGGGCTTCTGTTCCCCTGCATGAACCACACTACAGAGGCACCAGCAGTCTCTGAAATGGAGGGTTCTATCACCAGTCGTGATCAGAAGAGTGCACCACCCTGAGCTCTCACTAGGGAAGGCACACAGTGCCGTGGTTGAGGCACGGGCTCCGCAGCAGACCGCCGGCCTGGATAAGTGGCTTTTACTCTCTTTGTGACTCAGATTCCCAATCTGAAAAATGGGAACAGCCTACCTCGTAGGGGTGTTTTGAGGATGAAATCAATTTGTGCACATGAAATATTTAGTAGTGTGCATCCATACTCAATGAGTTTGTACACATACTTGGGAAATTTCTTAGCATTTGTGGGCCAAGGACATGGCTAAGCTCTTTGCATGCTTATATTTTCACTTAAAAAAAAAAAAAAGAAAATAGAGACTCACAGGAAGTTGCAAAAATAGTACAGAGAGTTTCCGTGGACACTTCACCCTGTTTCCCCCAATGGTAACATCTTTTAAAGCTTTTGTCTTTTTTTAATCGTCACATTTTATGAGGTAAATGTCTGTATCAGCCCCTTGTACAGGTCGGAAGACTAAGGCTTAGAGAAGTTAGATGACTCGCCCTGGGCTGCACAGCTAGTAATCAGTGCAATTCCAGAAGCTACGCTCTTAGTTACCTGCCACATCACACCACCTGTGGAGAGGGACGGGAAGGATGGAGGGAAGACGGTACAGACTGCCTGCTTAGACAGCTCTTCCTTTGTGCAAACGTCAGGTGCAAGAAACTATTGCTCGAGAAACAAACAAACAAAAAACCCTCGTAATTTGGCAAATGCAGTGCTTGGGGAGTAAACCCTCAGTGATGGGTCTCTCAGGGCCCCTCAATCCACTTGGCACTAAGCTCTGCAGAGGCTCTCTGGGAGAAGCTCCTGAAGTCCAGTAAGGTGAACACACTCCCAGCAATAGGGGCTCTTAGGTAGGTAGTCCAGATTTCCCGATAAACATAAGATTGCAGAATAATTATAATTACAGCAAACATTTATACACCACACACTGTGAGCCAGGTCCTTTACATGTATTACCTAATCCCTCAGCATCCCTCTTAGGTAGGGCCTATTATTATCTCCATTTTAAATATGGGGAAACCGAGGCACAGAGAGGTTAAGTAGTTCACCCTGAGGTCACACAACCGGCAAGTGGCAGAGCTGGGATCTCAACCCAGGCAACCTGGCTGCAGAGCTCATGCCTCCAGCCACTCCTCGTTTTGCCTCTCTGGAGACTAAAAAGACCTAATGAAGCCTGAGTGCACTCCTGCTCCTCCGCTCTCACATGGCCCTGTTTGGTCCCGTAGAGGTTAGCCATCATTACTGCTCGTGCGTGCATACCCTGTCTTCTAAAGGGGCTCCTTGGAAGGACTAGGAGAGGATCCTTGCTTTCAGTTTTCCTGTTGTGTCCATAAGGCTTAGTCCAGTGATGGCATTTTCTGAGTGGTGAAACTCTGAGGGACGTCCCCAGGACATGCCTGCTTAGGTCAGCACCCTCAGCTCCTCCTGTAGCCCCAGTGGTCATGTCTTGGGATCCTGGGCACTTGTATAAATGGCCTATTGCTCTAATTTGGGGCCATAAACCAATACCCAGCAGGACTTCTTTTCTTTTGAGGAAGAGAGACCTTAAAATTGGTCCTCTTGTGGTGCCTGGGTGGCTCAGTCAGTTAAGTGTCTGACTTCAGCTCAGGTCATGATCTTGCAGTTTGTGAGTTCAGGCCCCGCGTCAGGCTCTGTGCTGACAGCTCAGAGCCTGGAGCCTGCTTCAGATTCTGTGTCTCCCTCTCCCTCTGCCCCTCCCCTGCTCATGCTGTTTCTCTCTCTCTCTCTCTCAAAAATAAATAAAAACATTTAAAAATTTTTTTAAAATCAGTCTTCTTGCAATCATTAGAAACCTTCCCATATCTTCTACAAGCTCTCAAAAATATTTTCAAGCGCTCTTCAATTGTACTTGTCAGTTTCTTGAGGGCCCTAAGACATTTCGAGAATGAAGAAAGGAAATATTTCATTAGGAAATAAGAGTTGCAGGGGCATCTGGGTGGCTCAGTCGGTTGAGCTTCTGACTCTTGATTTCGGCTCAGGTCATGATCTCACGGTCATGGGTTTGAGCCTGACGTCGGGCTCTGTGCTTCCAGCATGGAGCCTGCTTGGGATTCTCTCTTTCTCCCTCTCTCGCTGCCCTCCCCAACTACCCCCTCTCTCAAAATAAATAAATACACTTAAAGAAAAGAATGAAGTAAGAGATGTAAATGGCTACACAAGATGGGGGGAAATGACAGTGCCTTTGAACAGGGAACCGTACCAACCCTAAGTGACAGTGTTAAAGAAATGTCACTCGATGCCCCTCGCATTCACTGCCACAAAGACTCTTTGTTTGGCAATATGATTCTTTAGGCAGTGAAGCGGCTAACTCAGCATGAATGCTCAATTCTAGATGAATTCAGCCCTTGGAACTTACCGCAGTCTGGACAATACCCTGAATTTATTACTTATAAGATACATTTGTCCAAAGCTTTCCCTACTATCCCCCACAGCCAAGTACATCCATAAATTCCACAGCTTTGGCTCACACTGCTTTTGGAAATAGTATTCTAACTTCCTGACACCAACACTAATATTTTGGCTGCTTCTAATATGACATCCAGACTTTTGAATTTCAAAAACAATGCCTGGGATAAGGGAGGAACATCCTGTGGTATAAGAGAAGGAAAAATATCATTGTTGTTTTTTCCCTGAGTCTTTTCACAAAGGCACAAGCATCTTTTACTAACAATGTTAGATGTAAAGATTAATATAGATGTTACTAGGGTGATCCTCACGTTTGCAAATTCCCACAAGATTTTAGCCTCATGCCGTGCAGTAGATACCTGTGAAAATACGTCAACTTCAGCTAATGAAACATACAGAGATCTGTCTACCCCTGACGCCTTTCAAGAGTCTCACTGTTTCCCGATGCAACTCAAAGTCCAGATTTTAATCGTACAATCTCTAAAATTTTCTTAATATGGCTACCTTGGAGATTTCCTTAGTCCTCTAGCAAAATAAAATCACCCCATTTAAAAGACAATTCTACTTCTAAAATCTATGAGAACTTTCCCTAAAGCATTCTTTTTTTAAAAAAAATTTTTTTAATTTTAATTTTTTTATTTTTGAGAGAGGGAGAGACAGAGTACAAGCAGGGAAGGAACAGAGAGAGAAGGAACAATTCTGCTTCCAGAATTGGAAGCAGGCTCCAGCCTCTGAGCTGTCAGCACAGAGCCCAACATGGGGCTTGAACTCACAAACCGTGAGATCATGACCTGAGTTGAAGTCAGACACTTCAGAATCTATACCACCCAGGCGCCCGTCCCTAAAGCATTCTTAAATGCTTGTGGTATTCTTGCCCAGGAAAGGCCAAATTTGTGACACCTTAGGAACCAGTTCAAGGACTACATTTTTCTGGGCAAATACTTTCTTACAATATTTTCTTTGTCATTACTTTTTGAAGATTTAGAAACTTTTCACAATGAGATTAATTAAAACTACATGAGATCCTTAATGTCATGAGATTCACTTAAAAGTGAATTTTTACCACTTAAAAGTGGTTAAAAAGGTAAATTTTGGTGGTATATTTTACCTCAATTAAAAAAGTACATGACAGTTCATGGGGCACCTGGGTGGCTCAGTTGGTTGAGCCTCCGACTTCGGCTCAGGTCATGATCTCACGGTCTGTGAGTTTGAGCCCCACGTCGGGCTCTGTGCTGACAGCTCAGAGCCTGGAACTTGCTTGCTTCCGATTCTGTGTCTCCCTCTCTCTCTGACCCTCCCCTGTTCATGCTCTGTCTCTCTCTGTCTCAAAAATAAATAAACATTAAAAAAAATTGTTTAAAAAAATAAAAAAAGTTACATGACAGTTCAGTGCACATAACTTTTAACTAGCTTAGTCTCTATTTAGAAAATCAAATAAATTATAAAATAAAGAGAAAAGAGACCCGCATGTATTTTTTATTTTGCTCTACCGTCCCAAAGAAACATGAACGTCTGTAAATTTAATCAACTCGTGCTTTCCCTTCTTCTGCAAAAGTCCGACCTACATGACCCCATAATTTTATATGGGAAAGAGTGAATCATAGCATCCACAGGACTCTTTTTCCCAGTTTTAAACACACAAATGTATTATCTTGCGGCGGTCAATAGGATAGTTATCGAGAAGAGCCAGTAGCCTTCTTCAATAATACACATTTGAATCTATACCACCTTGACACAGAAGGTCATTTTGTTCATAACAGGAAAATTCTGAGGCTGAGACTTTAAGGGAAGTATTCTTAACCGGAGGGCTTCAGGGGATTCAAAACCACTGAACTGACCCAAGAGCTGTATGCAGGCACACACAGCCATTTTTCTGGGAAGAGGGCTGACTAGCTTCCTTTTAAAATGATTAAGAACCTCAGTCTCACTGCAAAGACAGCCCCCTCAGGATTGGGTGAGAACAGAACGAGCCCACCCGGGGTGCTCACAAGCAGAGCACAGGGCACACCGTTCATTTGCACGACACCACTATAAAGAGAATCTAGGTTTTCTCTGGAGGGGACATGGCCTCCTTAAGGAAGGACACATCCATTAACCTAATTTGTTGTTCCAGCATTGCCGGTCGGTGCCGTCTGAAAATGAAAAGGTGTAAAGCTTCATGTGACTGGAAAACCACGACCCTCTGGCAAAGGGCACTTAGTGGGATTCCTGATGTGGCGCCCCAAGCTCACCCACCCTCTTTTCGGCCACAGCGATTCTGGGAAAGGCTGGGTTACACTGGGAAGACCTGCGGTTACAAGGCAGGGCCGTCAAGCAGAGATGGCTGTTGTCACCACGTCACACGCATGGCCACGGCCCCCTGCTCTTGCCCAGCGGCGGCCAGGTCTCATTATCAAGCTCAGCAGAGGAAGGGCCTCCTCGGCCTCCTCTGCATCCCCACCCCCAGCCACGCCAGCCCCTCCCTGGGAGCCTAGGCCTGTCCTCAGGCCGCTCTCGGCCTTCCGTCCAGATGGCTCTGTGTCGGTGACTTCCCTGTGGGCTTGCCTGCCCGACCTCCCTCCAGAGTCCTGGAGTGAGGTCTCCTAACTCACTGGGACTTCTGCATCTGGAGATTCCACGGGCACCATGGAATCAACACAGCCCAGACTGAACTCATCATCTTTCCAAAGCAAACCTGCCTGGTTCCCCTCTTCCCATGAACTAGGGACTCAGATGCAAAGCTCCATCCTCCCCTTGGTGAGTCGTGGAGCCCCGCAGACTCGGCCTGGATGAAGTGCCTGGCACCTGGGCCCACGCTACGTTCTCCCCACGGGTCTCCAGCTCAAGTCCTCACACCTGCTCACCCGGGTGCTCCAGATCCCAGACACTCACCCTCACATCTCCTGCGGGGGTCTCGCCTCCACCCCAAACAGTCCTGTAGCCGCCAGACTAATCCGTGTAAAAGCTTGGCCCGATCTCACGCTACCCCACAAGAAAGCCACACTGTCCCGAGGGTTCGTGAATTAAGAAAAACAACGACAGCTAAGGGGCGTCAAGCACTTACGTTACTGTGGGTCAACACGGCGCTAAACACTTGACAGGTCTTACGTTATTTAATGTAAGAGTAAATTAAATTCCAAACTCCGAAGGTTGTGCCTTCATTATCTCCACTTTACAAATAAGGAAGAGCTGGAGGCGCAGAGACATTCGGTAAGTTAGCCCCGGCCCCAGAGCTAGCACCGGGTCTCTACAGAGCCTTTGCCTGGCATCCCGAGGCCTCCCATGGTGCTGTGTCAATGTGCCTGTCCGGCTCCCATTGGCCGTGACTCCTTGCTCTCGCCCTGCCCAAGACCCTGGCCCGATTCTCCACACCCATGCTCTTCTTGCTGCCTTGGGTGCCTCCATATCAATATCCAACCCAACCACCCATTAAAACGGTACCCGCCTAGCCCACACCGGCTGTGTGACCAGCTCTCTGCCACTCTGCCAGAACATTGGGGCACAGTGCAGAAAGGAAAAAGGAATAGAGAGAAAAGGGAAGGTCCCTGCCATACTCAGCTTACAATCCAATGCCAGATACAGACACTGGTCAAGAAAGCACATGGGGCACCTGGGTGGCTCAGTCGGCTAAGCATCTGACTCTTGCTTTCGGCTCAGGTCATGATCTCATGGTTCATGAGTTCAAGCCCCACATCAGGATCTGTGCTGGCAGCATGGAGCCTGCTTGGGACTCTCTCTCTCTCTCACCCTCTCCCTCTCCCTCTCCCTCTCTATCTGCCCCACCCCCTCTCACATTGTCTCTGTCTCTCTGCAAATAAATAAATAAACTCAAAAAATGTTTTAAAAAAAAAGAAAGCACAGATTTGTCTACACCTCAGCCCTTCTTTGACATTCATCCCAGTATCATCTACTCCATGAAAACTTTCTCGAACACCCTTCCCTCCCCTCTCGCACTCACACCTCCACAGATGCTAGCATTTTCCCCGTGGGGCCCCCTTACTCTTGCCTTCTTCCCGACGCATGTGATTACCTGATCTCCCTGGATTCAGAGGCAGGCTCCCCAGGGGTGGGGCATAGGCAGGCAAACCCTGGGCCCACCTCCTACCACCTGGTGACTTCACAGAGCCTCAGTTTCCCCACCTGTAAAGTTCTTGAGGTCAATATGAGGATTACGTGGGATAAACATTTGCAATGCCCGAGGACCAGATATGGCAATTCCTTCCTGTGTGAACACGAATTTCTACCAGCGAGGTGCTCTGTGCTCAGTGACAGCTGCATGGCTTGCATTACATCTCTGTGCAAAGGTCAGAACAAAGAAGCTCTGGGGAAAACCCAGGAAGCTCATTCTCTAAAGGCTTTGCTGGCAGTCCAGGAGTGGAAGCCCTGAGCAGGTCCCCTCTCCCGAGACGATGGCCAACCCAGACAGGGCTATTACGAAACATGTCACACAAGGATTCTCTCCATCGTGGAGCAGAACCAGTTTCATTAGGCAAATAGCTTGCTCCTCGGGCTCTACCAAAGAGAGAGGAGAGCAGAGCTGCCTTCCTCCTCTAACCTGGCTCTTCCTTATAATGTAAAGCTTGGTGACTGCTCATCTTCACGCGGCCCAATCCACATTGACAAAAACTTGATAAACCAGATAAAATTGGATGAGAGATCCACTTTGAAAGCACCCAGAGGATAGTAAAAGAAAGTGTTATTACAGCTATTACTGTGGCCTAAATGATTCATAGAATTGTGTCCTCAGTGACCCAAATGCAATGTTTGAGGGCACCTAGGAGCATTACAAGAGGAACTAGTGGGAGGTCGCCACCACGTTGAAATCATTTGATCACATGAAGTCCTCACGGGGATTCACGGACAGGAAGAATGGAGCACGTCCAGGCCACCCCAGCCACGGTTTGGGCTGATATGATACACCACCAGCCCCGTGTGTAAACAGGCTTCAGCTCCCAAGGGGGTTCTCACCAGCTGGGGGTGGCCCCAGAGGAGGGATTGGCCACACCCGGCACTCCCTGGCTTCAGTCTGTTCAGAACAGGGGAAGAGGCCTTGACCCTGAACTCAAAATGTAATAGAACTATCGTATATAATTATATAATTTATAAGTGAGTTTCTTTTACTTTCAGATTATCGGCAATTAATCACATACTAGATCCGATCCTGTTTTTCTTTCCTATTTTCCTTTTGTTGTTGGAGGCTATGAAATCTCAGAGCTGGATTTTTCTACAAGTCTTTGGCTCATCTCTTGGCAATGTCAAAAACCACATCCTGTGGCACTGACCCTAGCATCACCTGGGCTTACAGCTATTTTTGATGGGTATCCTTGGCTCAGTCACACACTGATATAATTACCAGGAACAGAGTGCGTGTGTGCAGAAGAGTGGATCTGGTTTTTCCCGGCCACTGCTATTTCCTTTGCCCACAAGTCCAGGGATCCCTCAGGAAAGATGTAAGCCAGCCAACCAGAAGACATCAAAGCACCTCCATTTCCACAGCACATGTCATGTCACAGTTTGTTAACATCTCCATCGGAGAAGGACACTTGTCAAGGTCACAGAGGGCCACCAGCTGTGCTCTGAATCACGAGCAGGGACCTCTGTGCACGTGTTTGCACACGCCAGCCACTGTGTCCAGCTGCCGTTACCAAGCCTGTCCTTCCAAGTGGCACAGTCACGCAATCAGAGAATCTTTAGAACTGGAGCTCACCTGGTCTATGCCCCCCACCCTCCCCCCCACCCCCCAACCTAAACAAAACAGACCCACGGAGCTTCAGCAGTTTGCCTGGGCGTCTGCAGTTAGACAGCTGTTCCCAAACATCTCAGCCGGGCCAGCCTCTCAGAGCCCAAGGTTTCTGGTTTTGCCTGAGTCACTACTTTTTTAACCTTCTCTTCCTCTATTCCGAGAACATCTATGAGTTTCTGCCTCTAGGAAAATGAAAAGCGTTATCCAAGAGGGGCTGTAATTATTCAAAAAAAACTAACCTCCTTTCAAGTATCAGGAAAGATACACAATGGTATTTGGTATTTAGCTGGCAACCATGTGTCCACATAAAATGACCAGTTATAGAGGACCAACTTAATTCACTTATAAATTCTTATTACCCAAATAAGTCTCAAGAAATAGAGTGAACTTGCCAGCAGTGTGCTTGCTAGCTTTCGTGCCCAAATGCAAACCTGCCATCTGCCAAGGCGCATGACGAGGTTTTCAGAGAAAAGTGACCACAGACCATTTAAAATCTTCATTCGGAACAGGCACACCGCATCTTGGGAGGGAAGATGCTGCAGCCCCATGACAGCAACAGCTGGGCTGCCCTCCAAACTGGATTGTAACACAGAGGGAAACTTTTTGTCTTGACTTCTCACTCGATCAGCGGGGACAGTGCTCCTTTTGGAACAACCATCTGGACCCAAAAACATATAAACGGCTCCCCCAAATTGCACATGCTTACATGTCAAGAATATATGGCAACTCCAAAAAGCACAGAAAAGCTGCTTTTCCCACCACATTTCTCTACAGCGCTTGAGTAGTTACCGTGGGTTGAAAACACTTGGCTCATGTCAGTGGCTTAAGTGGCATGAAAGCCATTTTTCCGTTCATAAAATCATGTGGAAAGAGCTCTAATTAGATTTCTAGTACAAAACAGGTGTGCTTCTACGCAGTCTTAACACCGTTTATTCTATCTCACAGGAAGTCAAATTTTAAATTAAATTGTAATGGGAATTATCCAGGAAACCACCTCCTATTGGAAGGCTCCCAGACAAATAAAATAAATTGCTCAGGAAAGTAGCAATGCAGGCAGATCTCAGCTGACTTAGGAACTCTTCCATAAGCTTTACATCTGCTATGCAACTACTAACATCCTTAGGAAAAAAGCATTGGGCAAATACATTTGCTAGCCAGGAAGCTCCCTGAAGTAAGGACTCCACCCTATTCTCTTTGGTCCCACACAGTCTCTTACTCAAATGGTATTTTATTAGTAAAGAAATGAATGATGTGGGACACCTGGGTTGCTCAGTCAGTTAAGCACCGGACTTCAGGTCAGGGCATGATCTCACAGCTTGTGGGTTCGAGCCCCACATCAGGCTCTGTGCTGACAGCCCAGAGCCTGGGGCCTGTTGTGTCTCCCTCTCTCTCTGCTGCTCCCCTGCTCACACTCTGTCTCTCTCCCTCTCTCAAGTATAAATAAACATTAAAAGAAATTTTTAAGGAAATGAATACTGTGATTATTTATTAAACACAATTGTCAAGCATCTACTCTGTCAAGTACTGGAGATACCAAGATGAGTAAGACAAGGTTCTCTTGTTTGCCTCATGTATTTCCACTTATGTAAAGGATTAAATGTATGCAGCAGAACAGGTTGCACAGTGCGTCTCATACAAATTTCACCAAAATAATAATAATAATAATAATAATAATAAAATAAAGAAGGTGCAAGTGAACTCTGCTCTTTCCCATGGCTTTTTATGAGGTAAATTCACGGGCTCCTCATCTACTTCAGTGAATTGTTATTGGCTGAGCATTTCCGAGTGTCCAAGGGGGAAAAAAATTAAAGCAACAGTTCTTTAAAAAGCCAAAGGGAATACGTCAAGTAACTGGTTTATTATGAACAGCAGTTCAGACTACATTTCCTAAGGAGTTGAAGGAACGCTGGATATATTTAATAGTTAAGAGATTTCAACATAACTCACGCTAGTAACAATGCAGAAACCTGCTCCCTAATCCCATCAGATGTACTGAGGTCATTGATGCCTAGTCATGAAAACAGAATTCTTGTCCACACAGCAGCCCCTTGGCTCTCTCCTGTCACTGACACATTCCCTAGCACTGGACTGTGGATTCTGGTACTATCGTCCTTGTCATGCAGGTGGGAAACCTGGGTACACAGTTGACTCACCAAAGAGTCTCGTCCAGTGCTAGGGGCCCGGAACTGATCTCCCCTCTGTGTGCTTCCTGAGAAGAGGATGTCAGGGCTAGAATCCAGGCTGAGCCACTTAGACCAGCTGAGTCATCTACTAGATGAATTACTTGCCTCCTGAGCCTTACTTGCTCCTCTCTAAATAGGAATAGTAATGGCACCTACCTCGGACAGCCATTCTGAAGATTAAGCCCAAACAACACTGCACAGAGCCTGATGCAGGCACTCAGTCACTACTACCCTTGCTCACACTCCCGTCACCCTGGGTTCCATATATCATCTGATAGATGGGAGTGGGTGAGCCAGCTGAAGACAGCTGCTATTTACTGACAACTTCATCAAGTAGATCAGCGACGTGACAACAGCTCTGCAAAAGTACCACACAAGAGCGTATCGCAACCTGGCTGTCCAATTAACCCTGCCAAACCAGCTGTCAGCTCAGTCCTTCTCCTGGGACAACTACCCAGCTCTGTATGAATGGAACGATTTAGCACATCCAGAAGATAGTCACAGCACACACCCCCCGCCCAACTGTACTGTGTACAAATACCAAAGCTTTGGCACAGGATACCAATGATTGGCAATCCTAGAATAAACCATATGTGGTAGACAGGATGATGGCCCCCACAGGATGTCCATGTCCTAATTATCCCGGAACCTATGAATCTGTTAGGTTACAAGGCAAAGGAGAATGAAGGTTGCAGACAGAATTTAGGTTGCTAATCAGCTGACTTGAGGATAGGGAGATTAGGGGCACCGGGGTGGTTCAGTCGGTCAAGCATCCGACTCTTGATTTTGGCTCAGGTCATGACCTCATGGTTCGTGAGTTCGAGCCCTGCAGTGGGGCTCTGTGCTGACAGCGTGGGGTCTGCTTGGAATTCTCTCTCTCTCTGCACCTCCCCCACTTGTATGTGCATGCTCTCTCTATCTCACTTGCTCTCTCTCAAAAATAATTAAAAAAAAAAATAGGGAGATTATCCTGGATTATCCAGTGGGCTCAGTGTAAACTCAAGGATCCTTAAAAGTGGAAGAGAAAATCAGAAGAGAGAACCAGAGAGAAGGCCGCACGAGGAGGATTCAGTCCGATGTTGGCTCTGAAAATACAAGAAGGGGCCACAAGCCAAGGACAGTCTCTAAACACTGAAAAAGTCAAGGAAACATTCTCCCTTAGGAGTTCCAGGAGGAATGTAGCCTGCCAATATCTTCATTTTAGCCCAGCAAGACACGTTTTGGACTTCTGATCTCCAGAACTGTAAGGTAATAATTTGAGCTGTTTTAAACCACTCAGCTTGTGGTAATTTGGTGCAGCAGCAATGGGAGATAAATGCACCATGTCGCCCAATCAAGATCTCTTGGGCAGAGATGACATAAACCTTTAGGGAGAGCATTTTCACAGACATTCTCCCTTACCCGTGATGATTCTCGACTCCTCTGATCTTTGGGTTTTGGTTTGAAGCTGGCTACCTCTATCTATCTTAGGGCTGTCTTCACTGACTCACTTTCCAGATCATTCAGGAAGTTGTTTTGAAAAGGGAGGAGATATGGTTGTTGGGATCCTGGGATGATGCTGAGGAATGAAGTATAATGTCCAGATCTGCCTTATTCCAGCCCTTCAAAGTCAGGCTTTCCTTCCTTCCTCCCTTCCTTCCTCCCTCCCTTCCTTCCCTCCTTCCTTCCTTCCTTCCTTCCATCCTCTCCTCCCTTCCATCCATCTGTCCTTCCTTCCTTCATTCTTCCTTCCTTCCTTCACTTTCTTCTTCCTTCCTTCCTTCCATCCATCCATCCTTCCTTTATCCTCCCGTCCTCTTTTCCTTCCCTCCCTCCCTCCTTCTTTCCTTCTTCCCTCCCTCTCTCTCCTTCCTTCCTTCCCTTCCCTTACTCCCTTTCTTCCCTCCCTCCCTCCTTCCCTTCCTTCCCTCCTACCTTTTCTTCCTATCTCACCCCCTCCTTCTCTCCTTTCTTTCTTCCCTCCTTCCCTCCTTATTTCCTTCCTTCCTTCCCATCAGCCTGCCTGCCTTTCACCAACAGCTATCAAGCACCTAATATATATGCTACATACCGCTAGGGGCAAGGGAATACAAGAATGAATAAATAGTCCTCACTCCTTACCCAAAGAGTTCATTAGAAACTTACCATCCATCTAGGGCAATGGTTTTCAAACTTTTTGCACCATTACCCATAGCAATAAATGCATTTTACATCACAGTCTAAAATGCACACACATATATCCAACTGAAACAAAATTTTACAAAACAGTACTTAACCTTACCAAAGGAGATACACTCTATTTTCTATTCTATTCTATTTTAAATTCTGACTATCAACCTATTAAATTGCTTTCATGACCCCATAGTAGATTACACCTCTCAGTCCAGAAAATGGTGAACTGGAAGTCTTGCTATCTGTGCCTGGATGCTCATTATACAGATCCAAGAGGAAGCGTCCTCAGAAACTTCCTCAAGGCATTAGTCAACCCCAGACCGTTCCTTCCCCCTGCCCACCACCATCCACACAGGCTGAGATGACTCAGCCTCACATTTAGATTCAAGTCATTTTGATAATAACAGTCACCCACCTCTCCCCAACCCTCTCCCAAGCGCACACACACACAATCTCATCACCCCTGGAAGGGAAGGAATGAGAGATACTGAATGTGGAAAACTGTGACTCGCTGTTCCTGTCGACCAGGTACATGGGTATAAATGTCACTCAAGTGAGATCATCGCAGGGGCTCAGAACCATGAAGGAAAGCACCTGGGAAGCAAGAGCTGGGAGCTGAGGTCTCTGACTGTTCAGATGGAACCAAGTACGAGGAGACCCGATGTGAGGAGAAGTACCAGAAACACTTGAACAGAACACCCACGCAACTAAGAATGTGCTATGACTAACTCCAGTGATCAGCCAACATACACGGAAGGCTGCTAGTGAGCACGCAGGAGATCTGGTCTCAGCCCCCAGCAAGCCTGCACTGAAGGACCAGCTGGGCAGGGCCGGGCCTCCTCCCACACTCCTGCACGGTGCCATGGCCAACAGCTGTAGAGGGCACGCTGTAAGGAGCCGCCAAGGCAGTCATGGCACCCTTTTACATGGGAGTGCCTGATTTGCAGAGACTTTTTTGTAAAAATGGGAAATTTCACCCTCAATTACTTGTCAATTCCACCTAATGACACATATTAAAGCTTATCTTTCTACAGGCTAATTTTAGACTGATACCAGTTCACAGATCACTAGTTTAGAAAAACACTGCCCTGCTGGGCAAATCCAGTCCACTCCCGGAAGCAGATTCCTATGACAGAAGAGCTGGCAAGACCAGAGGCCTTTCTTTATGCCATCGCTGAGAACACATGAAGCCTAGAGCCCCACCACGTATTGTCCTTAGAGGCCACCGTCATAAAGAGAATCCCGATTAAGAGATGTTACCACGTTCTAATGGAAGGGGGGATCAATTTCATATATTTCTGATTCTTACTCCTGCAAGATGAACCCTGGTACATGTGCTATCTCTGAAGTACAATCCAAGGCAACTCTCACTGTGATACTTCAACACGCATCCTCCCCCCGCCTGTGGACCCCTGCTCTCATTTCCCTCTGCCAGCCCGGACCCTATAGTTCATCACTGGTTTCTCTCTTGCCACTGTCTTTGGCTTTCCAGCCTTCCGGTCCTGCAATATCCCTGCTAAATCTTCCACCCTGAACGAATCAAGCCAATCATCCCCACCTACATGCCGACCCCATGCTCCTCGGCCCTGCTGAGGAAAACCACAGAGCAGGGAGCAGATTCCCCCAAATGTGAACAGTCTCCAGTCCCAGAGGCTCAGGAACCCTGCCTCAGACTCATAGAAAGGCCCCCTTCCTATTTGACCGAGTAACGCTTCTAAACCCTCAACTCTCAACCCTCCCATCTCTTTTCACTTGACCTCTGACAAC
The DNA here is from genome assembly GCF_023721935.1 of Panthera uncia. Taxonomy (NCBI): domain Eukaryota; kingdom Metazoa; phylum Chordata; class Mammalia; order Carnivora; family Felidae; genus Panthera; species Panthera uncia. The sequence continues at coordinate 109,508,288 of NW_026057580.1, read as the reverse complement.
ACCGAGAAGTTCAAGGCCATTAGGCGAGAATGCCCTCAGCTGCCTTTCCACCCCTCCTTTCTCCCTCTTCCCTATCTCAGGGCAGGCCGTGGTCCCCTGTGTGAGGCTAATGCCACACACATTCTGCTCTGTGTGCCCTCCTTTCCTGCCTGCAACCCCTCTCTTCAGCGACTCCTTTTCTCACTAATTTTTTCTCTCTTTCTCTCTAGACTGACGGTTCCCATATCTTCTCCTCCAGATATCGTCTTAATTTCTCCTGCCCTTGAATGGACAGGAAGTCTACAGCGGATGCCACCACTTCCCACCCCACGACGCCCAGCTTTTACTCATCAACCTATTCCAATGATGTCCCCATTTCCACAAAAATGCTCCTGTTCAAGGTACCAACAACCCCCAGCTGCCAACCACAGGAATCCATTTCCATCCTCTTCTGGTTCACTGCCTCTGTAAGACTTGGCTGTAGTCTCCACTCCCTGCTTCTTGAAACTCCCTCCTCACCTGGTTTCCAGGTCCCCATCCTCTTTGTTTTCTATAAATGATTGCTAAATGAATGTCCCAAACCAAATTCGTCACTTTTTCCCTCAAACCTACTCCCCTTTCTGGAATCCCCATCTCATTGAATGGCCCATCAAATCACCCCAGAAGAGCCCTCAGGGCACCCCCAATGTCCCTTTCCCATCCCTCACCCCCTACCTCCACTCAGTGGTCAAGCCATATAGCTTTTCCCTCCATAGTGTCTCTGTGTCCTTTCCCTACTTCCCAACCCCGGGACCATCACCTGATGCCCAGCTCTCATCATCTGAACATGAGCGAGCGTGACGGCCTCCTTTGCACCTTCTGTCCCTGGTCTGGCTACCTGGGACTCACTGCTACGGCACCTCACAATCTGATTTTACCTGGTTCATTACAGAGAAGCAGGGCACTAGGTGGGGATCCATTCTGGTCAAGGGATCAACTACTGAGATGAGCTCAGACAGACAGTAGGGGCTGTCCAGGAGTGGGGTGGAAAGCAGAGTGACAAGCAGACAGAAGGTAGAGATGTCCAGGGTGCTCAGTTTGGAAGGGGCATGCATGCTCTAGCAGCCACTGTCGATGGAGCCAGGAAGCAAGATGGAGCCTCACCTGAGGCTGGTGAGGACCAGAGGCCAGACCGCCTAGGACCTTGGGACACAGGTGAGAACAGTTTCCTCTTCAGAGCAATGAGAAGCAGGGAGTGACATGATCAGGTCTTAAGAGATCCCTCTATAAAAATGCTAATTAATGAAGCAGCGATGCATACTTCCCGAACACGATAAAACAGATCTAACTCAGCCTAAAACTTAGCACTTATAATAGGAACTCGAGAAGCATTTTGCTGCTCAGGGACAAGACTACATGCCTACTGTCATGGTTCTTTGAGGAGCTGGCCAACACACATGAGTGAGAGAAAGAAGTTAGAGATTTAAAAATCAGAAGAAAAAAAAAGAGGCACAATTGTCACCATTTACAGATGATATTCTCATATAGCCAAAAAGCCCCAAAAGAATCCACGAAGAAACTACTCAAACCATAAGAGAATTCACTAGGGTGGTAGGAGCAAATTCCCATGTAGAAATCAAAGGACTTGCTTGTATACAGACAATAACCACTTAGAAGAAGTAGTAGAAGAAAAGGTCTCCGTTTATAAAAGGCACAACGGAGTGAAATGCTTAAGAATAAATGTAACAAGAATTGGAAAAGAGCCATAGGAAGAGAATTTAACCTAAGAGGATGCCGAGGAAGCGCCCGAAAAGTCTATGGTCAGGAAGATTCAACAGCGTAATGACGTCAATTCTTCCTAAATTAATCTATAAACGTAATGCAATCCCAATTAAAATAATGGGATTTTTTTTTTTTTAATTCGGAACAATCTTATTTTAGAGTTTCTATGAAAAGATCCCTCTGGCTGTAGTATTGCTATGCAGTAGAGTGTAAGTGGATGGGAGGATGGGCCAGACAGAACAGTGGTCCCCAGTGAGAGCTAAGAGAGCTGGACCTGGGGCCTGGGGTTGGAATGCAGAGAAGGGCATGTATTTGAGAGATATTTACTTGGTAATATTCATAAGACATGGCAATTGGCTGGACGTGGGAGGTGAGAGAGAGAGAGAGAGAGAGAGAGAGAGAGAGATATCTCCAATGATGGCTCGTGGTTTCAGGTTTGTGTATTTAATAATTAATCAAACCTCCTGCAAATGTATCTCTTCTTTCCTCAAATCACTGCTCACGCAGCATTTCTGGGCCATGGGCCTAGCAACAGATTTAGCAAGGCCCTCCAGAAAGCCTTGTTAACTAGCCTGTTTGTTCATAGCAAAGTGAAATACCAATTTCGCTTTCTGACTCTGTTAATTAGGTGTTTGGCATAGATCTTTGGTGGACAGAACAGTTTCAGCTTCAGAAAGCCTGCTGACCCTTCCTTGTTCTTTCCCTCTCTGCTTTTTTTCCCCCTTGTGATTTAAAACTGTGCTAGAAAAAAATAGGGCAATGATTATGTTTGAGTTTGACCTGAGCAGACTCAATGTTTACTTAGCTGAGACTGGACAACATCCCCACAATATCCTGACTTTCCTATTTAACAAACAAATCCTTAATGTTCAACAAGACCCCTCACCTCCGTGGCCTGACGTTTTTTCAGTGGCTGTTTCCCTCTGAGGTTTGCTTTATCTCCTGTTCAGAACTCCTTCCAACATATTTTCAAACAGAACAAAGTGAGTTTAAATATGTCACACAGTGGTCGCCTCTCAAACCTCGACAGAAATGTTTTCAGTGAAGGTGTTGTTTGATATGAAAAAGAAGTGTATTTGTTTTCAGTACAAGGCATGTGTGTGTTAAAACTTAGTTCGTGAAATAAGCCAGTGCTTTGGGTGAAACCAGTTTAACCCAGCTCACCTCCAATATCTGCCAGGTTGGATTTTCTGCAGTGTCTGCACAGAGCACTAATGAGGTGCCTGGACTGGTGCTCTGAAACTTTCCCTGCACCAGATTGCCTGGGGGGCTTATTCAGTGCCGATTCTGAGTCTGCAGGTCAAAGGTTGGGGCCCATGAACTCCTAGGTGATGCCATCCTATGAACCCACAGATGGCACTAGGTATAACAAGAGGTTTTTTAGATGAGCTCAGGAACTTACAAACTACATTTCTCAAGAGTTAACCTGCACATTAGGATGCATTCTCCTGATTTACAAAACAGAGACTTTGCCACCATCGTATTTCAAAGACCCTAGACTTCGAATATCTGGAGGTCAGGGTACCCCATCCCAATCTAATCCAGATGTTAGATTTGCTATAAAAAAAAAAAATCATCCCTAGAAAATCCTGTAATATTTCGTGAAGCCTCACCAATTTGAATTAAAGAAAAGGGAAACCTTAATTATGAGATTTAAAAAATACAATCAGGTTTATTAGTTTCGATTTCAAAGGGTAAACAAACTTCGGGAGTTTGAAAACTAGTTTGCTCTTTGAGGGGCGCCTGGGTGACTCAGTTGGTTAAGGGTTGGACTCTTGATTTTGGGTCAGGTCATGATCTCAAAGTGTGTGAGATCGAGCCCCTGCTTGGGATTCTCTTTCTCCCTCTTTCTTTGCCCCCCCCCCCCTCCCCCCCCCCACAATAAATAAACATTTAAAAACAAAAACAAAAAAAACCATGATTTTCAATGAGCTTCCTTTAACTCGTTTTTGAGGTAGAAAAATTAAGGCCCAAAGCCACATGAAAAGTCAGCTAGAATTCAAGGTCAATGCCATATTCAGGACTTTATTAAAGTAAGGAATGTCGACTGCAATAAATTCTACCCACTCAAGTACCAGCTGCCTTGAGGGAAGGTATGTGTGTCTCCTGACAAACACATAATCTCACAGTCTAGTTGTCTGGCCTTGGAAAACATTTTCCTTATCAACTGAAAAGTAGAATGCATACAAAAGAGTGCATTAACTGCTTTTTTTCAAAAAAGAGGGGAAGTAAAGTGCACCCATTTATGCTGTTTTTCCTGTAACTACACAGATCAGGGCTCCAGCAAACAAAAGGCCATCAGAGTAGTCATATTGTGAAAAGAGCTACTCTGTTTTGCAAGGAAATGTGCAAAATACAGAATAAAAAGGTACAAAATAAACACACAAAAAAAGCACAGGTCTATGCAACTGCTTTGCACATACTATATTTCCCTGCTCCTGGTTATTATGAATAGGGCTTACCCTGCCTGTCCTGATAATGGGGGGGGGGGGTCCTTAAAAACATGAGACAGCTTTAAAAATCATGAAATGAAAATGGAATTTATAGTATACCCAAATATTAATGACCCATGAGAAATTTTCAGCTAACTTGGGTTTTATTAGGACTAGTAACCTTGCACTGACTACTTCCTGCCATACACTCAGTGCTAACTGCCTCCCTGGGTGACACTGCACCAGATGATGAATGAGTTTAGTTCCACAAGGGCAAACTGGTCCCCTTTAATTCACTTAAACCTGGGATGGATGCGGTGGAGGCACAGAATCCAGGAATCAAGATGGACCTTTTAAAAGTCTAGAATATTCACTGGACAGGTATGGGAAACATCTGGCATAGAAATAACTTTGTTTGTTTGTTTGTTTGCTTCTCGGGTAATGCTTGGACCGATGTCATTTATCTTCACAACATGGAGCTTCCTACATTTCATCCTCATCCCACCTTCCTATGCTATTGTTATCCTTTTAATTAAGAAAACTGGATGAACTATATCTGGAGAGGGAGCCTCCACATGCCGGGGGAAAATGCTCTTCCTATAAGGCTGCAGTGTGACCGCTGGAAAGGGCTCTGTCCTGAACCCGATGCATGGGTTCAAGTGACTCCCGGTTCTCATCAATTTCCTTACCTGCACAGTGGAAATCAATTACTGGCTCCCAAGAGTTGCCTTTATGAGGCCCTGAAGCCTAGAAGAGGTTCAACGAACGCTGAATGAGTGAATTCGCAGATGAGATAATTATGTTAAACATATAACCCAAATGCTACTTATTATTATTCTTTTCATACTTTTCCATCAAGGCTCTCAAAGCACACAGTACTCTAATAATTCACAATTCACTGAGCAGGCCGTTGCTTGTATCTTGACATAACTTTTAGACTCAAGTGTGTGGTATAAAGTCTTAATTTCCACCCTGGGCCCTGCAGTAAAAGCAGCAATAACAACAGTAGGAAAACTATAACGGTGGGTGTTTGACACGAGGCATTTGTCACAACCCACATCCTGTGCACCACGAACGGTGAGCCCTAACATACACTGCAGACTTGACTTAAAAATAATGCATCAAGATACACTGGTCGGTTGATCAGTTGTAACAACTGTACCACGCTATCATCAAGGCCAACGATAGGAGGGGCAATCCCAGGAGGAAGGAGCCAGAAAAATCAAAGCTCCTTATCTTTGCCCACCTGGGGAGCCCACAGCCGCTAAGCAAGAGAAATACTTGAATGTCCTGCCCTGTTCCAAGCCTGCAGCTCCACAAAATGGCCTCCATATCCACGAGGACTACACTACGTATGACATTCTAGCATTTTATAGTTCAATTACTCAAATTCCTCAATAGCACGCTGTAGCAATCTAATCACTAACGGTCTCCCCAGCACTTCCAGCTTGGACCATACGTGTCGGGGCTCCTCTGACTGCCAAGGAAACACACCTGTTGAATTATTTGGACACAGATCTCTTTGAAGAAGTTTGGCAGTCCACTCACTCCCTAAAATGTTTCTGGTATACTGAACTGTTCTGTGCTGGGAGGTAGGGCAGCGGGGAGGAGAGCAGGGGCCGGTTCTGTTGTTCACCGCAGAGTAAGAAGGCACACTCAAAGTCACGAAGCACTCTAATCATTCCAAAGCGCCTTTCTTCCCTCAAAATGCAAACAAATCTTGTCCACCCGTAGTTGCAGTCCTACATTTTTTAAACCTACCCTTTTCCCGACTGCCTGGGTCATCCTTTCTAGACAAAGGGCACACACACCTGTGTCACGCTTCATAAACATGGTCCAAAAAGCAAAGTACAACATACTCAGCCTACACTTCCTGAACAACTGCTCGACGCCCCTTCTTTCCCGTTTATGCCCACAGAAGTACAAACTGGTGCTACATCTCCATTACTCAGTTTGGAAATAAACTGGAAATTTTACTTCCTTTATTATTTTTTTTTAAAAAAGGCAGACTGCCACGTGCAGTGCCTCATTTGGATGCATCTGGAGTCTTGGAAGCTTGACTACCCTTTGTTCTCCCACAAATCAAGTTTGAGAGCTTGTTTGGAGGTTCTAGCAGGAGAGTGTGGCTATCCTATACCCTTGACCCAAGAAGGGCCCTCCTCTATCAGGGAAGGTTGTCCTCTTCAACAGAGTGCCCAGCTTTGGGACGGATGCACATGGAGTGGTGAGGGAGGAAGGGACACCTGCCTAGCCAGCAGGATCAGCCAAATCAACCTGGCCATCAGTGGGGTGACAGATGTCACAGCCAGATTGCCCTCACATCTGAAACTGCAAATTTTAAAGTCTAGCTTTAAAATTGCTAACCCAGTAACCCCATTTATGGGACTTTGTCCTTTTAGTAGGTATGTAAGTTGACCTCTCAATATACATTCCACCACTGGCCCATGAGTGGTTTCAGAAGGGGTAATGGGACAGGCTAGGGCATCTTCTGGGAAGGCCGTGCAGAAAGCGATGCTCTCACTTTTCCCCTGGATGTTGTCAGGTCCAATATGTCCCCTAGAATCAGTGCAGCCAACCCAGGACCACGTGGAGAGGAGTGCAAGGGAGGAAACAGGCTGTGGCCTTGATACCTCCCTGAGCTCCTGAACCAACACATCCTGAAGACTGCCTGACCTTGGGCTTCTCCTGTAGAGACAATGTCTTCATCATATAAGCCAATGCAAGTTTTCATTATCTGTAACTTGCAGCTGAAGTCATCTTATACGACCCTACAGATAAAGTCACACATTTGTGCCAACATGCATGTACAAGAATGTTTACTGTCACCCAGGTAAAAATAGCTAAAACCTGGAAGCCTAAAAGTCCATCCTGGCTAAGGAAAGTACGGCCCATTCATACTATGCAACACTATGCAGCCCCTAAAAGAGAGGGGCTCTGTATGTGGTGATACGTTAAGGTAGCCAAGGTATATGATTAGTTGACAAAAACAAGGTACAGAATGGTGTACATGGCATGATATCATTTGCATAAAATATATACATATATATGCATGAATATATATATGTGTGTGTGTGTGTGTGTGCGCGCACACACACACACACACACACACACACAACTTACATATAGGTTTCTGGTGGAAGGACACTATAAAATTAGTAATGGTTGGGGGCACCTGGGTGGCTCAGTCGGTAAGTGTCCGACTCTCGATTTCAACTCAGGTCATGATCTCGCAGTTTGTGGGATCGAGCCTTTCATGGGGCTCTGCACTGACAGCTTGGAGACTGCTTAGGATTCTCTGTCTCCCTCTCTCTCTGCCCCTCCACTGCTCGCTCGCCGTTCTCAAAAGTAAATAACTAAATAACTAAACTTAAAAAAAAAAAAGAACCTGGTAATGGTTACAAGTGGGGGCTGAGCAGCAAACAGGAGGTAAGCTAGTTTTCACTTAATAGCCTCTGTGCTGTTTGAATTTTTAGCACAGCATGAACTACTCTTGTAATTTTTTAAATCAAGATGAAAAATACTTTCAAAAAGACGAAAAAAACTCAATCAGACAAATCATACAAATTCAAATGGAAAATTTACACATAAAAAAACTGCTGCCTGGAAATTCATCCCAATCAGATTTTATGTATGGCTTAAAGGTTAGCCATAGAAAAATGTTAGCTTTTTAGACCTCTTGCCCCATTATAACCTTATAATCTTTCTAGCTACTGGCTGTCCGTATGAATCAGGGAACTATTAACTCATTTTCATATAGCCAAAACAAAATAAACTTAAAAGATACAGCCCAAATGCATACATATGTACTGCAAAGCCAAATATAATTCTTTCCAGTGATCCACACCTCTGCGAGCCTCCACGAAGCCAGTTACCTATTACTTTAAGAATAACTTCAAGAAAATCCAGGTTTTGTCTTTCCAGACTTACTTTTGGAGCCCAGTTATATGAGGCACTTATAACTACATTCACGCAGCACAGATACCAATTTTGAATGATGCTCCAGTATAGTTATTAAGAAGAACCAGGAGTTCAACCCCCTACCAAAAGGGTAGTCCTGTCCCAATGTGGAATAACACTCCAGAAACACTGTGCTTTTGAGAGGCTGTGGTCCCCACTTTGTAGGGGACTTTCCTGACCGAGGCTTTCTCATCAGCCTCATGGGTCAGGAGAATTTCTCTCCTCTCCTTTGACCCCATACCCAGTCTCCAGAGTCTGATTCCATGCCTTCCCTGGGGCGTCGCCTCCTGCCCACGGCCAGCCCCGCTGAGCGCATCCTTATTTCAGCCCTCTCCAATACTGACTGCATCGTTCATTCGTCTGCATCTGCCTCCCCCTCCCCTATGTCCACACTGGTCCACTGGGGGCCAGCACTTGCTTTGTCCCCTGCAGTGTCCCTGGAACCTGGCACAGTGTGTGGCATTTTGGAGAGAGATAAATCTGTAACGGGATTCTGATACTGCCCGTCACAAGCCCGAGTGACCTTGGGTGAGCTCCCGTGTCACTCTGAGCCAGAGTGTCCTCATTTACCAAATGGAGGTGATCCTACATTGCTTACAGCTGGTCCCAGGGGAGGCAGTAGTAAAAGTCATAATTATGATAATAATAGATGCTCAATGAATAAATCAGTCTGAATAGTCCTGTCACCCGGTACAGCTGGGCTCAGCCATCTCACTTCAGCCAGTGGTACCATCATAGAAATATACTTCACTCTGAAGAGTCTTCTCCAGACCAGACATGAAGACATGGAGACCTCCAGACAAATGGTCCTGGCCACGTGATAAGCAGATGACCTACGGCCCACCCATGCTGCAGGTCCTACCTTCTGCATAACACACTATCTCTCCCACGTGGATTGCCCGCAGAGTTCCAGTCTCCGTCCTCTGGAACCGCACGAGTTCTGCAGGCTCCAGGGATGTGCAGAGGGAGGAAAGGCAAACGCAGAGAGACCCGAGTTCTCTGGACAGTGCATCCCACGCTGCATGTAGCTCGGCAGGTTTTGCTTTTCCTTTCACTGGTTTTATAGTCAAAATCCTAGCAGACCAGAACTGCTTCCCTAGCAATCGTCAGAGAGCTGTGCATGGGCCTTGAAGAAGCTCATTCGAAAGCTCCTTCCCCCAAACCCTTTCCCTCTCCTATCACACCATCTCTTGTTCCCAGTGAAATTATTTAGCTTATAGGACCTTCGAAAATAACAGGAGTAATCCTTAAAACTCTTCTTGGGTCCTTCTGGATCAATGATTTCCATAACAGAAATGGCAGGCAGTGCTGTCCTGATATACAAGAGTGACCTACTTTAGGGCTTTATATAGGTTCACTGACCTGACTCCTCACAGTACCTTTGACTGATCCAAGAAAAATAAACGGTTCTGAAAAACTGAAAATGTGTGCCTAAATATATACAAAGGAAAAAACCCTCCCAAGGAAACAGGACTGTTTTTAACGTTAAAGAGGGGAAGAGGATTTGGGAAGAGTGAAAAGCAATAACAAAACGTACTTCCTTTTAACCACAGTGTCATCCGCTCTGGCGGGGCCTGCAGTCCCAGCCCCTGCACCCACAGCTGGGTGGCTCACAGATGCAGGCTCCCTGGGGACCGGAACTGCCTCCCAGCCTGGGGCGGCATCTCAAACGCTGAGCAAGAGAGTATGTTGTCTTGGTAATTTTTCAGGATAGAGAACTAGACCTCCCTCGGGGTTCTTCTTGCTACCACCTTTTCTTTTTAATCAAAATAGAAAATATTTTGAACCGAAAAGTGAAAATGTGACATCTTAAAGCATATGCACACAGAGTGATGTTAACAAAATGGCAATAGAGGGGAGACCCCAGCGCCTGTCCTGGCACAAAGATGGACAACTGCACAGCTATCCATGAACAAAAACAATCCTGGGCGAGCTCTGGAGTACTCTTAAGAAATTTCAGCAACACAGGAGAACAAAAACAAACAAACAAACAAACAAACAGAACCACAAAAAAACACCAAAAAAGGCCCTGAGAATAACTCCATAGGAAGAGAAGGAAACACAGCTACCTTTGTCTGCCCCACCCCGTCCCTGGGCTGACATTGCTCTGAGCCACAGGGAAATCCCCCATTAGGGTTCCCCCACCAGGGAAGGGTGTCGCCCACTTTTAACCTATCCTAAAGCACAGCTGATCTTTAAAAATGGACATCATATTTCTGAGTTCTTTTCTAATAAGCTTTTCTCTCATGGAGTGTATCCCTAAAAAATAAATAAATAAATAAATGCCCTAATATCACCCAATTACCATTATTTATTCACTATACATGTTGGATGGTTCTGTTCATTCTTTATATAATGCTACCCTACCCTTCCTGCCTCTATCAATTCATCTGAGCATGGTGATATTTTTTAACGCTTTCCTATCCCTTGCAAAGCTTTTTGATAAGTTGGCAATGAATTGCTACAACATCATTTACAAATATTACTTAAAGCTATCTAGAGCCTAGCACAGACCAGAATGTAGAAGGACTTTAAAATATATAAAAGTAGTAATTCATTGAAGGGTGTATTACTGAAGATCTGGACGAGTCCAAAGTATTACTGGCATCATTTTGACAGTAAGGGAGGACAGCCCGGCACCCCACCTTCTCTGCCAACATCCTGCTATTATCCTATGTAATTTGGCCTTTAGGTCCTTGAATTCCCATAAGATTTTAGTGCCATAACTAGAGAACCAAACAAAAGTATGAGAGAGATGGGAAACCAATCAAATGTTATCAAAACATCTAGAAAACATGTGTTGCTGATAGGAAGAATGAGAATAAATCAGGACTCGGTCAGGCAGTTAGGAGATTTGTGAACATGCTGCAAACTTGAACCAGAGGACTGAGTCTTCCCAAATAGGATGTTAACAATGAAGGAAGTTAATAGGGAACTCTGGAAAAAATTAATTTTAGGGGTAGTTGGAATATGGTAATAAAGACTTGTTTAAAACAAAAACAAACCAACAAACAACATGGAAAGAAGTCGGGAAAGAATTTAAGGGCGTCACCTGAACTCGGGAAGAAAACACCACCACCAACTGAATGGTCCAGACGCTGAGTATTCCCTGACATCACAGAGTCTGTAAACGGCTCCATGCGTCCATCGGTGGCTTGGGTAGAATTGTCCTCACACATACAGTCCGTGGGCCTCTCAGCCTCGACAGAAATCTCAGGCTGCAAACACAGCCCAGTGGAGCCCGTCAGCATCTCACTGGCCGACATCATCCTCCAGAAAGCCTCAAACTACTGCCTTAGCACTTCCCAGGGGATTCCCCACCTCCTTTGGTTTTCATTTCAAAGGTGGGAGGGGAAGAATTGGCTCCAGGAGAACCAGCTCCAGCAACCAAAGATGCCAGCCAGCCTAATTTTAGAGATTCTCAGATCGTCAGGGCTGGAGGAGAGCTTGGAGGTCCACTCAGCAATTTTTACAGAGGAAGAAAGGAGGGAAGGCGAGCTGGCCACAGGCAGTAGTTAGCACAGTTAACAGCAGCAGAGCTGGGATTAGAGCTCAGTGCTCTCTCCATGAACCTATGATGCTTTCATACAACCGTGTCTAAACTCGCTTTGGATTTTACTCTTGGAGAGACAGGCCAAACGCCCAGTGTTCCGTGCATAGGGCCTGCCGTCTGACTTCTCAAATCATCTTTGTGTCTTCTCCCTTTCTTGTGAAAGGAACAAGAAGCACGGCACAAAGTCCTGTCATAGTGACAAGCCCAGGTCTTCGGTTCTTGGAAATCAATGGGCTGATCAAGGTAGTTGGCAGCTTCTATCCCGGGTGGTAACTTTTCTTCATGCAATCAAACGAGCCCAGGGGAACCAGAGTACAGCCTCAGTTTCCACCAAGAAGACCCATGCCAACGGCAGCTGATGGTCCCGGCCGCCACGACGTGCAGACGTGCAGAGAATTCACTCCCAGTAGAAGATTTCTAGCAGGTGTGAGGGAAATTCAGCCTCTGCCCCAGGTTCGTTTAAAGCTCAACAGGGACCCCCTCCTGCGGGCTCTGCTTGTGGGGAAACCGGGCTGGTGGGTAGAAGGGTAACTGGGTGAAAATGGATGTTTGTTCTCAGTGTTTCTGCTCTCTGCTCTGTTCAATCATCTGAAATGGTTGAACACATTCCTTTTTTCTCCTTTTTTTAATGTCCTCCTTCCTTGCTAAACGGTGTTAGCATTTAGTGTTTAAGTTCATCTAATGCATCATCATCAGTGTTAATGCTTCAGGAAATACTGTTTATTTATGGAAGTCCTGAAAAAGCCCGGGATGTTTTCCTCATATGCAGTGGGGTCTGTGGTACTAAATATGAAACACTGATCTCATTATACAGGCCAATATCCAGAGAGGTCAAATGAGAACACTGTTAATTTAAAAGCAAACCTTTGACCACCGTCAGCTACATTCTGGACTTCCAAATTTAGAACCTGCCTTCCCCCAGACTCCCCCATAGGCCACATGGAAAAGCGTCCCCCATCCCAAAGCCAGGTCCTCTGCCTGGGCTGTGGGTCTCATCCCTCCTGCCTTCTTAGGAACCCTACATTGTCAAATAAACCGACTTTCTCATAGAGTCAACCAGATCCTTATAGATTTACTCAGGTGTCTACTATTTTAAAGAAAAAGGCCTCCTAGCCTCATACTCACCTTCTAGCTGCTGACCTGTCACTATTCCTTCCTTCATGGCCAAACTTTTAAAGAGTGGGTTGCTGCCTGCCTGCCACTCATTCCTCAACTCACTCCAATCTGGTGTCCCTACCACAACATCCCCTGTCAAGGCTACCAATGACCTCCGTGTCACCGAATCCAGCAGTCCTTTTTAGTGATGGCATTCAATTCTGTCGACCATCGCCCTCAAAACACTCTTCCCTTGTCTGTGCCCCGACAGCAGACCCTCTGGATCTGCCTCCTCCCTCTCTGCCACTTCTCAGTATCTGTGACAGCCTCCTCTGCCCAGCCCCTCCATGTCCCCCGAGGCCTCTCCTTCATCATAAACTCTCACCTTAGACGCAATGCCTACCTGTAATATACAGATAACTCACAAGGTCAAAGAGAGGCATCTCGAACTTAACAAGAGCAAGTCCTCATTCGCTCTCTTTCTTCCTCCCTCCCCCCACGCACCCATTCAATGCTACAAACCAAGAACCTTGGAGTCATCCATGACCCCTCCCTGTCCTTCATCCCCACCCAAATACCCAGCCTAAGCACGGTCAGCTGTATCCTAAGGTGAGACACCATCCACCTCTCACCATCTCTGCGGCCATACCTGCTCCATGCACAACTGGGTTTTCCTCAACAGGCTCCTAATTCTACCCCCCCCCCCAGCAGTGCCCCCCTCTAATCAGCTCTCCACCCTTAAACCACAGTCACCATCTGTCTGCTACCTACCTAAAAGGCATGCTCGACCATCTTATTTTTTTTTAATGTTTATTTACTTTTGGGGGAGCACAAGGCGGGTAGGGGCAGAGAGAGGGGAACAGAGGATCCAAAGTGGGCTCTGGGCTGACAGGCTGACAGCAGTGGGCCCTAAGTGGGGCTCGAACCCATGAACCGTGAGATCATAACCTGAGCCGAGGCAGATGCTAAACTGACTGAGCCACCCAGGTGCCTGTCGACCACCTACTTTCAGTGCCACCAGGAGAGCCCTCCCTTCCTCCCCAACTTTGCTTACTTAATCCCTTCTCACTCTTTGGATCTCGGGCCCTGGGGAAGCCTGCCCTGGCCTGTCCCTTGCAGGCAGATGAGATAGCCTCACTACACTCTCCTAACACTGTACACTTGGCTTTTATTAGAGTTCTTCATGGCTCTAATTTTACATTTTCTCATGTGACTTTCTGGTTAATATCTTCACCCATCCCCACTCCTATGCACTTCCTACACCTCCCCATACAGGGAGAATAACGGACTGAGGAAAGCCCGCCCTGTAGCCTTGGAAATCCATCTCAATGTGTGTGTGTGTGTTGGAAGCCATGGCTCCTAGAGGGCCACCTAGTCAATGACTGAATGCAACAAAAACGCTAAGACAGACCTGTTCCTCTGGCTTTGTCTCAGGGACTCTGGCTTTGTCCCCTGACTTTGACTCGGGGACTCCCAGACAGCTTTGCCAAACCTCCCTGGACCACACGGGGTGCTTCCACACAAACTTCTCTCCCTCTCATCTTCACCAGGGCTCGGGCCTGCATGGTCCAAAGGCCCTCCCCAAGTTCCCAGCTTCCTCTGCACTTTCTTCCCCATCAGGGCATTTCCCCTAATAAAACACTTGCACATCTGATCCCATTGCATTTGCTTCTCCAAAGACCCAAGCTAACAAAACCCTCAACCTATAAGCCCCATCAGTGCAGCGACTTTGTCTGTTTTGGTTCCCAGTTAATTTCTAACACCTAACGAAGTAATACTGAATGCACATTCGTGGGATAAATGAAGGAATCAGTTAATACATCGATTTTGAAGGAATCTAGAATACAAACATCCAAAATCTCGTATTGGTTTTACCCCTCCCTGCCGCGTCCCCCCCCCCCCCCGGCATTTACTTCGTGCCACCTGCATCTACATAAAATACTGAGAAAATTCTCAAGGCAGTCACTGAGTTAGGGCCCGTTCCCAAGTAATTGGCAGTGAAACCCAACCCGTTGGTCGCACTGCAACACGAGTGACGCGTTAACTTCTATGAAGGGTAAATAAGTACAGAAAGAAATGCATTGGATAACCTTTGTGGTGCCATTTCTCACCGCCAGCGCCTGCTTGCCTTTCTGGGGAGGAAGGAACACAGTGGCATTTAATGGACAGAAAACCTATAACCCATAGCAAGACTGAGACGCTGCCACTGGTGGAGCCCTGAGTACAGGGACACAGTTTCTGGAGAAAGCCGGGAATAATTTGTGGGTAGAAAAGAGTTTTGAGGTTCCATGGAGACATGCTTTAGACAGAAAAAGACATTTTAGAAAATGCAGTGTAGAAAGCTTTTCAGCACCCACACATCCTTCCCACTAAGTATCTGAATGTGAGAAATTTTTGGCTGCCTTCTGACTTAAAAAGATGCTCTAAAAGGGAGATACCTAAAAAAGAAAAAGAAAACCATCCTGAGAGAACACTGTCTGTTGCTTCAGGTAATTTTAAAAGTACGAAGTAAGAAATTCTCCTTCCTGGGGCAAATTGTCTAAGGCAGTGACATCACACCAGTGAGTAGCGGTAAAACAGAATCAGAGAAACTGTGGGCACCCATCAGCCGCCAGATGAAACGAGGAGGTGAGGGGAGGTGTGCTCATCGGCTTTCTCAATACATATAAATCTTTAGCGGCATCTCATGAGCAAAACTTCGGTATTTCAGAGAACTGTACTCCGCACGTTTGAGGTCCTAAAGATGAAGTCTTGACCTGACAGGCAGAGAGACCAGGAGAATCACCTCCTCCACGAGGGTCCCGCGTACCTACTGCTTCTGCAAATATTTAATGCGTCTCCAGTATACACACGAGGCTCCATTCTCAGCATTTGCAAGGGCTTATCTCTCTCCCTCATTCCCTGTCACCTTGCCTTCAAGGCTGTAACCCTCGAGTCCGCTTCTACCTGTCATTCAGAAGTATGAACTAACCACCTTTCACTGTGGTGACAATCCCAAATAGTTTAACCTTACTGGCTCTCTCAAACACGCATGTTTGAAAGCTGCTATATCTGTAGCCCTTCTTCTTCCCTATCGATCTTATTTTTCAAGTCTTGATACATACAGGTGCTCTCCTTGAAAGTGATTCCCAGAACTTCACGTCTGAGACCTGACACACGGCCGTGCTCTGACTCGGAGCTGTGGATGTCCTTGGACTCTCTCTCCCCTCCCCCGATGAGCTGTGGTGATCTTCTTCATTCTCCAATTTACCAAAGTCATTGTAGCTGTATCAGCATTTCCGCCTGAATCTCCAGGCCGAGGGAATTCCCATTCCAAAGGGTGTTTTATCTCATATCGATGATAAACACTCAACAGACTTCAGACCCAAGGCCAATCTTCCGGCGCACCCCTCCCCCAACCCCAGCGCTGCACGAGCCTCTGACAGGCGCCAGTTGCATACACATCCAAGGACCGTGCAGTGTGAACCAGCAGTTGCACATCACAGGCATCCAGAGAGTTCTTTCCAACTTTGTATTTTGAAGTAGTTATGGACTCAAAAAAAAAAAAAAAAAAACAGTGCAGAGAGTGTTCACACTTTTCACTTCTCTCTTCTTTCCTTTTACTTTCCAACCTTAATCTTCTCTGCACAGATCTTACTTTCTGCGTAAGAAAGTAGCCATCGCTCAACTTGCACCAGTAATGACACCATACAAACCTAAAAGTCATTTGGCACAGCGCAATGAACTAAACCGCAGGCCTCAGCAACGTCGTACCCATGTGTGCATGCATTCCCATATCGGATGTATCTCGTGTATAATTTTATGACATTTTATCACATATATGACTAACCACGATAGAGAACTGCCCCAGCAGCACAGTCACGCCCTCCCTCCAGGTCCCTAACCCCTGGCAACCAGTGTCTGGTCTCCATCTCTACAATGCTGTCATTTTAAGAATCTTCCGTATTAGGGGCACCTGCGTGGCTCAGTCAGTTAAGCATCTGACTTTGGCTCAGGTCGTGATCTCACGGTTCATAAGTTCGAACCCCGCATCAGACTCTGCACTGACAGTATGGAGCCTACTTGGGATTCTGTCTTTCTCTCTCACCTCTCATAATAAATAAATAAACTTAAAAAAAAAAGAATCTTACATATTAAATGGCATCATCCAGTATATGATCTTTGGAGATTGGCTTTTTTCACTCTTTGCCAGCTTTCAACAAATAGCATCTCCTGAACTGTATCACCCTCCCACCACCCAACCCAAGCCCGGGACTCTGATTCACTACATCTAATGTGGGTCCCCAAAGATGACATTTTAAAAAGCTTCTCAGAGAATCCTTATCAACTGTAGTGGACAGGCCACTGGCCTGGGCCCTTTCTTCCAGCCGATGGATGACAAGGAGTTAGAGATGGAATCGACTACCCTGCTCAAAGCAGGTGACAGTCGAGCCATTACATCTTTCATCTGCATATCCGACAGGGCTTCCAAGAGAACCGGGTGAGCCCGACATGGCAACTTCCTCATAAAGTTGCATTAACTCTTACTTCCTAGCCTGTTCTTTCTTAGGTGCCTGATAATCGAGTGTGTGATGAGTTGTTTGTTTTTCAACACTAGTTCTGCCTTGAAGATCTGCGAGCTTTTGTGCATAAATTCTTATTTTTTTCAAGCCGAACACACTACAACCAATGCAGTGAATTTCGGCAGACAAGCACCCCCTCTGCCCACGCAGCACCGAAGTGACGTGCCACTTTCTGCCTTATTTGCTTTCCCGTCTTCAGGCAAAGGTGGTGATGAAATAATACGATACATCTCCTGGCTGCAGTCTGGCTGACCTTTGGGACACAGCATGACCCCAGACGGACATGAGAAACAGGAGACATGCCAGTGGGCGCGGGCAGGCTCCCGGGCACAAGCAGAAGCCGCTGTGGAGCGCTGCCTGGGAAGCACGGACCTGCCAGAGCCACTCCTGGTAGGTGCTTGAACACCTTCCATAGCAGCTGCCGGGCAGGGGACACCATCACGCCCGTAGAGGAGGCGGAAAACCACAGGAAACCACGCGGGCAGGGGCGGGCTGTGTTTGGCTCCCCACCGTACCTACCACTTGACCAACTGGTGCCCGATGAATACCTATCAAGGGAGCACTCGGGCCCCACGTCGAACACCTCCCCAGGAGAGAACAGGTCCCCCGGAAAACACCACCTGCCCCGTTCCTAAGGAAAGGAGCCGGAGGCAGCAGAGCTCACTGCGTGAGCCACGATGCGGGGACAACCGGCTGCTTCCTTGCCTCTGGAAGGCAGGTCCAATCAGAGCTTCCGGAACCAAATACCTGATGAAGGGTCACGTCAATGCCACAGAGCTCCCAACCCCCAAGCCCCACCCAGCCCAGCCTCAGAAAGTGGCACCCGCACCCTCCTCCGTGTGGCTTCAACACACCGACTTGGCTGGGGACACAGAGGCAGAGAGTGTTAGCTGTTCCTCAAAACCGCTCGCCTCTTGTTATGTAATAACAAGGTCTAACAGGTCATGCGGAAGTGCGGGGCAAAGACTCATTTCCCAATTGCCTTTGCAGCTGGGTAGGACCATGACCTGCCAACAGGATGCAAGTGGACGCCACGCAGCAGCTCTTAACGAGGCAGCCAGGGGCTCCTTTCCGCCCCTTCTCCTCTCTGTTCCACCCTCGTGCCTGGAACTCCGACGCAGCAGCCCGCGCTCTGGCTGTCGCCTTGATCACAAGAGCAAGAGGAAGGGAAGGGTGAGCAGGGAGAAGCCCGGCTCTCTGAGGACCTTGTGGGACAAAGCCACCACGCCCGCCTGCACCGCCGACCTCTGACATTTTCTGTGGGAGAAAAACAAACTCTCATCTTGGTTAAGCCAGTGTTATTTGGGGGGTCGCTATCATCCACAACAAACCCAATCCCAGCTGAAACTGATGTCTAAAACAGACATACGCCCCCACGTATCACATCCGGCCAACGACATGACTTCATAAAGATCTGTCGTCATTACTACATCTGACTCCTTCTTGGGCCCTATTTCTCCACTTGACCTTTATCATTTCTCAAACAAAGAGTTTCACATTTCCTAGCAACATGACAGCACTTGCAGGAGAATAGAGGACTCGCATAGAAACAACCTGCTTTCTGATTATTTGATCCCCGAGAAGCAAACGATGAGTTTACTTAGCCAGGTGGCCCACCCAACCCAAGTTTATTTGGCACTCACACATCACCCTAATCAACCCTGAAATAAATATGGACATGGGGACAGGCAAACAAGTGCCTGTCCCCATCAAGCTGTAATTAAATGAACACTTAGACACCTGCTTTTGCCTTTCTCGAAGGTGAAGGCATACCAATTTCATCACGATCACGTGGCCAAAACATCAACAGTAATTTTCAACGAAGTCCACCTTTTTTTGGCTTTCACTTTAGGGCTGAGACATCTGTCTCCTCAGATGAAAAATGACGTGGTCTGGGCAGTGTGAAACAATTATTTGAGAAATTGAATTTCACAATGGGAAAAACACCAAGGGTTAATTTTCCTTATAGGATACTGCTGGGAAGTTTTCTTGCATCCAATTTTGGCTTAATGAAGGCCAGCAAAACCTAGGAAGAATATAAAATGGCTGGCCCTTTAACCAAACGACCCCTATAAGGTGGAGGGTTCCCTCGCCAGAGACCATCTGTAGGCTGTTGCCTGTACACACAGCCAGTACAGGGCAGGAGAAGGCAAGGCACCCCCCAGCCGGGGGGTGGGGGGAGGTGGGGCTTCAGGGCAGCCCAGACATGTGGAGCTAGTGGGCTGGGCTGGGGGTGGGGGGAAGGCGCTGAGGTCCACAAGGGTTGAGAACAGCTCTGCAGCCCCGTGGCCTGAGTTCACATCCTTGTTCTGCCACTTACTAGATGGGTGGCTGTGGTCTAGGTGCCCACCCTGAGCCACAAGAGCTGCCTACATTGTAGGGCCACTTGTTACAAGGACTAATGATAGATACCAAAATTCCTGGCCCATAATGGGTGCGCATTACACTTATGGAAATACTATTATGTACCCAAGGCATTGCTAATCCAAGGTTGAGAATGGCACGGCTACAATGAAAAGCCAGTACATACATTAATGCTTGATCCCCAAATAGCTGACAAGCAGGACTCTATCTCCTTTCTCCCTGCCTCCTTTTTTGAATGGCAGACAGGCACAGGCTCTTCTGCACTTCAGGCAGTTAGCTTGGTGGGGACTCAGCATTGCCAGAGATATGAAGAGACTAAAGGACTAGAGAAATATGAAGCAGGGCTACATGTTCAGTTGCACAGTTTGTGCACTGAACCAGGGCATTATAATTAAGGGGCACTATTTACCTTGTAGACAACATGGAATTATGTCTTTATTTTAATAATTTTCCAACAGAGAGAAGTATCTTTGTTTTAATAAAAATATTTATATAATGACTATTATCTGACAGCTGGAGACAAACCATCTTGAAGATGGAATGACTTTCTCAAATCTACACAAAGGTGCCATGTAAGCTAGTGATAGAGCAATCAGGACTCTGCTGGGGGACCCCTGGCAGAGATATTCTTTCTGAGTCTGGAAATGTGCCCTCTCCTAACTCAGCAGGCCAAATTCCATCTAATTCTTGGAGCAAAATTATTCTGAAATCATATTCAACCAAAGGCGTATTAATTCAGTGTCCTACACTGTCACCTTCATAAACTCAACATGATAACTATGATCCCACTTACAGCAATCACTGGGTCAGGAAGGACCAAACAGACACACGGGTCCCTTTGATTTTGGAACCTTTTCAACCTTCTTTCTCCTTCCCGTGCCACTCTCAGCGCCCTTCCCTCCTGGATCGGTCTCTGCACCACCACCGCTCCCCCCCCCCCCGCCCCCCACCTCATGCCGTCCCTAAACACAGCTTCCTGTTTAAAGCTTCAGGCCTGGTGAGAAAGTGATAAGCTAAATGCACACTCTGGAGCTGGTGTGATACACAATGTATTACCTCTCCCACTGGGAATTAATATTTAAAGGACCGTGACCTCAAAAGGACAAGGCTTAACTCAACAGAAGACACCAGGGTGGTATTATCCCAATTAGAAGGGGGAACAAAGAGGAAAAGATGGGGTGGTGGGGGTGGGGCTGGGGGACAGTTACCCAGAATTGTCAGCTGATTCCCCATCTGAGACTTCATCTTCATGGAGCGGTGCACATCCCTCTCTGTCACACCGAATTACTACAGAATCATGGCAAAATGTCTTTGACTATACAGTGCTTTATTTATAAGGCTGATCATCAAATCTAAGCCGTGAACTATAGCCTCACTTGTAAAGTGAAAGTAATGCTAGACTGTTATCAAAAAACGGTCGTTTATATTTGAGTAAATCATTGGTCAAAATTCAGTCCCTTAGGCAAATATGTGTGTTTGGTTATTAACAACACAACCTACGTTCATCATCATCATCACCATCCAGACTTTTCGTTTGCTGACCAAATTTCCATACTCCAAAAGAAAAAAGAACATGAAAAAAAACCCTTTTTTTTAGGCTACTTGGGGAAGGTTTTGCACCGGATCTCAGTGATGCAAAAATGTTCCCAGATGGGTGTCTCTCCTGGTTTCATGCTTCTGGATTCAGACCTTAACATAATATATTCCTGAGCCGCTTAGAGTCTATTTTTAATGAGCCAGGAAAATAAATAAATCAAATGGGAGATTCGGCTTCCTCGCTCATCACACACCAAGGCTGGCCACCACTTCTGAAGGCACGCGTCTGCACCGACTACTCGGAGAGAATCGATTCCTCACCCACTGCTTCTAATTTGCTTGTATATATCTTACTTTCTGAAATGTCAGCAGCGCATAAGGAATTCATTCATTAACTCTTAACTCCTTATGAGAATATCTATCAGGGGCTAAAGAGCATTTGAGGAAGAGGTGAGATACGAAGACGCAAACTAGAAAGTTACCTGATGGTATTTTCACAATTTTTCTGTAAATCGAAAACACACTCAAATAAAAAGTGTATCTGAAAGCAAGCTACTGCCCCCCCCCCCAGAGCGGACTCCACCGCTCACCGCTGGGGACGTGCTTGTGACGGGCACTTCCTTCACTTTCCGCCTACCTGTCTGCCTCACCTGGCCTTAGACTGAGCATTTATTTTAGAATAAAATCACGGTGGCGGTCAGAAACACTAGAAAATAAAAATAAAAGCAAGCTATCTAACCAAAGCAAAGGATCCAGAGAGTGTCTGTGAGCCAGGCACAGGGCTCAATGTTCCAGGTACCTTCCCTCCTTGGAACGCTGCCAGGAAACTGCCAGAAGCTACTGTTGTCCCATTTTTAGAGGAGAAAACGGAGGACCAGACAGCTGCACTTTTGAGGAAAACGGGGAGAGCCTCTCCATAAAGCAAAACCACTAAGGCTGTCAGCACTGGAGCACTTCTTAACAAAGCAACGGGTACTGAATAATGGCCCTGCTGATTAGCAGGAGAGCACATAAACTTATTTTGAGGAAACACCCATTTGCCACTTCCAGGAGATACTTTTATGGACAAGACCCCTAAATATCTATAACTGAACCTGTTTTCTCATGTGTAATGGGACTTATAGCAGTAACTGCTCCCGAGGCCTGTGAGGCTTAAGTAAGATGACGTACAACAGCCCTTAGCAGGCGGCCGGCCCTTACGGGCAGGCCACACTGGGGAATGTCCTCACGCTGCACGCTGCCCTGTGCTGTTTGTGCAGGGCACCTGTCCGGGCACGTGCTGGTGGTGGTCTGACGGGAGCCCAGGACGGGGATGATCTGCATGCCTGTAATGGGCATGCTGCCCTGCTTGGCCGCCTTTCATTCTCTGGTGGTTGACAGCGTATATGTTATGGTGTCACATTAGCTAATGAGATCATGCTTGCTAAACTAAGCTAAGCTAATGAGCTCTGCTTAGCTAATCAGCTCCAAAGAAATGAGCTTTCTTTTTTGGTGAACAGGCAGCCCCCAAAGTTAATTCCAACGCTGGCCGTTTGAAATCGGGAATGCACTTCCCCACCGAAAAGTGACAAACGAAGGGAGAGTTCTCAGGCCGGCCTCCTGTCCTTTTTATTCCTTAAGGAAGGGGACAGTAGTGCAGGTATTGTGGGTTCTGGGAGCTGTGGGTCCGTGGCACGGGGAAGAAAGAAATTCACTCTCCCAGGTGCAGGGGTTGGGTGAAGGTCAAAAGTGGAAGAAAAAAAAATAACGTCAGTGACTATTTCCTTGTAACCCAACTAAATGACCACAAGTTTCACCAAGTGTATTCCTCTGGTTCCTCACCTAGAAGCTTAAGTACTTTCATTACAGCTTGTGACAAATCAAAATGGTATGTGCTGCGAGGGACAAACCAAAGAAATTACGTTAAAACCCCTGTCCCATTCACAAGCGCTCCTTGGGAATTCTATTTGTGTCTCCCTGTATATACTAAGACCTAAGGCCAAACCTATGAACTCCGGTGAAAACTGGCATGACTTCTTTTTTAAATTTTTTTAATGTTTATTTATTTCTGAGACAGAGAGAGACAGAGCATGCGTGGGGGAGGGACAGAGAGAGGGGGAGACACGGAATCACAGGCAGGCTCCAGGCTCTGAGCTCTCAGCACAGAGCCCGACGCGGGGCTCGAACTCACAAACCGTGAGATCATGACCTGAGCCGAAGTCGGTCGCTCAACCGACTGAGCCACCCAGGTGCCCCGGCATGACTTTTTATTGTACGATGCAGCAAGCCCATCCAGAAAGTAATAGTATTATATGCACCGCCAGCCAGAGAGTATTAATACCTTCAAATGACAGAGGAAATAGCAATCTACTCATTACTTTTTTCCAGGAAGAAATAAAAGCTTAAAACAAGAAATGATCAGAAGAATTTCACATTGAAGACAAGTTGTGTTGACAGCTATGAGGATGAGAACATCACATTCCCTTTTGCCACCTGTGCTACCCTCCTTAGAAAAGACATAGGGGCACCTGGGTGGCTCAGTCGGTTAAGCATCTGACTTTGGCTCAGGTCATGATCTCATGATTTGTGAGTTCGAATCCCACATCAGGCTCATTGCTGTCATCACAGAGTCCATCTCAGATCCTCTGTCCCATTCTACTTTCTGCCCCTCCTATCCCTCAAAAATAAATAAAACATTTTTCAAAAAAATTTCAAAAGAGAAAAGCTAAACTTTTCTAAAATTATCAATTATACAGTTTGTCATAAAATCAAGGGCTAGACTTACCTATCTTGATTCTACTCAAGACTCCCAAAAGGGGCACCTGGGTGGCTCAGGTGGTTAAGCATCTGACTGTAGATTTCGGCTCAAGTCATGACATCATGGTTCACGAGTTTGAGCCCTGCGTCAGGCTCTCTACCGTCAGAGCCCGCTTTACATCCTCTGTCCCCCCGTCTCTACCCCTGCTTGCATTCTCTCTCTCTGTCAAAATAAGTAAATAAGCTTAAAAAAAAAAAAAAGGAAAAAGGGAGATGCACCGGGTAAGCCCCAGACAGGCCATCAAAAGCTGCCCATTCTCAGGGCACCTGGGTGGCTCAGTCAGTTGAGTGTCTGACTTCGGTTCAGGTCATGATCTCGCAATCTGTTAGTTCGAGCCCTGCATCGGGCTCTGTGCTGACAGCTCAGAGCCTGGAGCCTGCTTCAAATTCTGTGTCTCCCCCTCTCTCTGCCCCTCCCCAACTCATACTCTGTCTCTGTCTCTCAAAAATGAATAAATGTATAAAAAAAAAAGAAAGCTGTACATTCTCACCCTCCATTTGCCGGTGTGCCTCTGTGTGACCGAAAGTCACCGAGCTTCCTGAGCCTGTTTCATCACCTGTAAAATGGGGGAAATTTTACCCATTCTACCACTAGATGATCAAATGTAAGAGAAAAGGAATCCTGTGTAGAGCTAGCAACGTTCTAGAATACTGTCCTAGATTGACAAGAGTCAACACTGATTAATCATGGAAAAAAATCATTATTTTAAAAAACCACTTATTTTTACACGTTTTCATGTTTCTAAAAAAAGTTCCTAGAAGTCCATTATTTGAAAGACCAGTGTTTCTATATGTCTTTGACCTCTATGTCTACACCTTGGGTTCCTGATCATGGTCATTTCATTGGCCCTTGTAGAAAGGCTTTAGCATGTGACGGAGAGCTAGCGGGGCTAATGCAAACCCTGCATGTATGGGAACCTATCAGTAGATGTGCCTGGCTGGAAGAGCAGCTTTGGGTTGGCCCCTCCACTCAAGGGTATCATTTTAATGCAGTTCCGGAATCACTGATGCAGTACCCACTGTGTGCCACACACTGGTCCCAAATGCACAGGAGCCAAAGCACAGCGGGACAGGCCAGGGCTCAGTGAGCTCCCAGCCGGCGGATGAGAAAGGCATGCGCAGCAAACGAAGGCACACGGTGAGCGCCAGAGACACGGGACAAAGAGTGTCATTAGTACATAGCTGTGTCCACAACCGGGGTGTCGAGAAGGCTGCACGACACACGTATGCTTGAGTAAGACGAGGAAAGATGGGTTGTTGCACATCTCGTAGGCGTGCGTCTGGAAGTGAGGGGAGGAGTTCAGGCAGAAGACACACAGGGGTGAAGACGGGGGGTGTGGGGACCTGGCACCCGAGGGCAGCAGTGGTGTCTTGGCTGTCATGGGATGGCACAGTGTTCCTCCGTTTGTAGGTTGGAGGGGGGGGTCACTAAATCAATGCAGTGGGCCAGAAGGATTTCTTAAGTGAAATATTCTAGGATGAAACAATAGAGTGACTAGAATAGAGCTCACTGCACACGAAGTGTCGCTTTGTGAATCCATTTTAGCGAGCGCGTGTGCAAGTGTGTGTGTGGATGTGAGTGTATGCCTGTGTCGTGGGTCTCCATGAGGAACTGCTGGGTGTAAGTCATGCTCTAGAAGTTTTAAAAAGCCGCTGTTCAGAGTGTGGGCTATGTAGGGGCTATGCAGTCACTGTCCCCAGTGCCACCCTCCAGGAAGCACAGTGGTGACAGCGTGAGTGGAGACAACAGCGGCATTGGCATTCTCGTGCTGGGGTGGGTAGGACACAGACAAGGGCTCCAGGGCTGTGGCTGGCACTCTGGCTCTATCCCTACAACTCTCTAGGGTGAGACCTCAGCGAGTTATCCCCAGGGCAGACCACACAATGGTTTAGGACATCAGTACAGCAAGGGCGTGAAAACGGAGGAAAGTATAGCTTCAGCGAGCTTATTCAGAATTTTGCAATTGGAAGAAGGTGAGTTTTGTGTTTTACAACTTATTTTTGTATACAAGTTACATGTGGTGGTGGGGAAGGGGTTTGGCCATGGAAACTTCTCCATATTCATGGCTTTTGAAAGGGTTTAATCCAGCCCTGGTGGTAATGACACAACTGACTCTGAGCGAACCCCCCCTTGGACAGATGTCATCATTCCTGTCCCTTTGCAAAGCAGTCTGACCAGTGTTTGCTGGGGGCCCAACCCAGGCCTGCGTCTACAGTAGGGACGGTGTGTGTGTGGCATCAGGACCAGGGCCATCCTGGCCAGCCTGGTCCCTGGGAGGGGTCCACAGAGAATGGGGCAGATCAGGCATAGCCTCAAAAAAAGCTGTGATGTGCAAAGAAATGTGCATGGCGGAGAGTCAATGTCTGGGTTAGCTCCAGCCCGGCAGAAAAGCCCAGCTCCAGTACTAGAAAGAGCGCGGAAGGCAGAGTTTCTGGCTCCAGACCTTTCTTCACAAAACCGTGAACCTTCCGGGGGCTCTGTTTTCTTCATATGAATGACAATAAGAAAAAGTGCTTTTGTGCCTTTGAAACAAGAATCTTAAAATGGGTGGGGTGCCTGGGTGGCTCAGTCGTTGAGCGTCCGACTTCAGCTCAGGTCATTATCTTACAGTTTGTGGGTTTGAGCCCTGGGTTGGGCTCTGTGCTGTCAGCATGGAGCCTGGAGCCTGCTTCGGATTCTGTGTCTCCCTCTCTCTTAGTCCCTCCCCCACTTGTGCTCTCTCTCTCTCTCAAAAAAATAAATAAACATTAAAAAAAAAAAAAAAAAGAATGAGATCTAAGCCTGTCTGAAGAAAAGGCATATACATACAATTACTCATGATGAATGTTGCAAGTGCCTTTATTTCTTATGTCGTGGCACGGTGCTTATTCAGAGACTCGGAAAATGCCAACCGTGGCCCTGACAGGAGACCACAGCCCCTCCATGGGATATACAAAGAATCCCCAATACATGACACCTTGTGTTTGATACGCAGGAGATGCTCAATGGGTACTTCTTGAGTAAAGGGAACAGAAATACTAGCAAAAGCAAAAGAGGGGTAAATATTTCATGGAGAAAGATATGGGAAGAGTGTTGAGAAAAAAATAGATGGGCTGAAGGATGAGATGGAACCCTCGTTCACAAGGATGATGTCTCCTATCGGTCTAAGCGTGGGAATCAGGAGAGCATGGTCTGATCAAATGGTCTGGAAACAAACATTTTAGTTGCCCTCCAAAATACAGCATAGGTTCATAGATGCCTTCATTAGTATTTTTTTAAATTTTCTTTTTTTTAATGTATATTTATTTTTGAGAGACAGAGGGAGACATAGAATCGGAAGCAGGCTCTAGCCTCTGAGTCATCAGCACAGAGTCCAACATGGGGCTCGAACCCACGGACCACAAGACCGTGACCTGAGCCACAGTCAGATGCTTAACCAACTGAGTTACCCAGGCGCCCCAATGTCTTAAGTATTTTGATCAATGTATTAGACAAGACACTTCAAGTAAAATCACTTTTCTGGGGGCACCTCAGTGTTTCAGTCAGTTAAGTGTCTGACTCTTCCTTTTGGCTCAGGTCATGATCTCACAGTTGTGAGACTGAGCCCCATGTCTGGTTCTGCATTGACAGTGCAGAGCC
Organism: Panthera uncia; assembly: GCF_023721935.1. NCBI lineage: Eukaryota > Metazoa > Chordata > Mammalia > Carnivora > Felidae > Panthera > Panthera uncia. The sequence goes on along the minus strand of NW_026057580.1, from coordinate 109,480,634 downwards.
TGCTTGAGATTCTCTGTGTCTCTGTGTCTCTCTCTCTCCCTCTCTCTCTCAAAATAAGTAAATAAACATAAAAAACAATACTTTTCTTTGGAGGCTGAATGAACCTGACTGTGGATATTCTGGAAACAAGCAAACTATCTGCCACACCTGCCCTGCACGTGTATTGTACACGCAGTCAGAGCTCTCCTCTCTCCCCACCCCCCACCCCCGTCCCTGTGCTGGTCAGTGTAGCCACCGAGAGCAGCTTTACTGGTAGAGAAATCATTATGACTAATGAAAAAAAATGTGAAATAAATAAGAATGACAATATTCGTTCCAAAATACAAGGAGAAATAGCTCAGTTTGATACAACCAACTGCGTTCCTATAAGACATCTCCACAGTTTTCCTGATTCAGAAGAAAGAATACTTCTTTAAGCTTTTTTCTAGAGCATCGCTAATTACTGCCATATTCTGTCCTTGGTGAAGACAGGGGCAGGAAACAATGACAATTATAAAGTCTTTTTCGGGGGACAAAGGTCCATCTCACACTCAGAAGGGAATCTCAGTAACGGTCAGGTTCAGCCTGATTCCCAGCCTTGCCTTCCCCTTTCTCCCCACAAATGCAGGCTGGCTCAGCAGGTCCTAAGATGCAGATCCAGAGGGGACAGAGCACCAACATCACCATCAGGGACTCTCCGCTGCCAGGAGGCTGCTGTGCTACCTTCACACGGTGCCCAGTCCCAGGAGCACATCCCTGCCCCAAACTCCTCAGGTTCCCCACACTTGAGGCTCTATTTTGTGACCCTCCAGGACTAGAGACTTGCCTGACACTTTTAGGTCCCTGGGGCTGCCCTGATCCCATCTGTGGCCTGCCAGATGGGATCCCTCTCTCCCTCTGCTGTTGGATTGTCCCCCTCTCCCCCTGCCCCCGCCCAATCCAGGTCATCCCACCAGGTAGCTGACCCACCTGCAACATTCAACTGTCACTAACTGTAGTGGATGCTGCCATCTGCCATAGAGATTACCCTTCCCGCCCCACCCTACTGTCTATTCTTTTTAGGACAGAAGCATTTGTTCTCCCAGCTACTGGAATGCTGGCATCTGTCAGCTTCCAGCCAAGTCCCTGTCAGGAAACCACCTGTAGCTGGAGAAAGACGTCCAGCCCAAGGTCTTGCCCCTTCCAGGGAACCCATGTCCAACTTGTAATCTACAGAACTGTCATATAATTACTGTGTGTGATTTTAAACCACTGACTATGCAGTAATCTGTTATGGCAGCAACAGAAAACTTATGCAGAGGAAAGAGAGAATGAGGAGAAAGGAAAACAATTCCATTTATTTCTACACTTTAACTCTCCCTGTTGTGCATGATCAGGGCTTGCAATCAGGAAAGCTTGAGATCTTTTTTGAAAACACCAACCAGGGTCAAGTCTGGGTGACGGGACCAAACCCATCCAACATCCTAAAATCAAAAAGTTCGTACCCTCTTTAGAGTGGAGAGAAATATTAATCTCATGTTCTAGAGAACAGATCCATCATTTCTTATATCATTATAACCATCCATAGCCAAGAGGCAAGGGAGTTCTGTAATGAATGAATGGGACACTTTGTTGCCATTTCAACTTTTAAATAAAAAATAGAATTTTAATAATTGTCTAGCTCAGTAAAGGAATATAACTTAAAAAAAATAATACCTCTTACCTTTATTTTTTTATTTGAGCCAAAGAGACAATCCTGTATACAATGTTATTCAATGTTAATCCTGACTAAATAGTAATTTAATGACAAAGAATAGAGTTCTCTAACTTTCAGTATCTATTTATCTTTAAAAGACAAGACCATACCTTTTGAAATATCTGCACAAAATATGCATATAGCTAAAGGAATAGAAACAGAAACACAAAGTCAGTATGTCTCCTAAATAGAGTATAAACACCATTTAAATGTGTGTGTTGGGACCATTCCAGAATTTAATTTGCATGGGCTGCTATCTTAAAGATGAAGCAGGAAAATTTATACCAAGCTAGTAAGTGTGAGATCTGAGTAAAGAATTTTTCTCTCTGGTCAGAAAGACAAATAAACTATATATAGCTACAGAATTTAACTTGACTTTGGCTTATATGTTCAAAAATGTACTTATCTGTCATCAAGAATGTGTGCATGGGAAATTGACGGCATTAAAAGACCTCAAAATAGTACCATTCAAGATGATAAACTGCATTGATTATATCACTTTGAGGCCCACTCGAAAGATCGGGTCACTGGGAGTCACTGGTTGTCTAGCTGCCCATCTCTGGGGCAGCATGGCTCTGCAGACATAAGGCGACCACAGGCTGTTACTGGAAAGGACTCAGTGGGTCAAAAGCATGGAGGGTAGGTAAGCCAGGTCCCCAGTCTCAATAACCCAGGGAAGAATGAGCATCCTAGTACACAACAATCTTGAAGAGGAGTCCCTACCAGGGTCACGTTTCCAAATGAACCCTCTCCAAAGTCAACAGATGGATGGCTCTACACAGAGATCTCCAAGAATACAGAGATTGTCATCTGTCACTCTTAATAAGTTGTAAGAAAAACAGACAGATCTTAAAAACCAGATTTCAACAGTTTTGTGTACATTTACTTTTTCACAAAATGGGTGTGAGAGTCTATCACTACAAACATAACAAACACAACACGGAAGAAAATTTGAGAAAGGAGGCCGGGGCTGTGGTCCAGGCATGGGCTGATGAGGACCTACATCACTGAGCTCAAACCACTTTTCCAACAAAAACACTTCTACCGAGGGTTAGACCCGGGGTTTGGCACAATTGTGAATGCATTACTGAGGAGCAACTCCTTTCTCTCCTATTCGAGGACACGTCCGAATGGAAGTGGGGAGAAAAGCTAACCCTGATGCTACCATAAATTTTTAAAACTTCTCAAGCTACAGGGGTGCCTGGGTGGCTTAGTCGGTTAAGCGTCCAACTTTGGCCCCGGTCATAATCTCCTGGTTCATGGGTTCGAACTCTGCTTGGGATTCTCTCTCTCTCAAAATGAATAAATAAAAAAAAAGACCTCTCAAGTTATAGCACATTATAACTTTAGTGTTGTGAGTCACGCAGTAATTGCTGCATCCTCCAAAATAGTCTCAACACTTCATTTGAGATTTTCTGGTAGTTAAGCTTTCCAGTCTAATAAACCTCTCCAAAAGGTAATGGCTTAAAACAACAACACTTCTGTCCACAAATCTGCAATGTGGAGAGAACTAGGCAGGAATAGTTCATGCCTACTCCATGTGGCTTCCGCTGGGGTGGCTCAAAGACTCGGGGAAGCGGGGGAGTGGAATCATGTGAAGGCTCACTCGCTCACATGTCTGCACCAGGAAGACTCGAACAGCTGGGGGCTGGAAGAGCTGGGAGATCCACGGGCACCTTCCTGTGTGGTCTGGACTCTCTACGCGGCCTCTGTACTGTATGGAATCTCTGTACGATGTAGCTAGACTTCTCACATGGTATCTCGCGGCTCTGAAGGTACATGTCCTGAGACAGATGGAACTCAGGCACCAGATGAAAGCTCCACCACATTTGTGACCTCGCCTCAGAAATCACACGGCTAAACTTCCGCCACGTTCTATTCTTTAGAACCTCAGTTCTAAAGCCACTAAGGTACCCATATATTCAAAAGGAGAGGAACTGGGGTGCCTGGGTGGCTCGTCGGTTAAGCACCTGACTTAGGCTCAGGTCACGATCTCACGGTTTGTGACTTCAAGCACCGCGTCGGGCTCTGTGCTGACAGCTCGGAGCCTGGAGCCTGCTTCGGATTCTGTGTCTCCCTCTCTCTCTGCCCCTCTCCTGCTCATGCTCTCTCTCTCTCTCTCTCAAAAATAAATAAACATTGAAAAAAAAGGAGAAGAATTATAGTCCATCCTTTTTTTTACAGAAAGAGGATTAAAGATTTTATGAATATGTTTAAAAACCGCCACATCACGTATGGAAACAGAGAGGAAGAATACAGCCCAAGAGACATGAAAGGAAAGGATCAGAAGAGGGTGATGGCTGAAGTCCAAGAGAAAGGGGGAAACAGGAGCACACCTGAGGCACAGTGCTGGGGACTAGGGAGGTGTTGTCTTCACTGAGAGGGGTGGATCCAGGAACAGCACACGCAGCGCTCAATGCCTGGCCTTCTGGGCATCAGAGGACAACTGAGTGAGAGATCTCCACAGGCAAGAGTAATTCAAGACTAGAAGGCAAGCACCCTAGGCGAGGGAGAAAGAGAAGAGATGGAAGTCACAATGGAAGAAGCAAGAGTGATCACCATGATAATTCAAACTTGCTCAAGAAAGTAAGAAAGGCGGAAGGGGAATGAGCAAAGTGAATCCAGGGCAGGAAAGACACAACAGATACAATACAGGAGGGGAAAAAAAGATCAGCAGAAGACAAACATCCTAGAAGCTAAAGGAAGAAAAGTTTCAAGTAAAGAGAAAGTAGTCACAATCTCCTACACCATTAAGAGAAAAGGAAAAACAAAAGCCAAAAAGAAGGATACCAGATTTTTTCAAGGAAGTAGTCAGGAACACACACTTTGGGGACCCATTTTATTTTTACTCTCTGTACAAGGGTGGCAATAATTTCTCACCTCAGCAAGTAAAACTAATGCCTCTAATAGACTTCCACGTTTTGTGTTAAAATAAGCTGTTTCTGTATTCATGAGAGGCACCTGACAAGATACCAGCCTTAGGGAGCTTAAATCCTTTCCCAAGTGAGTTAGGCAGAATTCCTCCACGGAAGGACTACCTCAAGGCAAACCACATCCAGCCCCAGAGGCCATTGGCTACACGCTTCTCTATCGGCCACCTTGCCCAGGCTGGTCACACTCTGATGGCTCTCAACAGCAAGGCCAGGTTCCCCTGGACTTTGAGGTCAGCAGTTTTAAAACCCAGTCTGAAGATGTATGGAAATTACTATATTCCTATTTTTAAAAATGGTATGTTCTGTCCAAATGTGCTTAAAGTGTTCTAAAATAAAAAGGTCTCATTACAGTTGAAAGAAGCTCTACCTCAAAAATCCCTAGAGGGAGACAGAGAAGCCTGTTCCGACAGCATTCTAGTTTCCAGCTGTGAAGGGCCAAGGAGGTAGAGGCAAAAATAGACCTCAATTAAGGGTAGCACAGCATCTACAGACTGGAGGAATGCAGTCCCGGGAAAAGAACACACGCACGCATGCGCGCACACACACACACACACGCACGCACGAACACACACACAGCTGTCACCTTTCTCTTCATTCTGGGACTGCTCATGGCAGAGGAAGAGATTTTCTTGCTCATGTAGAGCGCTAGGCAGACTGAAGAGTCTACATGAGCTGAGAGCTGCCTGGTTCAATCATAAATCCCTTCTATCAGGACTTTCAACCAGAGCCAGCTACATGACAAGAGGTCAGTAACAGAACCTTAATTACAAGTATTCTGAGGGTTTATATCTAAGCTGGGCATGAGATCAGCCAGAGATTCCATACTCAAAGTATTAGAAGCGGGGATAAAAAGTTAAGATTTCTTTTTCTTTTTCTTTTTATTTTTATTTTTTTTCAACATTTTTTATTTATTTTTGGGACAGAGAGAGACCGAGCATGAACGGGGGAGGGGCAGAGAGAGAGGGAGACACAGAATCGGAAACAGGCTCCAGGCTCCGAGCCATCAGCCCGGAGCCCGACGCGGGGCTCGAACTCACGGACCGCGAGATCGTGACCTGGCTGAAGTCGGACGCTTAACCGACTGCGCCACCCAGGCGCCCCAAGATTTCTTTTTAAATCAATGAAAAACTAGCATCAAATTAAACTGGCAGATGAAGATTTGTGATAAAGTATCTCACTTATCACAAGGATACAGATTTCTATAAACCTTGCTCTTAATTGTACATAAACAATGATCAGTTGATAGTTATGATTTATCCTTTGATAACTATTTTACCATCATATAAGAGCATCATAGATTGAATCCCATGCTAAATTCTGCCACCAGGCCTAAGCACTTGGGCCCAGATGTCACAGGCATTGCCAGGACACATTTAAGAAGAAATCAAAACCTATGAAGAGGCAGCACTGCATACTGTATCCTTTAAAATGATAGTAAATGCCAAGAATCAGCAAGAAGTCCAAAAAAGAAAGACCAGAAATAGTATGAGGAATAAATTGAGTGTATTTACACAAACCAAATATTATAGCAACAAAAACTAATTACATATATATGCAACCACATGCATAAATCTAAGAAACACAATATTAACAAAAAAATCACAAGTTGAAAGTTGTAAAAGCAATCACTCCCACCCTGACAATGAGAATGAGGCCACATTAGCTACAAAAGCAGTTTTTTAAAATATATCAGGGAGCTGAGGGTGCACAGAAGCTTAAACGTGTTGAGCCCTTCCCAAGAGAAGAAAGGCCAACAGCTGCTTCCACTCCTAGCAAAGTGGCAGGAAAAACAGGAATCCACCATAGCCAGGAGTAAGGAGGAAGCAGGTAAATTTTTAAGCAAGTTTAATGGCCAATGGATGGCCGCATGGATATGAATTCCAGGGAGCCTGAACCACAGAGTAAGTCTGCACCACCAGCCAACTCCTTCCCATATATCTTCACCAAACACACAACAAGAGTACACCAAAGGCTGGGGGCAGGGCAGAAGAGTTGAGAGGCAACTGCCCTGGGGGCTACAGGACCTTCCCAAGAGTAGGCAGGGGTCAGAGCATAAAAACCGAAAAAATCTCCCTTATGCACTTCAGGCCCTCACCATAGGCACTGCAGCAGCCCTCCAAAAGCTGAGGCTGGATAGCTGGACCGAGAGAGATGTGCTGTGGTGACGAAGGCTGGGACAGTACTAAAAGCAAAGAAAACTCGCCAGTACTCCAAAATGCTGGCATACTGGCTGAAAAACAGAAATCTTCCACAGTTGGGTAAGCTGCTGCTGGGTTGTAAAGCATAAAGAAAATTAAGAGTTTAGCCAGGGGTCAGATCTCAATTCCTGCTAAAGGGAAAGTCTCTGTCCTCAAAATATTTGAACTCAGTGACAAAATGGATCTAATGAAAGCTTCAATAAAGATCACACGCATTTCAATAACACGTTAGATTGACTCAGCCTACACACTAGTAGCCTGCTAAAAAGGCGTGCCCTTGTATATTACTGCATCCTCTATGATTCTTTTACACACAATATCTGGCATGCATCAAAAATTATGAGGCCCACAAAGAAGGGAGAAAATATAACCCACAGCCAAGAGAAGAAACAGCCAAAAGAAGCAGACACAGAGGTGATACAGCTGTTGGAATCATTAGGCACAATAACTACCAAAAAATATGTTAAAGGATCCAGTGGAAAACATGGACACGAATAGGTGGAGAATTTCAGGAAAAGACTGGAAATTAGTTTTTAAGCTATATAAAAATGATTTTTTTAATGTAGAAATGCTAAAAATAAAAAAATAAGACATTAAAGATGGTTTAACATTAACAAGACACAGCAGAGGAAAGGATCAGGAAACCTGAAGTCAGATCAATAGGAATTATTCAAACTGAAAAACAAAAATTAAAAAAGAAAAGAGTATAAAAAAACATGGGATAAGAGACAAGAGAAATACTTGAAGAAACAATGGATGGAAAAAATCTCTAAAACTGATGAAAGATATCAACCTACAGATCCAAGAAGTCTTAGCAAAGCCTGACCCTAAACAGAAAGAAAACTACACTTGGGCATGTCGTAGTTCAGCTGCTGAAAAAAAAGAAAAAACAAAATATAAAATCAGATGGGAAAAAACTCAGCCATTACATACCACAGGGGAATATGCTAAAAAGAAAGGCTAACTTCACATCAGAAACAAAAGAGGCCAGAAGACAATGCGCCAATGTCTTCAAAGTTCTGATTTAAAAAACTGTCAAACTTGGGGTGCCTGGTTGGCTCAGTCGGTTGGGTGCCTGACTTCAGCTCAGGCCATGATCTCACAGTTCGAGCCCTGCATCAGGCTCTGTGCTGACAGCTCAGAGCTTGAAGCCTGCTTCGGATTCTGTGTTTCCCTCTCTCTCTGCCCCTCCCCCACTCACATTCTGTGACTCTTCCTCTCAAAGCTAAATAAACACTAAAAAAAAAAATTTTTTTTAACTGTCAAACTAGAATTCTATATCCAGTGAAAATATCTTCTCTCCCTTAAAAATGAAGGCAAAAGAAACATTTTCAGAAAAAGCAAAATCTAAGAACTTGTCACCAGCAGACCTACATCAAGAAATACGAAAAGAGGGGCGCCTGGGTAGCTCAGTCGGTTGAGCGTCCGACTTCAGCTCAGGTCACGATCTCACGGACCGTGAGTTCGAGCCCCGCGTCGGGCTCTGGGCTGATGGCTCAGAGCCTGGAGCCTGCTTCCAGTTCTGTGTCTCCCTCTCTCTCTGCCCCTCCCCCGTTCATGCTCTGTCTCTCTCTGTCTCAAAAATAAATAAACGAAAAAAAAAAAAAAAAAAAAAAAAAAAAAGAAATACGAAAAGAAATACTTTAGGCCAAAGAGAAATGATAAAGATGGAAAAAATAAACAGTACTAGAAATGGTAAATATGTAAAGATAAATATAAAACTCCACTTAAAATTATCTCCATTTGATATATGTATAAATGCATGTGTTATTTTAGATTTTATAAGTGTGTATATGTTTTACTTTAAAGTATCTTTGTTTCACGTATGTATGTATGTATGCATGCATGTATGTTTATGTTTCTTTCACATACAATTGACAGCTTTAAAGTAGCAACATTACTGGCTTTATAGCACACACAGATATATACCATATGACAATAAGATCTATAAAGTGTAAGACAAGTAAGTACAATTATAATGTATTAGGCTTCTTACATTAGTTGTGAAGTACAGTATTACTATTTGGAGGTAGACTCTAATAGGGTAAAGATGCATAGCTGAGCTCTTAAGCTACTAAAAAAATACAAAGAAATACAGCCTAAATTTGTTACAGGAAATAAAATGGAATACCAAAAATATGCAGTTTACTTATATGAAGGCTACAAGGAAGAAAAAAGAAACAAGACATATTATATAAGCACAAACAAATACCAAGATCATAAAGTTAAACACGACAATATTGGCAAATATTGACAAATAGCAAAATTTGAATATGGACTGTTGCAGCCACATTAAATTGACTGAAATTGATACCATTATAGTTGACTCTTTTTTTTTTTAATTTAAAAAAAAAATTTTTTTTTAACGTTTATTTATTTTTGAGACAGAGAGAGACAGAGCATGAATGGGGGAGGGTCAGAGAGAGGGAGACACAGAATCTGAAACAGGCTCCAGGCTCTGAGCTGTCAGCACAGAGCCCGACGCGGGGCTCGAACTCACGGACCGCGAGATCATGACCTGAGCCGAAGTCGGCCGCTTAACCGACTGAACCACCCAGGCGCCCCTATAGTTGACTCTTAAACAAAATGGGGGTTAGGGGTGCCAACCCCACTTCACCCCATACAGTTGAAAATGGGTGTATAACTTTCAACTCCCTCAAAACTTAACTACTAATTGCCTACTATTGACCAGCAGCCTTACAGGTAACCGGTCAACTAACACATATTTTGTATGTTATATGCATTATATACTGTATTCTTACAATAAAGTAAGCTAGAGAAAAGAAAATGTTATTAAGAAAACCATAAGGAAGAGCAAATACATTTACAGGACTATACTGTGAAAAAAATTCATATATGAGTAGACCGCACAGCTCAAACCTGTGTTGTTCAAGGGTCAATTGTACCATGTTAAGTTAAGAAAAGGTCTTTTGCTCAAGAATTAAATGCTGAGAGGGGCGCCTGGGTGGCTCAGTCGGTTAAGCGCCCGACTTCAGCTCAGGTTACGATCTCACAGTCCGTGAGTTCAAGCCCTGCATTGGGCTCTGTGCTAACAGCTCAGAGCCTGGAGCCTGCTTCGGATTCTGTGTCTCCTTCTCTCTCTGCCCCTCCCCTGCTCATGCTCTGTCTCTTTCTGTCTCAAAAATAAATAAATAAAAGTATTAAAAAAAAAGAATTAAATGCTGAACGGCTGACTCTTGATTTCAGCTCAGGTCATGATCCCAGAGTCGTGGTATTGAGCCCCATGTCCGGCTCTACACTGAGTGTAGAGATTCTCTCCCTCTCTGTCTCTGTCTCTGTCTCTCTCTCCCTCTCTGACACACATGCACACAAAAGAATTAAATACTGAACAATTTGGGTATCAAAGGGCATGATGTCTGCAACTTACTGTTTAATTGTCCGGGGAGAAGGAGGGGAAAGGGCAGAGATGGAAGGGTTTTTTAACATGTACAAAAGATCTCTTTACTTTTTTATAGACATAGGAATTTTTTATTTCTATTTTTTATACAGAAAAATGAGCCAAACTAAATAATCTATTATTTGCGAATGTATACATTTAAAAACCTTGAGGAAAAAGAGGCAAGGTATTAATAATGACTAAGCTCAGGTGGTGATGACCTCAGGGAGGTTAGCAGGGAGATGGAACAGAGCTAAAACCCAGAGGGTATGAACAGATTCAAAAGCCCTGGTATCGATGTGGTTCTTGAGTTGAGTGGTGGTATTTTATTTCAACACTTGCACATATGTTACATATGATCTTCTGCATGGATATAATATTATCTAAAGGGGAGAACTGAGCAGATAGAAGATCATCCAGTTTGTAAAAAAACAGTTTGATTTGGGACCAACATTTATATTTAGTAAAGCACTAAACAAAAGCATTAAGATGGACCCCAACACTTACCTGAACTAACTTTTTATCAGACCCAAATTCCCAGATGTAACTAAATAGAAATACCTATTGGCTACCACTGCCTTCCCTTTCCCACCAACCTCAGCTACAAAAAAAATGAATGCACTTCCTTGAAACACTTAATTTAAATTCTTTTGCTGAGACATAGTGACTCTGCCGTGAATAAATTATGTGCAACATTGCACTGCAAGAGAAAAATCTCCAGGTTATGTAGATATGGCCCATTAAGTAATTGACCATCATTACCTTATTACGGGAACCTACAGGCGTCCTTTCTGCATAACTGGGTATCACTTCCTACTAGCTGAGAGTCAACAGTCTCCTTAAGAGTTTTATTAAATAAATTCAAGTATCAAAAGTCAAGAACCCATAAAATGTAAAATTATTCTAGGTACTAGTGGTAATTGGGTAACGGTGATATACATATATGTGTGTGTGTGTATGTATGTGTGTATGTGTGTGTATATATGTATGTATGTGTGTGTGTATATACATATATATATATATATATATATATATATATGAGTGCTTTATTTGCTCAAAGCATTTACTTAAAAAATAAAGAAAAACTACAGAGAGGTCTTAGTTAGCCAAGGGAACATCTCAACTCTGTCACTAGTTTTCTAAATAGCTAAGAAACCTTTTATTTCCTCTGCTTCAATTAATGTATTTGAAAAGGGCTGAGACCCAATTCTAAATTCAGAAGAATTACACCTAATAATCAAAGTTTCTAAGGCAACTGTGCTCTGTAAGGCATGAGAAATTTTAGTGTTTACAACTTTACAAGATGAAAAACTGAAGCGTGAGGGAGTTATTTTTCAGAGTGTTTCAGTATTACCATTATTCCATAAACAACAAATATTTACTGAGAGCCTCCTATGTACCAGGTACTATTTTAGGTACCAGAGATAAAACACAACAATGAACAAGCTAACGCATTCCCTATCCTCATGGAACTTACATGCGTTGACCTTGCACACCAATGAATGGATCGGTGCCCTCGTGCCAAGAGGTCATTAATAAGGTTTTGATGCCACCTGAAATTCCTGTGGATCCCAAACTCTTGTGGATCTTGTGGGCTATAAAATATCCTCGACAGCACCTACTTGGTTAATAGGGAATGGTCAGGGTAGCACCCTGATGGTCATCTCCTACTGTCTACTCTTAAGCCCATGGTGTTCTACGAGGCATGGCATGGCCAGCATCCAGCCAGAAAATAGGACACATTCCGTCTGTTTTCTGAGATGGTGGAAAACTTGATGCAATTCTCAACAGGGCAGTTGAGAAAATAGAGGGTCCTTATATGTTGTAATGGCAGTATCTTCTACTAAATAATAAAGGATTTCCAATCTATAAGGGAGAAATGAAAGGAGATAGCACTTTTGTTTATGGGGGACAGTCCTGTGTTCCATCTCCAAAGCAAACATCACCCCAGTTCTACTGACTACCAATCATTCCTCAATTATTTCAGAGGGAATTAGCCAGAGAAGGAAGGAGGAGAAGGAGGGCAAAGAAACAAAGGGAAGGAGGGGAGGAGAAAAGGAAGGAGAGAGGGAAATCAGAAGGGAGAAGACAACTGGTAGCTTTCAAAAAACAACTCATCAGTGGACTTCCAGTGATGACAAATCTAAGAATGTTTCCACATTCCCAAGTGTTTCAGCCCCAGAAACATCTCCAGACTGTCTGTGACCACAGCACAGAACTGGGAGACTGTCAAGTCCAAGAGCTGAGCAGGCCTCCCCTCACTTCATCTGGCTGCCTGGTTCATCTGCTTCTTTCTGTCCCTGTGATCAGTGACTAGGAGATGTCAATCGTTCAGGACCAAAGACATTTTCAAAACTTCAACTGGAAACAAAAGCAGCCTGTATGGATGTGTGTGCCAGAGAAGAAGAGACAAAGAAATGGACAAGGTTCACTGATCTTTGCAAATCGCAATTCTGGGGATGGGGGTATGAGAATGAGGATGTTGCTGTGAGTCTTAGACGAACCAGCCCCTCAATAACCGCAAGAAGCAGTGACAAGTCTGGACAGCGCTGCAACCAGCCTCCTCCCTCCCCTCTTGAATACAACTGCAAAATGCCGTCGCTCTCTAACAGTGCCTACGCTGAACACAGGATGCCCCAAAATGCAGAGCCTGACCCTCCTTGAAAATGAGTAGAGTTGCATCAGGTTGCTTCTAGTAGCTTTCTTTACTGTCTTCACGTTTCTAATGAAATCCAGTCCCTGCTTCTTGGAGGCTTCCTCTGTGCTCCTGCTCTGGTCTGGACCAGGGCAGTCCCCAGACATCTCTGCAAGACTCCCACTCTGAAGAGGCAAGAGTGAAGCCACTCCCCTGAGTCATACAAAGGTCTTGATTTATTGCAAACTACACAGGTCTGCATTTTTTTCAGCCCAATATGCTATCACTATGATCCTTGCTTATTAACCCATCTACTCCCTCCTTCAAAGGCTCTCAGAAAAGGGAGTCCTTGGGAAGCTACTTCTAAGGTCTGCTCTAATAACAGGTACCATTCACTGAGTACTTACTACGTATGAGACACTGTATTAAGTATACTTTTTTACTTAATCTTCACAACACTTTAAGGTAGAGAGTATTGATCCCATTTAACAGATTGGGAAACTGACGCTTAGAAAAGCCCAATTATTTTCTCAGGGTCATACTCCTGGTTAGAATCTTGGGATCTGTCTTCCGAAGTCCCAAGTCTTCAAGCACTATTCTATACTCGGAGAAAGAGCAGAACAGTGGGTCAGAAAAGGTTTGCAGTCAGAAACTCTTGCCTCCAGTTAGTGTATGACCCGGGGTGGTTATTTCACCTCTCAATGCCTCCGTCACTTCCCCTTCAATGTGGGAATAATCATTTGTACCCTGCCTTTTTCCCAGTGTCAGAGGCAGCATCAACACCTGTTGCTATGTTCCCATAAGTCCCTTTCTCTCAGAAGAACTTCCTTGTCATCTGTTCAAGGTTGGGAATGAGAAGCAGGGTAGGGAACAGTTGCAGGAAAAAGAGGTCTGAAGCTAGGTCACGTGTCTTCAAATTTGTCCTTGCCCTTTGTAACTGCACGGGGAGACATGGACTCTAATGTTTGAACACGAATTCTACTCATATTAAAGTTATCTAGACATGAAATTAAGCCAAATAGGCAAACACGTAGTATATATTCAATAAATAGCTAAAAGAAGGGCAGAAGGCAGGCAGGCAGTGGGCAGACGAAATTGGCATTTTCTTTTGATCTCTTTTAGGCTGTTGGCGTTTCATACCCTGTGCATGGAACTAATTGCTTCTCCGAGTCCATCAAATTAATTTGGCCAAAGTTATTTAATTTCACTTTGTCATTAGCAATGATAAAGAACTTAAAAGCAACACAGTGACAAATATTCTTAGCCAAACCATAATATTCTATGGTTTGAACAGCCCTATGATTTTCCCAACTGAGGCATCATCCTAGGATTGGCCTATTTTCTTGAAATTTCAAATTGCCTAATTGAAGTAACACTCATGAAGACCAAAACACACAGAGCTTATCTAAAAATGAAGCTACCAGTAGGAGCTAATGAAATCCCAGCACACATGTTTATTCCTACAGCCTCTGGTTAACACAATGCTGACAGCAGAGAAACATCCCTGACAACCTACTAGTGAGGACTTTGGGGAGCTCTTGGAAGAAACACACGCAGGGCTCGAGAAGCGATGGTTTGCTTAAAAGCAATGTTTGAACGAAGAAAATAAAAGACAGCAAGTATAACCAGAGGGGATCTCCAACCATTCAGTGTGGCTTTGGGTGTAGACAGAAAATGAAACATTCATCATCCTGCATGAAACACACCTGTGGCTGAGTTCACAAAATCAACCCATTTTCCCTACCCTTAAAACTGCTAAAAAAAAAAAAAAAATGCCAATAGTTCAAAACTTTCACCTTAGGAACATCGTGAATACTCCAGAAGACCATCTGAAATGACAGCCACCATTAGAAGGATGGCATTTGTGTTCAACCACATGGCATCATCATTTCAGTGCCTGAATCTATTATGACTCAGACCCAGGTCTGTCAGGACCAGCGGCTCTCTGGAAAGGGACAAGGGGAACAACAGAGGAGAAACAGAGCATTTCTCCCGCCATTCCCAAAACCTTTTCACACCTTCCCCTTCCCACCTCAAGGCCCCCAAGAGGTTCCACCCTCCTTGCAAAACTGCCCAAAAGTTAAACTTCTAGGAGAGAAATGGAGGGGCTGTGTGTGAGGACTGGGGGACGTGAGTGGCTTACCTGGGAGATCTCTGTCCTCACCTGTTCTAACTCAATCCTGCTATAACTGTTCACCACGGCACAATGTTGAGGCACAAAACGTTTCCCTCAGAGTCAGAGGGCTTTACATGAAAAGCATCATACTGTCAAGAGATCATTCATTTCTGATTGACATAGCATTTGGAACACCAAACACTGGGTACAAAACCAGAGGCCTATGAACACTCATCAGAGACAAAAAGTAAATAAACACAAAGGTTTAATTAACCCTATGCAACAGAAGAAGATGGAGACTGAACGGGTACCATGCCCCGTAATAAGCAGGATACTGGAAGCACAAAGGACTCCCAATAACTGTATTGCTTTTTTTTTTAAATTGTGGATGGGGGTGTAGCTATAACTTTTATTGAGCAAAGGATACCATTAAGAATTACATAAGAAGCTGCATTGCAAATGTTGGACCCAATAAGGGCAATTGAAATTGATTCTGGAATGTGGTTAAAGTACTTTATCTAATCTATTAATAAATAAGAAAATCTTTCATTAGTTGGCAGGAGGACAGTTGCCACTGGCCAACTTGATTTTCCTGAAAACGGGGAAGACTTGCATGCACTTTTTTTCAGATAAAAGCCCTAAAGTCCCAAAGTACTGTTTCTGGAATCAGAAGTTACCATGCAGTGTCATACTTCTCCTGGACAGGCTGAAAGTCTCCTTTCACCTGTTCCCCAACGTCAGGAAGGGAGAATAAAGGGTTTGCTTGCAACATGTTTTTAATGGAAAAACTTTTTTTGAAGCAAAGAGTTTGGAAACCTCATGGTAAATCAGAAATTGTTGATCCAGGGTGACCATCTAAGGAGAATGAAAAAATGAAATTACCCTTCCAGGCCTTCGCTCTGAAACCTGAAAAAAGCCAAGATTCTGAATAGTGAAGATTTAGTAAATGAGCTGAACAAGATGCCCTATAGCTTGCGAGCAGGAAAGGAAGTCAATTCTATTTATCGCCGCCTGAGAAATCAGCCTCATCCTCCCCTCCCACAGAAAGCTACAGCTGGGCTGGCTCGCCGGTCTCCAAACTCAGTAGAGACAGAAGCAAGAATCAGTCACCTGCGCGGTGCCACCCGACCCGCGCCAGCGGCAAGGCCGGCACACCTTCCAAGTGTCCCCTCTCCCCTCTCCACTCCTAGAGCCCGCCCCAGGGCTGCACTGTCTCCGGGGATCAAAGGGCCACAGACCTTTGAGAAAAAAAGAGGGAGAAGCGGGTTTGCATTATATAACAACGTACAGCAAATAAGGCTTCTGGAAAACGAAAGTAGCGAGGGGAGGGGCAGGGGTCGGGGAGAGGCGAGGGGGAGCCGGGCGTCGCGGAGCTTTCGCCGCCACTTACTCGAAGGCGAAGAAGAGTCCGCTAGTGACCAGGATGAGGATGAGAGTCAGGTAGAAGACGCCCGTCTGCCGGGCCATCATGATCCTGCCGTTGCAGAAGAACTTGTTTCTTCCCGGGAAAACCTCCCATTTCCTCCGCGCCGCGATTTTCTTCTTCTTGTGGGGCGACTCCATGGGGGAGGAGCTGTGGGTGCTGATCTGACTGTACTCGCAGTCTTTCATGGGCCCGCCGCCGCCGGGAGGCATCCACGAGGGCAGCCGGCTGGGGGCGCACGCCCCCAGAAGCCCCCCGGCCGCGCGGGCCCCGCCGAGCCACGACCGCCGCCGGCCGCCCGGCCGCCCCCC
>NW_026057580.1:109376632-109463507 GCF_023721935.1 Panthera uncia | reverse complement strand
GGCGACAGCCCGGGCGCTGCTCGCGCTGCGACCCCGCGCCGGCGCGCCTGGCAGCCGAGCCCAGACCGCGGCCCCCGCGCGGGGCTGCCGGGGCCGCCCGGGCCGAGGGTCGCGGCGGCGGCTCGTGGGCTGCACGGCCGGCGGCTCCCTCGCTCCCTCCTGCCCCATAGGGGCCGGGCCGGGCTCAGGGAGGGCCGCCGGGGGTGGCGGAGCGCGTCTCAGGGCCGCGGGGCGAGCGCCACAGACACTTGTTTGCAAGGCTCAGCCCCGGCGCGCGCGCGGCGCTCGCAGCGGGTCCGCCTCCTCCCGGCCGGGTGGGCGGCGGCCCTCGCCTCGCCTCGCCTCGCCTCGCCAGCCGGGCTCCTCCTCCGGCTCCTCCTTCTCGCCCGCGAAGCCCCGCACGGACTCCGCGGACCCCCAGCCCCGGTCCCCTCGGACGGGCCCCGGGCGACCCCGGGGAAGACGCTGGGCTCCCTCCGGCGTCGCTCGCGGACGGCTCGGGGGTCTGTGCCCGCGGCCGTGCACTCGCCCGCAGACTGGCTCCTCCGGGTTTATTCCCGGCCGCAGCTGCCGCCTCCACACACATATATTCACACGGCTACACGCAAATCCATTCTCGCGACTCCAGGGGACCTGAGGCACCCCTGCGGAGAGGTGACCCTCCCCGGCCTCCCCCGGCGGGGCGTGCGGTGGACTTGTCGGGTGCAGCTCCACTGCTGCCCGGGAGTTGGCGGGGGTGCCCTGCGACTGAATGGGGAGGGACGGTACGAGGAAGGCCTGATTCCGGGATGGGGGCTGCGGGCGGGAGGTCTCGGGGCCCGGCCGGCTTCCAGGTTTCCCGCGGGGAGAGCGGAGCGGTCTGGGTCCCCACCCGCCCCGGCCCCTGCCTTCCTCCAGAGGACAAGCCCGTGGCGGTCAGTCTCTGCGGGGGTGGCTGCCTCCCCAACCCTTTCTCACTTCTCCGACACGGGCGCTCGAGATTTACTCGCTTTATTTCTCCCCTTTCCCCTGCGAGCTCCCACGGCCGCAGAGGGACCCGCCGTTCTTCGGCCCGCGACTCCCCTGCCCGCTGCGCCCCACAGCCACAGTCGCCCGGCCCGTGAGCTCGAGCCCTCCCTGGCTTTGCCGCGGGGTCGCAGCCCTCGCGTGCCGGGCACAACCAGTGGGCAGCGGAAAGCGCAGGCAGCCGGGCGGGGACGCTCGGTTTTCCGAGCCCCACTTTCCTTTCACCGCCCACTGGGATGTGTAGTTCTTCCTCTCGCCGACTGGCTCCGAGAGGAATTACGACTTGGGGACCAAAAAACTACAAATCCCTGCATCCCCCGCGACGAGAGCGGGAGAGGCGCGGTGCTGGGCGTTCTGGTGCTCGGAGACTGGAGATGGGAACTAACAAAGAGAATGGTGGGGCGCCTCTGTACCTTCTCTGTGCTGGACACTTTACACGTTACACATGTTCTTTATCTAATCTTCTCTGGAACCCTGCGAGGCACTATTGTATCCAGCTTAGAGAACACTGTACTACTTGCCAGAGATCTCAAAGTTCCCTGGTGGTGGCGATGAGATTGAACCCTGAGCCCTGAGAATTTCCCTTGCAAAGCGCTGCTTCCTTGAGCAGTGTCAAAGGCAGACGATATCGGTTTATCCAAGAGAGGAAAAGAACTGGAGCCAGTTGGAAAGAGCTTCCCGTAGTAAAGGAAAAGTGGTAGGGATGGCAGTTATAAGGCACTGTAAGGAGTTACGAATAAAAAATGGAATTTATAAGGGTCCATTCCAGAACAGGAATTGGGGGAATGGGTCGGATCTTAAACATATAATCGGAATTGGATTTGAATGATTTTAGATTTTGTATGACAGACTCGCCTAAAGTACTTTGTGACTGCGCTGTTGTTAAAAAAGGGGGGGGGGGGGGACAAGGCTTAGACATTTCAAGTGAAAGCTCTCATATACTTACCTGTTCTTCAGCTCATTGGATCAAGGGGATGCTATTCTCACTCAATTTCTAGCAACCACCTTTTCTCCCTCTGCCCAATTAATATACTAGATCCATTGACTTCCTGGCTTTAAAAAAGACTCCCCTTTTGGTTCTCAATGAAGCCCTGATTTTTCTGGCATAATGGCAATGCTTTTAAGTCCTTCTCTGTTAGAGATGCTTACTAAAGTATTTGCATGTGAATGGGAAAAGATATTTGCAAATGACATATCAGATAAAGGGTTAGTATCCAAAATCTATAAAGAACTTACCAAACTCAACACCCGAAAAACAAATAATCCAGTGAAGAAGTGGGCAGAAGACATGAATAGACACTTTTCCGAAGAAGACATCCAGATGGCCAACAGACACATGAAAAGATGCTCAACGTCACGCCTCATCAGAGAAAGACAAATCAAAACCACACTGAGATACCCCCTCCCACCGGTCAGAGTGGCTAAAATGAACAAATCAGGAGACTATAGATGCTGGAGAGGACGTGGAGAAACGGGAACCCTCTTGCACTGTTGGTCGGAATGCAAACTGGTGCAGCCACTCCGGAAAAGTGTGGAGGTTCCTCAAAAAATTAAAAATAGAACTACCCTATGACCCAGCAATAACACTGCTAGGAATTTATCCATAATTCCTATTCAGATACAGAAGTGCTGATTCGTAGGGGCACATGTACCCCAATGTTTATAGCAGCACTTTCAACAACAGCCAAATTATGGAAAGAGCCTAATTGTCCATCAACTGATAAATGGATAAAGGTGTGGTTTATATATACAATGGAATACTACGTGGCAATGAGAAAGAATGACATCCTGCCATTTGCAGCAACGTGGATGGAACTGGAGGGTATTATGCTAAGTGAAATAAGTCAGTCATAGAAAGTTGGGTATCATATGTTTCCACTCATATGTGGAACTTGAGAAACTTAACAGAAGACCATGGGGGAAGGGAAGGGGGAAAAAATAGTTACAGAGAAGGAAGGAGGCAAACCATAAGAGACTCTTAAATACAGAGAACAAACTGAGGGTTGATGCTGGGGGAAAGGGGCAGGGGAGAGGGGAAAATGGGTGATGGGCATTGAGGAGGGCACTTGTTGGGATGAGTACTGGGTGTTATATGTAAGCAATGAATCATGGGAATCTACCCCCAAAACCAAGAGCACACTGTACACACTATGTTAGCCAATTTGACAATAAATTCTGTTTTAATAAATAATTTTTAAAATAATAAAATAAAATAAAATAAAATAATAAAATACTCCAGCCCACCCATCCCCAAACCATGATAGGATAGATGAAACAAGACTGGCGAACTATTGAAAATTGCTTACTTTGGGTGATATATCTGAATTACTTATGTATTGCAGCACATTACCACAAATTTAGCAGCTTAAAATAACACCAATTTATTATCTCACACTTTCTATGGGTCAGGTGTCCAGGTACCTAGGGTCCTCTGCTTAGGGTCTTACACCTACCATCCAGGTGTTGGTGAGGCTGTGTTTTATCTGGAGGCTCAACTGGAAAAGTTTCAGCTTCCTTGCTCACTCAGGTCACTGCAGAATTCATTTCCTTACAGCTGTAGCTGGCTATTTGCTAGCTGTCAACTGGAGATGGCCCACATCTCCTAGAGGGCACCTGGAGTTCGCTGTCACATGTCCTTTCCCAGCATGGCCACTTCCTTCATCAAGCCAGCAAGGAGAGTCCCCTCAAGGAGTGAGTTTGTTAGCAAGATGGAATCTTATATAACATAAGTAATCACAAAGGGGTGACATCTAGCTGGCATATTATTTTGCTTAGAAAGCAAGGCACAGGTTTTATACACACTCAGGGGAGAGGATTATACAAGGTATGGGCACTAGGATGAGGGGGCCACCCTACGGTCCACCACAAGGTACAAGAGAGTCCATTTTCCATTATGTTCATCTTATCTACATCTACTTATGTTTACGTTTGAAATTTTCCATAACAAAAAGAAATAAATTATTTGTTTTTAAATTATATCTAAGGGCGCCTGGGTGGCTCAGTCAGTTAGGCGTCTGACTTCGGCTCAGGTCATGATCTCACGGTTAGTGGGTTCGAGCCCTGTGTTGGGCTCTGTACTGGCAGCTTGGAGCCTGGACCTGGTTCGGATTCTGTGTCTCCCTCTCTCTCTGCCCCTCCCCCGCTCACACTCTGTCTCTCTCAAAAATAAACACATTTTAAAAATTTAATAAAAAAATAAATTATATCTAAATTTCCCATTACGAATAAGTTTCTAGATAAGCTGGTATGATTGTTTGCACTTGTCTTCCTAGGAATCCCTTGTTTCTTCCCACTGCATGTTTACTTAGACCTACTGCAATTGATTCACTTAGGATACATACCTAAAGAAGTTCACTAGAACCTGGAGTGACAGCCACAGATTTTAGCTCACCATCTAAATACTCTAAGTTATGGTAGAGTATTCATTCATTCATTCATTCATTCATTCATGTCACAATTGCTTACTTAGGGCCCTAGTTTGTCCCAGATCTGTATTAAGTACTATTTTCATGGTAGGGCTATAAAAGGAACCAAAAGAGACGTTTATATGGGAGAACTAGAGGGAGAGGTGGAGGAACAAGCAATAAATGCAAATAAAATGCAAACAATTAAAGCCAATACTAAATGACAAGACAATGTCAGAGTGCAATTACAGGGGGAAAAAGACAGCGTTGTGGGACAGAGAGAACTGGGGGAGGAGACCTTTGAACAGAGAACCAAGTGATGAGAAACAGAAAGTACAAAGGCCTCAAGCCTGGAAAATTCTTAGGGGTACAAAGAAAAAACAGTCTGGCTGGAATAGAGTGAGGGAAAGGTGAGTGTTAAGAGAGAAGGCTGGGAGGATACAGGATCTAAGGTGACTGGAATTGACTTCACATGCACTGGGAAGGCACTTAATCTGTGACTACCATTATATTAAGTCCTGATGGGTCAGAAGAGTAACCTAGAGTACTTGGCCTTTAAGGAATAATACATAGATTCCAAAGTGCAGTGCTAGAAGGATCTCAGTGCATCTAGAATTATATACCTAAACATTTGTTTTGTATATGAGAAAACGGAGGCCAAGGAAAGGAACGACCAGCTAAAAATTCCTTGAGAATGCCTCACAGTAACAAATAATCCAGAAACAAATCCTGAATTGAAAGAGTGCATTCTCTCCTTTAAAGCCTTAGAAAACGGATAACGAATAACTATTATTGCCTTTTATGTGCAAGGACACTGTGATAAGATAAATAAGTTGAACGTGGCAGAGAAACTACAATCTAGTTGGGGAAACAAGATGGAGACACACAGAAAGTAAATACTGAAAGAAAATGGTGCAATAAAAATAACTATCTTTTCTGGAGTATCATCTGGTATTAGGCAATATCCTGGTTTGTTATTTAGCTCATTAGATCCAGAAGACAAACCAATGAAGTAAGCATTTTTCTCAGTATTTCACAGAAGAGTAAACAAGCTCAGAGACGTTGGGTGATGTGCCTAGGGTTTCACAGCTGGTGAGTAGCTGAACCAGGATTCTTCTACCAGGCATGTATGTATGATTCCCATTCTACTCCAGCAGGCTATACAATAGAGTCTACTTTGTCTGACTAACTGCCAACTGAGTAGACTTTGCTCAACGTGGAGCGGGGCTGTGGCAATTTAGATAGGCAGAGTCAAGGGGGCCAGGATCCCAGGGCAGTGGGAGTGGTGGGGAAACACATGACATTTCTTGTGGGACTAGAATGAACAAGGATTCAAGTGCAAGTCGTTTACTTGGGAGGGGATTCCAGAGAACACCCGGCACAATGAAGTGAAATAAATAGAGGGAAAGAAGACTCTAGAACATGCATTATGACTCACAGTCACCCACCCAAGTGGTGAGGAAGCTGATCTTTCTCCACCAACCCATCCATTTGAGAACTCGTTCTGGGAGCCTTAACTCTATCTGTTTAATCTGACCACCTTCCTAAAGCTGCCATAGCCAGCACCGCCATGAGCACCATGCTGGGCCTCCCCTGATTGTTGGGGGTATCTTTGTTCCGGGCGGGTCTTTCCCTGTTTTTACATGACTCGGTGGGCCCGCTGACAACAGGGTTATGTTATTAACAAAATTAGAGCTTTGTTCCTTTCATCTGAGCAGCTCAAAGCATTCCACAAAGCCACCTCGGTAATTCTCAGAATACCTCAGGCAGCCAAGAGGAAGTACGGTCTTATCTATGGTGAAAGGGGAAGACAGTCAGATCCAGGACATGATATAATTTATATACCTTCTGTAGTCAGGATGAAAGTGCACCCAGTGTGGTCAAAGTGCATAGAGGGCAAAGGGACACAGTCCTCTAAGGAGAACTTTGAAGCCACCAGAAAGGGGTTTCTTCGGGGAGCTCTACGATGGCACAAAGTAATAGCCGAATTCCCATATCAAACAGAATTCTCCAGAACATCAGACACCCTAATTTTTTCCAACCCGGAGAGTTAGCTCACATTTCTATATGTGCTCTGCACATCTGGGAACATCGTGGGTCAAGACGAGTAAGACATTTAATGTAATAAACTCAGGGCCATAGGGAAAAAGTGTATGAAGTAGAAATAACTTAGCCCCAAATTGGCCCCAAGTGACTTTTTCTTGACTTTTAACACTAAAACATTAATTTTTAGTATTTTTGTAAAAATAATACATGTGCATTAAAAAATTATGTTAGAGAAAAAGAAAAATTATATTGCACATAAATATGAAAAATGTAGAAGTTGTTCAAATTCCTACCACCTTAAGAAACATTTTGTTGATCATCTTTACATAATTCATTTTATGTACATACATGTATGTCATTTAACAAAAATGGAATCCTATCATGCATATTATTTGCACCCTGCGTGCTTGTTTTTTTAATGGGGGTATTTTTCGGGGCACCTGGGTGGCTCAGTTGGTTAAGCATCCAACTTTGGCTCAGGTCATGAACTCATGGTTCGTGGATTCGAGCCCCATGCCAGGCTCTGTGCTGACAGCTCAGAGCCTGGAGCCTGCTTCAGATTCTGTGTCTGCCTCTCTCTTTGTTTCTCTCTCTCCCTCTCTCTCTCTCTCTCTCAAATGTAAAGATTACCAAAAAAAAAAAAAAAAACACACAAAAAACAAAAACAAAAAACCAGAAAAAACAAATAAATGGGGGCACTCTTTCCCAAGTAGCCAATGTTAACAATATATATACTTCTCCAAGGCTCATCATTATAGGCGAACACAGATACAGTCCACATTCCACTTTCATCAACTGTCCTAATAATGTCCTTTATAGTTAATTGGTCCTCGTTCAGGCTCATGCATGGCACTTCATCACTATGTCTCTGGAGTCTTCCTCCATATGGAACAGTCACATCACTTCTGTCTTTTGTTTCTTGATCTTGACATTTGCAAAGAGTATAGGCCATTTAGTCTGTACAATGTCATTCAATTTGGGTTTGCCTGGCATATCTTCACGGTAAAACCCAAGTTAGAGCTCTCACCAGCTCTCAGCCTTGTGTACTTGAGCAATATAGCTGAAACTATGAGACACCTGTCTCAGTCAGGCCTCCTGCTTCCTCGGGGTGCACAGTCTTACACAACTTTCAAGAAGCATGTGCATACTGCTCCCAGCAACAGGTGCTGGATAAAGCTGGAACGTGCCTCAAGCCCACGCCAAAACTGACACCTAAAATACAGACACTTGTTAACCGAGAAGCAGAAAAGTATGTACTGAAGCAAAAATTATGAACAGTCCCGAAGGCTCCAAGACTACTTTATTGGTTACTCATAAAACATGCAACAGAACAGTAACATGATGGCAAAAGAAAATGCTTCCTATGGGCAATGAGAAATAGGTCCACCACTCCCGAAATGAAACCTCGCAGGAAGACATGAGAGTAAAGCTTTGAATTCTGCAAGTGCTTCCAACGGCGAGAGCCCAGCCTTGGTGTGCAGAACACCAACATCTGCTCCTCAAAGGATAGGAGCAAAACAAACACTTCTCTCAACTGAAAAAGCCGCTTAGTCAGAAAGAATTCCAAAAGAATGCAGGGTGGATTTCAGAAGTTTCTTGTCTCCCCTGTAAAAATGGATTTTGAGAAATGTCTAAGGCTATTTCTGAATTAAAGCTAGCCAGTAGAACGGCTTGCTAGACTTCTATTTATTCTCTGAACACATGGAAACCAAATCCAAAAAACAAAAAACTTTTCTTGGCATCCTTGGCATTTCCAGGAAATAAACACCTCCTTGGAATGAAGAGCTGAAACTTACCTACCTCAGAGGTTGGTTGTGAGGTAAAAAAAAATATACGAAAGTGCCTTGTAAATAAGAAATTTATATGCAAGTATCAGTTGTATTCTGATTATTTTCCCTTTTCTCAGACGTTTTCGCTATTTATATTGTTTTCTTTCAAAAGGCAATTGAGACCTTTATGAAAGTGTCTACTACTCACTTGTATTCCTCTGGTCAATAGCCTAACTGCTAATTTGGGGGTGGGGGTGGGGGTGGGGGTGGGAGGGGGAAATGTTTGTTTTGGTTCTCCCAAAAACATCCACATAACAATACATTAGTAAAATCTGAAGTTAATTATTGTTTTGGGTATAAAAATATCAGGGATATTCTTAATTATAGGTGATTCAATGAGATAAAGAGTGCCAATATGTTTCCAGTTAATTTCATTTTTTATAACTTTCTATCGTTCCTATAATAATATTTCACCTTAAGAGAGACTTCAATTTGTTCTAGTACAGACTTATTTCTAGGCTTAAAATCATTTCAAAACATAACATAGTAAATTATGCTTTAGCTCTCTGACATCTTTTCTGGAACAATGTACATATAAGTTGTTGTTTTTTAAAACAAGCAGCATTATTTCAACCTTTCTATTTAGCCTGTTTAGATATGTTGAAAAAATTAGGTTATGCATTTTGGTAAGAGTATCAGTGAATTGATCTTGTGCCCTTTGCAACATCAGGTCAAATGTTGTTGGTTTGTCCTGATATTGGTGAAGTTCATTTTGATTTCCTAATTTCACTCCCCTTCCTTCTTTCCTTCCTTCCTTCCTTCCTTCCTTCCTTCTCTGTCTCTCCCCCTCTCCGTCTCTTCCTCTCCCTCCCATCTCCTGCCCCTTTCCCCTCTCTCCCTTTTTCTCCCTTTCCCCATTCCTGCCCCCTTTCTTGGTATTTTATGGTGAGGAAGAACTTTCCCTTCTTCCCCATTTATGTATCTGTTCACTAGTTTATTTATATCAGAATGGCCTCATAGATGTTTATATTTTTCAATAGGTCATAATCTGTTACTATCAATAGTTATTTTAATATTCAAATTGTTCCAGATTTGGCCCATTCAGTCCAAGTCCTGAGTAATTCGTTGTGACCCGACGATTCCTTGGTTCCCTACGAACCGACTCAATCAGCTGTTCCAGGCTCATCCTGTCCTTTCTGTCTCAGTCCTGAACTTCTCAGGAAATGAGAGGCTGCATTCTCAGTCCTATCACTTCTCCAAGAGGTCCTAGTTCATTTCAGCAGAAAAAATATATATGCTTATACACCTCTGTCTATTGCCATCTCTATAAAAACAGAGATGTGCATAAACACGTACATTATTTTTCTCAATGTTAAAAACCACGTTTTTAAACTGACACGTGCAATTCTAATTTAGAACTATGGGGTATGTGGCCTGCTTCTCTACTTTCCTTATTTGAAACCCCAAATCGTTATCCTCAATATATTTATTCATTTCCTCAAGCCTACAATACAAAGATGATTTCAGAGTTTGTAGATGACCAGCAAGCTACAATTGAGTAATCATTTAGAGTTGTTTCTTTTCTATTTTAGGCAAAAATAAATAAACAAACAAAAACTAAAGGTTGGACATCCAAGCATTGTTCTTAACCTTAGGAGAAAGCATCAAATATTTCATTGAGGGGGTTTCCTTCTATTTGTGCTTTGATGAGTTTATGTATACATAGATGTTGAATTTTATAAGATGTTCTTAATTATGTTGCTCATAATATTCTTCTAACACCCAGGTAATGTCTATAAGATCATTTGCTGTAAATATTGGCAATTTTCTCAGAGTTGCTAGGGGATTATCAATTTTATTAATTTTTTTCAGAAAACCAACTCTGTGCCTTGTTAATCTAAGCTAGCATTTGTTTCCTGTTTCATTGTGTCTGCTCTTATCTTTGTAGTTATCTTCCATACGTTTACCGTAGGTTTGATTTGCTTATTTTTTCCTAGATTCTTAAGTCAGAGTCTTTTTCTTTTCAAAGTATTTAAAACTATAAATTCCCCTCTAAGAGTCAAACCATAAGAGGCTCTTAAATACAGAGAACAAACTGAGGGTTGCTGGAGCGGGGAAGTTTGGGTGTGGGTTAAATGGGTGACGGGCATTAAGGAGGGTACTTTTTGGGATGAGCACTGGTGTCATATGTAAGAGATGCATCACTGGGTTCTACTCCTGAAGCCAAGACTACACTGTATGTTAACTAACTTGAAAATAAATTAAAAAAAAATAAAATATAAATTCCCCTCTAAAAACCACCTTAACTGCATCCCACAAATTTTAACATGTATTTTCATTATCAGAGTTCTAAGTATTTTCTAATTTTCCTTGTGATTTTTTTAGTTTATCCATGTTTTATTTTTTTAATAAATTTTTTTAATGTTTATTTATTTTTGAGACAGAGAGAGACAGAGAGCGAGTGGGGGAGGGGCAGAGAGACAGGGAGACACAGAATCCGAAGCAGGCTCCAGGCTCTGAGCTGTCAGCACAGAGCCTGATGCCGGGCTCGAACTCACGAACCGCAGGATCATGACCAGAGCTGAAGTCAGACTTAGCCGACTGAGCCACCGAGGCACCCCTATCCATGTTTTATTTACAAGTGAGTTGCTTATGGGTGCCTGGGTAACTCTGTCAGTTGAGCATTTGACTCTTAATCACAGGGTTATGAGTTCAAGCCCCACATTAGGCTCTGCGCTGGGCATGGAACCTACTTAAAAAGAAAAATAGAAGTCAGTTGTTTAATTTCTACATATCTTATTGTTATTTATTCCTAATTTAATTATTTTGTGGTCGGAGAACATAATCTGTAGGATTTCAGTTCTTTTAAATTTATTAAAATTTGTTTTATTTTCAAGCATGTGGTCAGTTTGTCATGGTTCCACGTACACTGGGAAAAATGTGTTTCTGAAGGTTTTGGGTGAAGTGTTCTTTAAATGTCAATTAGGTCAAGGTAGTTGATAATTTTGTCAGGTCTTTTATATCCTTACCAATTTTTACTCTAGATGTTCTATCATTTCCTGAGAGAGAGGTGTTAAAATCTCCAACTATGATTATGGATTTGTGTATTTTCCTTTCAGTTCTCAGTTTCTGCTTCATGTTTTTGAACCCTGTTATTAGGAGTATATGCATGTATAATTGTTTAATTGTTATGTATCCCCAAAGAATTGGCCATTTTATTAATAAAAATGCAATTCTATTCTCTAGTTATATTCCTTGTTGAAGTCAACGTTGCCTAGGATTAGTTTAACCAGTCCACCTTTCTTATGTGTACTGTTTGTATGGTAAATCTTTTCCCATTATTTTATTTTCAACCCCTCTGATACTTTAGGAAAGCATAACTCCTTTAAACAGCATGTAGTTAGGTTTTGCTTTGTTATCTAGTCTGGCAATCTCTGTCTTTAATGGGAGTGTTTAGCACATTTACATTTAATGTAATTATTTATATGATTATATTTAGGTCTACCATTTTATTTGTTTTCTATTTGCCTAAGCGGATCTTTTGGTTCTTTGCTACTCTTTTCTTGCCTTCTTTTGGTTTTATATAAAAAAAAAATTCTCCATTTTAGTTCCTTTATGGGCTTTTTAGCTATACTTCTTTGTCTTATTTATTAGTGGTTTCTTTAGGGATAAAAATAGGTATGCTTGTCACAGTCTTTAGAGTTAATATAGTGTACATTTTAAAATCTTGAAATAGTATAGTGCTATTTACCTCTGTTTTGTACACTTGATGACATTTATTATAACTATCTGCATTACAAACCACAAAATATATGGTGACCTAGGAGCACCTGGGTGGCTCAGTTGGTTAAGCATCTGACTTCGGCTCAGGTCATGATCTCATTCATGGCTTTTGAGTTTAAGCCCTGCATTGGGCTCTGTGCTGACAGCTCAGAGCCTGGAGACTGCTTCATATTCTGTCTGTCTGTGTGTGTCTCTCTCTCTGCCCCTCCCTGCTCACACTCTGTCTCTCAAAAATAAATAAAACGTTAAAAAAGTTTTTTTAATATATGTGGTGACCTAATTTTTACTTTAAATAACCATATTTCACTTTAAGCCATTAAAAAAAAAGTCTTTTTTATTTAGTCACATACTTAATATTGCTGATTCTCTTTATTCATTTCCATAGAAACAAATTTCCACCTGATGTCAATTTCTTTCAGCCTCAAGAAATGCTAAAGAAAACTTTTCTTTATCTGAAATTATCTTGGTTTATTTTCATTTTCTAAGGATATTTTGATTGGATTCAGAATTCTGGGTTGATGGGTGCTTTATCCTCAGACCTTTAAAGATATTATTCCACTGGCTTCTGGTATTCATTTTTTGTTTGTTTTTAAAGTTTATTTATTTATTTTGAGGGACAGAGAAAGAGTGCAAGCAGGGGAAGGGCAGAAAGAGAGAGGGAGAGTGAGAACCCCAAGCAGACCTCATGCTGTCAGTGCAGAGCCTGACACAAGGCTCGAACCTGCAAGCTGTGAGATTGTGACCTGAGCTGAAATCAAGAGTCAGACACTTAACCAACTGAGCCACCCAGGTGCCCCTGGTATTCATTATTTTTTGATGAGAAACAAGCTGGCATTTGCACTATTGTTGCCCAATTTGTCACCTATCATAAAAAGTGCTACTCTCAACACTGTTTTTCAGTTTGACTGTGATGTACCCTGGTGTTTTCTTTTTAATTTATCTTGCTTAAGTTTCATAGCTTCTTAGATCTGTAAGTTTATGTTCCTCAAGCAATTTGGGAGTTTTTGGTCATTATTTCTTCAAACATTTGCGTATGGTCCCATTCTCTTTCTTTCCTCCCATTCTGAGTGAGACTCTAATTCCACATATGTTAAACTGCTCAATATCGTCCGACAAATTAATGAGACTCGGTGTATTTACTTTTTTAAAGTCTGGGGCACCTGGGTGGCTCAGTCGGTTAAGTGTCCAATTTCAGCTCAGGTCATGATCTTGAGGTTTGTGAGTTCCAGCCCTGTGTTGGGCTCTATGCTGACAGCTCAGAGCCTGGAGCCTGTTTCGGATCTGTGTCTCCCTCTCTCTCTGTCCCTCCCCCGCTCATGCTCTGTCTCCCTCTCTCTCAAAAATAAATAAACATTAAAAAAATAAAATAAAATAAAATAAAGTCTTTCTTCTGTGCGCTCTTCAGATCAGATAACTTCTATTGATCTGACTGCAAGTTCACTGACCCTTTCTGCTATCTCCAATTAGTAATTGTACCTAGCCAATGAATTTCTTGTTTCAGATATTTTACTTTTCAGTTCTTGAATTTCCATTTATTTCCTTTTTCAAGTTTTTCTTTCTTGCTGAGCTTTGTCTATCTGTTGATTTATCATGATTATATTTTCCTTTAAGTTCTTGAACATATTTATAAGTACTCTTTTAAAGTCCTTGTTTGCTAATTCCAACATCTGAGTTATCTCATGGTTGATCTCATTTGGTATTTTTCTTGTTCATGGGTCACATTTGCTTGCTTCTTCAAATGTCTAGTAATTTTTTATTGTTGCCGCACATTATAAATGCTATATTGTTGAGACTATGCATTTTTTAATCTCACTTTAGATTTTTTTTTCTTTTGGACAGTTAACTTACTGACACAGCAACTTGAGCCTTTCAAGGTTTGTGTTTAAGCTTTGTAATGTGGATCTAGAGTGGTCTTTACTCTAGGGCTAGAATAACCCAATCCATAGAATGTTGACTTTTTGGCATGTTGAGTGGTCAGGGTGTTCAGTGGTGTCTTTCCACTCTGGATTGTTGGAATTCCTGTATCTCTCAGCACGGTAAAACCTCCAGGCCTAGTGGAGTCTTGCCCATACACTCACAGTTCAGTACATAGTCAAAGAGGTAAGAGGATCCCTAAGCAGAATTTTGGAGCCCCTTTTAGGCATAACTCCCTTTATTCTGATACTCTGCGCTCACAAACACCAGCTGCATTAGCAGCTCTAAACTCTGTTCTTAGCCTCTAATGATCAGTGGGCTAAAGGAGTGTGGGCTCCTTCTCACTGCACTATGGCCCAGAGAAAACCCTCAGGCAAAGAGCTGAGATGATTGTGGTGCTCACCTAATTATCTGCCTATTGTCCAACATCCAAAGACAAAACTCGTATATTTTTATCAGTTTTGATTGCCAGACAGGCCCCTTGTCCTTACATATTTTGATCAGTTTATGGAGAGAGGTTAGTTAGGTACCAGTTACTCTATCATGGCTTGTGGAGGAAGTTTCATGATAGACGTTTGTAAGTGTTCTGTGGATATATGCTCAATTGTGTCCTACTGGGGAAACTAATGCAGTACAGTGTTGTCTTTTCTCCCGTGGATTGGTGGGTTTCCTCAGACCATACCCTTTCCAGGAGGACCTTCCTGGAGCTCATCCAGATTCTCCAGCTCTGGGCTTCAAACTCACCCAGAGGAGAAGAGCCTTTCGCTGGCTCCCTGTCTGGACACCAGCAGGGTTGGACTGACTCTCAGCAGCTTACTATCTCCAGTTTAAGAGTAGAAGTTAGTAGTTAAATTGAAATTGAGAGGGAACAATGTGGACTTATTCAAATTGCCAGCTTTCTATCAAACTCAGCTTGATTACAATTCCTTTATGGATTAATAAGAGAGGAAAGTTTGTGAAGCACCCTTTATTACAGAAAATGAATTTGTATTTTTTATTTAGTGCCCATTCAAGTAAATCCCTAGAAGCTACCTTTTCTTAAGTAAATCTATGATTAAATGTTTGAATCTTTTAATACCTCTATTTAAAGATGAAACTTGAGCACCCTGGGGTTTCAGTTAGTGTCCTCCAGTCTAGCAAACATTCAGTAGTAAATGATGATGATGAAAAACCCCAGTTGGAACTATACCAAATTAATGCTGGTAAGGAGGTAAAACAATAGAACTCGCATATATTGCCCCAATCTGTCTTTAGTACTATTTGGAAAAAGACGCATACAAGAGCATTCACTGAAACACTGTGTTTTTTTCATAGTCAAAAGAATTAAAACTGAAACAACCTACATGGCCAATTGGAGACTAGATTTAAAAAAAAACAAACAGTGGACTACTCATACAATAGAATATTATACAGAGTGAAATGGAATAATTAGAAGCATCAGGACAAACATATACATTTTTTAAATTTTTTTTACATTTATTTAGTTTTGAGAAACAGAGTGAGACAAAGCGTGAGCAGGGGGAGGGGCAGAGAGAGAAGGAGACACAGAATCTGAAGCAGGCTCCAGGCTCTGAGCAAGATGTCAGCACAGAGCCTGATGTGGGGCTTGAACCCACGAACTGTGAGATCATGACCTGAGCTGAAGTCGGACGCTCAACCAACTGAGCCACCCAGGCGCCCCCATATACATTTTTTTTTAATTTTTTGAAGTTTATCTCATTTATTTATTTTGAGAGAGAGCACACAGGGCAGGGGCAGAGAGAGAGGGAGAGAGAGATCCCAAGCAGGCTCCGTGCTGTCAGTGCAGAGCCCAATGCGGGGCTTGAACTCACAAACTGTGAGATCATGACCTGAGCCAAAATCAAGAGTCGGACAAGTAACCAACTGAGTCACCCAGGCTCCCCACATATAAATTTTTTTAACGATACTGAATGAAAAATAAAGTTGCTGAAGCTTATATATATGGTATCTTTTATGTGAATTATAACAGGACATATTGTTTATGGTTATATACATAGATACTAAAATTCCAAAAAGAATCCAAAGGAATGATAACTACAAAATTCAGTGTTTTTTGGTTTGTTTGTTTGTTTAGCAAGGGAAAGAGTGAAGAAAGAAGAAAAAGAGAATCAAGAGTTTAAGCTGTCTAGTTGATACAGGGGAGATCATTATATTCTTATTATATTATCATCTAAGCTTTTCCGTATTTATGCAACATTTTGTAATATTTTTTGGAATAACCAGATTGCCTTTTCACTTCCATACCCCAATTTGTTTAGAAATTCATAAAAGAATTTCCAAACAACATACATTCTCAGATACAAATCTATCTTCTGAAAACCACCAAATGTAAAGGATTTCCTTTTTGACATTTTCTATTCTATAGTTGGTAAGTCTCTTCCTGGCCTTGTCCTCTTTATGAGAGAAGTCAGCATCCACATACTGAGAGAGAGAACAGCATTTTATCCACAGGGTTAATAATTAAAGTTTAGGCAAAACATGGAGCTGTCAAGCACAGGTTAAAAGAAATACCTGAAAAAGAAGAAAGGCATGTTTAATTTACTGGAACAATGTAATTAAAGTAGAGTGCTAAGATACACATCAATATTGTTGGGCCCCCATGATGGCTCTGTCCATATGTAAAATAATTACCACAAGAAAAACTTAAGATGGTACTTGATCTTAACGAGCTCTTATCTAATAAATATTTATTATCCTCCTGGCAAAAGGGAAAGTGAGTAATAAGAATTCCATTTTCTTAGTTTTGGCGTCTTAATAGTGAAACCAATCTATCTAGATCAACACAGAAGTTCAGTGAGCTCAAGTCAAAGTATTAAAAAAAAATTCTGGTAGGCTGGGAAAAAAACTGTGGAAGGGGAGAACTGAGAAGAAAAAAAGGAGGCCAAAAGAGTCTAAATCATATGAAAAATGTAAGGTTTGAACCTTAAAAACATTGGGTAGCCAAGAATTTCAGGATTGCCAATGAGCCATAACTCATCCATCATCTTCAGAGTCCCAGGCCATGTGGTATAGACTATGGGGAAGCAGACATGAATGAGAACTAGTCTCTGATGTTAAGTATAGTAACCCTAAGATAACTAAGGACACTCTCAGAGGGCAGATAATCGCCATCACAATGGCGCATGCAATAAAAAATCAGGCCACAGATAAAAGAATAACTACTTGTGGAAAGTTTAGTTTCACGGGCAAGCCAACATTTGGTCTGGACCTTTACTGAAACTCTACTCATTTTTAACCAAAGGAATAAAAAGAAAATTCCAAAACCAAAGACAAAAAATAAACAAAAAAATAAAAACACAACACAACAAAACAAAACAAAACCAAAGACGAAAGACAACTACCATGACATTGTTTAAATATTTGAAAAAATGGTGTGAATGAAGAATTATTTTTTAAAATATATGTGTTGTGGGTGGAAGTGTGTCCCCTTCTCCCAAAATTCATTGTTGAAGTCCTAATCTAATCCCCAGCACCTCAGAGTGTGACTGTACCTAGAGGTAGGGCTTTCAAATGGCCCTAATCCATTTTCAAAGACATACAAAGAGGAAGATCACGTGAGAACACAGAGAGAAGACGGCCATCTACAAGCCAAGGACAGAGACCTCAGAAGAAACCAACCCTGCTGACACCTTGATCTCAAACTTTTTGCCTCCAGACCTGGGAGAAAAGTAATTTCTATTTTTTAAGCCACCCAGTCTGTGATACTTTATTATGGCAGAACTAGCAAACTAATACAATATATACAAAAATGATGGTCAAAATTCCATGTTGACCTATAATATTCAGACTGTATTCAGACTCTAGTTAAAGAAAGCAGACACATGGGGACACCTGAGTGGTTCAGTGGGTTAATCATCTGACTCTTGGTTTCAGCTCAGGTCATGATCTTATGATTCATGAGATTGTGCCCCCCATCAGGCTCTATGCTGACAGTGCAGAGCCTGCTTGGGATTTTCTCTCTCTCTCTCTGCCCTCTTTGTTCTCTCTCTCTCTCTTTCAAAAATAAATAAATAGGGGCACATGGGTGGCTCAGTTGGTTAAGCGTCTGACTTCAGCTCAGGTCATGATCTCACAGTTCATGGGTCCAAGCCCCGCGTCAGGCTCTGTGCTGACAGCTCAGAGCTTGGAGCCTGCTTCGGATTCTGTGTCTCCCTCTCTCTCTGTCCTTCCCCCACTCACGCTCTGTCTCTCAAAAATAAATAAATGTTAAAAAAAGTTTTTAAATGACAAATAGATAAATAAACATTTTTTAAAAGAAAGCAGATACATGTATAAAATGATCTCATTTTTATAAAACCATGCAACTAAATGCATAAATATAGATAGAAAGATGACAAATGTTATCTCTGATGTTTCATGTGATTTTTAAAAAACTCTTCTCCATTAGGCTCTTCTGCATTTTAACAAGTATGTGAGTGATGAATTCAAGTGGGAATAAATATATAGAGCAAGAAAAGAATGTAGCTCAGGGTAGACCCTTGGGGAATGCTGATATTTAAGGGACAGAAGGTGGAAGCAAGAAAAGGCAAAGAAAGATTGGTCAGAGAGAAGAAAAACCCAGAATATTCCAAAGACACCCATGGAGGGCAAGGCAGGGTGCTAATGAGGGTTAAAGGCTGCAAAGAGCTGTGTGGAGCCTGGCAAGAGAATGTTGCATTTGGAAGTCAGGAGGTGATGCTGTCCTCAGAGAGCAGTTTGAAGGAATGTTGAGGCCAGTTTGTAAGGGTTTGTGGAAAGAATTGGCAGTGAGGAAGGAAGGCAGCAAGGCCAGGAATAGTGAGAATTACAGACCTTCAGGTATAGAAGCAGACTGTCATTATCATACCAGGAATAGCCTGAATACAAACCCAGAGATGTTGAGATGCCAGTTACCCTAGAAACCCAGAGAAGAGTACCTTAGCAACATGTACGAAGCTGCTGTATTCTGCACGGTGCCTAAAGATGTTTCTGGACCCACTCTAGTGTAATCTGTCAATTAGCCTGCAGTCTTCGCTTAATGGGAAAGATGCTTCTATAAACCAAAGGTCTTGACAATGAAATCACTTAGTAGCCTCCAGAACAACAAAGGTGCTGGCAGTAACCAGCATAATTTGTTATTAGAAAGGTTCTATAATCTGACAAGAAAGCATTTCTAAACTGAGTTGACTATGAGGAACATACTTTCTTGTCTAGTTTCTGTATGTCTTAGCCAGGTTCCCTTGGGATAAGGGCACAATAAAAACTAAGCAAAGACAGGGGAGAATGAGGGAGAGAGCATGTGTTTAGACAGTGCGCTAGGCACTGATCTTTCTTCCTTCATGTTAGCCAGGTAGCCTGGGATGACATATCATCAATGTTATGAAATTATACATATACATTTATCAATATATGTATTTGAAAGCCATGTTGCAAGCAGCATACTACCTACTTTACTTGAAATATTTAACTCAATTTTTACACAAGCCCAATTAGGTAGCTACTATTATTATTCCCCCTTTTTAAAAAACATCTTTTTTTAAGTTTATTTATTTATTTTGAGAGCGAGAGAACAAGTGGAGGAGGGGCAGAGAGAGAGAGAGAGAGAGAGAATCCCAAGCAGGCTCTGCACTGTCAGTGCAGAACCTAATGCTGGGCTCAAACCCACAAACCATGAGATCATGACCTGAGCTGAAACCAAGAGTCAGATGCTTAATCGACGGAGCCACCCAGGTGCCCCCTGGGTGAATAAAATTCACCTTTTTTATAGATGAGGAAACTGAGGCTTAGAAGAGTTGTGTTATTTGCTTGATTTAACCAAACTTCTTGATTTAAGGTCATTTCTTGGCCACTGCACAGGGCATGAAGTGGCTTATACATCATGCCCTTCACTGAGGACCCTGCACCCCGGTAATGCAATTAGGCACATATGGAGGTAACCACACCTGAAAGCGGAATATAGATGCTGCAGGAAAGGAGCTGGGTGTTCAACTCCTGGCTGGGCAACCAGACGATCTCTGAAAAGAAAGATAGCCTTAAACTTTGGGTTTGAAGGGTAGGAAGAATGTTTTAATAAATGGAGATTCCTCTTACCACAAAATCAAAACAACATCTGAGGTTTTTTTCTACCTCTCTTTCTTTGGGTTACTCCTTCCCAGCTCTTCTCAAGCTGCCTCTAACTAGCAAGGCTTCACTAGCATCACCATTTGTTTATTCCCATCATCTTTCCTTCCTTCAGGACACCAGCCTTCCTCAGCAGTGGCGGACAGAGCTGGGCATGCTCAAATGTGCAGATGCCAAAGCAGGTGTTCACTGCTATCCGGCTGTGGCAAGGAGAACTTGGTTGTGGTGACCTCGGTACAGGACAATAGCCCCTTTCCTTTGGGTAGGTATCTCTAGGGGCAGGCATTGTCTGAGGCAACCCGAAATCACGCCGGAGGCCTTTCTGAGTATGGCTCTGTTCTATATTATCTGAATTCACCTTTAATTGTTATCTGTTAAGTAAAATTCTAAAATCCTTTGTGTCCCTAAAGTTGGAGGATAGAGGAATTGAGTGGTCAAGTTCACATCTTGAGCCAGGGCAGAGCATTGATGGGAAAGTCCGTGTGATGTTCTCCCAGAAGTCTCTAGCACCCACATCGGACGCTGCTGCCTCAGAATCTGTCTCTAACCGGCTGATCTGCTCCACCAGAAAGCAGAAAGGAATGGTTCAAATAAATCTGTTTTTAAAATACTCGTAGCACTTTTCACATTGCTCACAATCAGACATGTCCAATCCCCTAGTCAGGAGAGAGAGCATGTTTTTAGAGAGGGTTTCTTAAGCACAGAGTAATTTCTGGGTACCTATAGAAAACAAGCCAAAGATATCGAGGAAAAGATGGAAAGAGTCATTTGCTCTTAGCAAAAGCAAATTATTCCTTATGGGAAGAAAAGTTTATGACAGTTGGTAACTCAGGCTGCTGAAAGATACCTCAACAACTTAAGAAAAAAATGCTCTCGTTAGACCAAAAAAAAGGGGGGAGGACATTTTATCGCAGTGCCTATGTTTCTATATTTTGGACCCAAAGAAAAGGCTGAAGATGTTTCAAATCCTCAATACCTCTTTCAAGCATATGCAAGATATGAGAAACTCGTTCTCCATCTCCCCAGAAGAGGAGTTTAGTTTTAAGAACAGGTTAGATGATGTAATTGGGGGAGAACTTTTGTCTAGACTTATGACTATACAATAAGATACTTAAGTGATTGTGGCTTTAACCATTCTTAAGAGTAGGATAGATCACCGTCCACTGACAGTCCTTACTTTCAACCCCTCCAGAACGCAATGGACACTGGAGGTACGACCCACTGTGTGGTTCCAGGTAATATAATCTAAAGAACGTAGCAAGGACTCTGTAAAACCAAAATATCTGAATCTTCAAACATTTCCTCTGTTAGATTATTTTAAAATCTGGATACCTAAAGTGTCAGTTTTTCCCCCCAGTTTAAAAATAATGCTATTTTTATTATTGTTTCCTATGGAAACCATTTCCCTAGGCACGGCAACGGCCATGTCTTCACAGGGAATTATTTATTTAAGCTGTTTTTTCTTGTTGAGCTTTGGATGACAGAAACCCATATTTTATCCCAGTGGATTCTTCAAGATTAATCTCAGCATACTCTTGGAGAACCATCTAATGCTGCCATAGCCACACTGCCAACTGCTAAGCAGCCATGGAGAGTTTTCTGTTCCCCAGAGATCACTTTGAAGAACTTCAGGTCCTCGGGGACTAATGGAAAGTTGCAGCAGCTGTGACCAGAACTATCCAAATCTGTCTGAAGTCAAATGTCAAGTAAAGCAGTGATACTCAGAAAGTACATAAGAATCACGAGAAGACCTCCATACTTGCACAGGAAAAAAAGAACTTTCCCTTCACATAACACATATGTCTGACAACATGTTATTCTTCTTTAACCATTAAAGAATTGTAGGGGTGCCTGGGTGGCTCAGTCAGCTGAGCGTCTGACTTCGGCTCAGGTCATGATCTAGCGGTGTGAGTTCAAGCCCCGCGTCGGGCTCTGTGATGACAGCTCAGAGCCTGGAGCCTGCTTCGGATTCTGTGTCTCCCTCTCTCTCTGCCCCTCCCCTGCTCACGCTCTGTCTCTCCTTCTCTGTCAAAAATAAATAAACATTAAAAAAATTTTAAACATTAAAGAACTGTAAACTTCTATTTGCACCTATGAATACGTAGCTTGTATCAGACTAACTCTCACAGAAGAACCGTCATAAAACACCACCTCTAAATTAAACAGCTATTAAAACAATGAAGAGTAACCAAAGCAACCAGGACTTAAGGGATCAAGATCCTGAAAATACACTGCGGTGAGCCAGATAGTTACCACTCTTATTCCCCAGGGAGTTTGCTGAAGTATATAGGCCAGGGAGAAAGACACACATACACACACACACACACACACACAGGCACGCATGCATACATAGGTATGTACGTACATATCTACATAAATGACTGAGTGCTACAGGAGTCTCACTGGGCTAAGGAATGAAAAGTAGACTTCAGGGCTATCGAGCTGAAAGGATGTGAGGATCCAGCATCTTAGAGAAGCGAGCCCCACATTCCCTGTGCAATTTTGCCTCAAGGCATTGACCTATCCCTGAACTAATTAGAAACAGTCCAAGAGGAAGAGACCAAGCAACCATACGGCAGACAATTTCTCCGATGGGAATGGTCATCAGAGAGCTTAGTGATCTACGATGCTTGGAAGACAAAACTTGGAGTTCAAGACTCTCCAAAAAAGAGTAGTCCTGGCATGCACTCCAAACATTCAGTTGGGACTCTGAAGGACCATACCCTAGGAATAGATGTGATAATTCAGGGACAGAAGAACCCTTTCAAAGACTGAAACTCAACTCCAATCAGCTCAATTCCTGATTGGGTCACAATGAACGATCTGCTTGCCAAAATCAAATTAAATCCTCCCTATAGGAAGGTACACATTATCTAGAATCTTTATAATTTTCTATACACAATTCCCATCATTCAATCCAAGTTATCGGACAACCAGAAAATACGACCAATGACTAAGATTTAAGAGGTGAAAAAAAGCCATGACAATAGAGAAACACATGGAATCCAGATATTGAGGTTCTCAGACTCTGACTTTAAAATAACTGGGATTGAAATGGTCATAGAAATAGTTATATATATGGAGGATTTCACCAAGAACTTCAGTCTTTTTTTTTTAAAGCACTAAATGGCAATTCTAGAACTGAAATGTACAGTAACTGAATTGAGAACCAAAAATTGGATGTAATAATAGATTATAAGCAGAAGAGAGAGTTAGCAAACTGGAAGATAGGTCAAATCAAAGCACAGAGAAATGAAGCATGAAAATAGAGAAAAGAGATACATGATACATGCTGGAACAGTCTAATGCATGTGTAATTAAAGTTCCCAGAGAAGAGAAAGAACGAGGCAGAAACTATCTCCCCAAACTGACTGGAGAC
This sequence comes from Panthera uncia, assembly GCF_023721935.1. Lineage (NCBI taxonomy): Eukaryota > Metazoa > Chordata > Mammalia > Carnivora > Felidae > Panthera > Panthera uncia. The sequence continues at coordinate 109,440,108 of NW_026057580.1, read as the reverse complement.
ATCAAGTCACAGAGTCAAGAATTTCTATGACCTGGAAGCAAGATAAATACAAAAGTAAACCACACCAAGGCATGTCATAGTAAGATTGCTGAAAACCAGAGCTAATGGGGGAAAATCTTATAGTAAATAGAAGAAAAGAGGCAACAATAAGACACCTTGGAGGTAAACACTGTGTTTCTGTGTGTTAGCCAAAAAAACCTGAAAATGAAAGTTAAAAAAAAAATGCCATTTACAATTATAGCAAAAATTGTCAAATAAACAAGAATAAAACAAATAGAACGTGCATGAGCTCTCTTTGCTGAATACTACAAAACATTCCTGAGAGAATTTTAAATAGACTGTAATAAGTGAAAGTTTATTAAACACTAAGTTCATGGATTAGAAGACCCAATATTTTAATGGTAAATTATACTCAATCCAATGAATAGACTCGGTGCAATCTCCATTTTAAAAATGCCTGTAGGGGGGTGCCTGGGTGGCTCAGTCGGTTAAGTGGCCGACTTCGGCTCAGGTCACGATCTCACGATCTGTGAGTTCGAGCCCCGCGTCGGGCTCTGTGCTGACAGCTCAGAGCCTGGAGCCCGTTTCAGATTCTGTGTCTCCCTCTCTCTGACCCTCCCCCATTCATGCTCTGTCTCTCTCTATCTCAAAAATAAATAAACGTTAAAAAAAATTTATAAAAAATAAAAAAATTAAAAAAACTAAAAATGCCTGTAGGTGGCTGACAAATTGGCAATTGACAAATTATTTTTAAAAGTTATCTGGAAATGCGAGGGACAAAAAAAAAAAGCAAAAACAAACTTGATGAAGAAAAGAAAATTGGAAGACTTACACTACCAGATCTCAAGATTCATTGGAAAGTTAAATAAATGTGGTATGGGTGAAAGGAAATAAAATAGGTCACTGCAATGTAACAGAGTTAAGAAGAATGGGTGGTCTTCTCAATAAGTGTTGGTGTATCAAGATGGGACAAAATTAACCTCAATCCCCTACCTACACCACAAAATCAATTCCAGGTGGATCATAGACCTAAATGGGAATGGTAAAATGATATCACTTCTGTACAATAACCTAGGGCAATATCTTCATCACCTGGGGTAGGCAAAGAGTTCTTAAACAGGACACAAAAAGGCACTAGATATAAAAAGAAGGTGGACAACTGAACTTTATTAAAATTTATAGTTTCTGTTTATCAAAAGTCACCATTAAAATAATAAAAAAATAAATGAAAAGGCAAGTGATAAGATATAAGAATATATAAACAACGAATATGTATGTATATGTGTGTGTGTGTGCATCCTACAAAAGTTGACATGGCAGATAATCTAATTTGAAATAGACAAAGGCTTGAATAGGCTTTTCCAAAAAAAAAAAGTGCATCCAAATGAACAATCAGCACAAGAAAGGTATTTGGTATCAGTAATCACCAAGAAAATAAAAATTAAGAAGAAAAGAAAAGAAAAGAAAAAAAGAGAAAAGAAAAGAAAAGAAAAGAAAAGAAAATTCCACCACTCACCCAGCAGAATGGTTAAAATGAAAAGGACTAACAATCCCAAGTACTGGTGAGGACATGAACCGATCTCCCATCACTGACCGTAGGAGAGTAAACCAGGGCAATACTTTGGCAGATTTAAAAACAGCCACAAATTATACCCATCTGTGTATGTGATTGCAACTGACACGTACAATTTACAACTGACTTTTCAGTTTCTCCCTCTAAAAGGTCTATTTCTCCGTTTCTGGAATCTGGGATTGGTCATGTGACATGCCTTGGCCAATGGGACATTAGCAAATGTGACACCAGTAAAGGCTTGAAAAGAGCTAGTATGTTGGAGTTTGCTCTCTTTTGCTACTCCTGGCAAACTGCCACCATCACCGTGTGAATGAACCCAGACCAGCTTGCTGGATTATGCGTGCCACATCACTAAGCCCCGTTGCTCCTGCCGACAACCAACCAATGGCCAAGCAAGTAAACAAGGCCACAGCCGCCAGCTGACTTCTAATGCAGGACTGAATGCAGCTGTCATGCACAGAGCAGAAAAGAACCATCCCACATGAGTCCAGTCCACTACATTGATCCAGGGAACAAAGGTTATTGTTTTAGGCTACTACATTTTCAGGTGGTTTATTATGTAGCAAAAGCCAACTGAAAAAAACCACTTTGGAAAATAATTTTGCAGAATCTATTAGACACATATACTATTTCCCAATTCCACTCCTAGGTATATACCCAACAGAAATGCATCAAAAGACATGTACAAGAAGAAAGTTCATTGTAGCACTATTCGTAATAGCCTCAAGCTATAAATAACATAAATATCCATCAAGAACAGAATACATAAATAAATTGTGGAATAGGCATGTGATGGAATACTATACAGCAGTGAAAATGAACAAACTATTGGTAAATGCTCAGCACAAACGAATTTCATAAATACCATATTAAGTTTTAAAAAACAGACACAACACAAAAGAATGTATACGAGTTCATTTCTAGAAAGTTCAAAAACTAGGAAAAATCTGCAGTGATAGTAATCAGAATAATGGTTACCTTTGGAAGGGTTTTTGGCTGAAGGAAACACGAAGGGGGTTTCTGGGTGCCAGCAATGTTTTATATTTTGATTTACTCATTTGTGTCTACTCTGTAAAAATTCATTGAACTGAGTTCGTAAGATGTGTGCCCTTTACTGTGCATTATGCTTCTATTTTAAAAGTGTAAAAACAAATAAGAAATGTTCCTCAGTTATATTGTTTACAATGTCTTTTTCAGAGAGACCATCTACCCTTCATACACACTTTTGGTTCTAGATTTTTACTGAGTTTCATTCCCTGATCCTTCCACAGACACCTCTACTTATGTGATCCATTAGCATGGTGAGTGCAGTCTAAATCTGAACAACCCACCTACCCCACATATCTGGGTTTGTGGCACTTCTCACTGCCAACTACCCTTCCTGGCTCCTCTCATTGCCTTATCTCCCTCATCTTCCACATCGTATCATCAAGTCTTATTGAGCCTTCCTTTGAATTTTCCTTCAACTTGGTCCCTCTCTCCTTTCCATTATGTCAGCCAGAGGTCAGAGGCAGGAGACAGAAACCACTGACGTTTTCTTGAGCAGAAAGACATTTAATACAGGGAAACCAGGGCTTACAGAATTATTGGGAGGCTGAAGAAGCCTTCTACAGGCTGACCTCCAGGAATGACTCCCAGAGCAAGATCACTCAGGTGGATCGCCGGTGGACGTCTACCTCTGCCACTGTCAGGCAGGTGGAGTGCAAGAGGCTGCAACTGGAAGAGTTGAGCTCAAAAACACCCATCCCAGCTGCAGTCCAGATATCCAGGAGCCACCCATCCACCCCACAAAGGTACTCAAAACTCATAACACTAGTAAATGGACCCTTGGGAATAAACCCAGTCTATCCACAACCTTGCTTACCAACAGTGATAACTCAGGTGGGAAATATGGCTTCCCTCTTTCCTAGCACTTCAGAGGAGTACATCAACTTGACAAAATACAAGCCACATTCATAAAACTGGTTGCATGGGAGTCTGGGAATGTATCTTTGGCTTTTTAGCCTCTGCAATACAGGCTATTTGAAGGAGACTGAAATAGATACCGAGGGTCAATCCCCCATGTCTTTGCACGTACAAGTCCGTAATCTCCCACACCTGGACTATCCCTTTAGTCATACAGCAGGCATCTACTCAGTCTCTGCTGAGCACCCGGGCTTGGACTAGGACCTGGGACAACAAACAAAGATGTAGTTCCTGACTTCGAGGAGCTCTTGGTCTAGAAAGGAAAAGAAACCTAATAACCAGCAATCCCGAGACAGCGCAGGGAAGGGATGCGTGAAGGCTGGGCAGCTGTATTTTGGGAATAGGGAAAAGAGGCTTCTTTCTTAACCTGGGAGAATAAGGGAGCTTTCCCAGAAGAAGCCCAAACATATTTCTGAGTCTTTGATAATATCATTTCCTCTGTCTGAAATAGGTCTTCCATTCTGAATAAAAATCTTGTGAAAGAACTCACTCATGAGTCTCAGGAACTAAAGGCTGATTTAAAGTCAGACAGACTTTGGGGGTCAGCTTAGTGGGTGGTCTCTTGGGCTCCGTCAAGTGTGGTCTGGTTTTATCCCACACTGGCCCCTGACTCTGAGGCCTTTTTTTTTTTTAAGGAAGAATGTGTGTGGCTTTCTGGCAGTGCACCTGCCCGAGTGGCAGAGCCAGATCTCCTTTTGATCCTTTAAGTAGGGTGAGTTCTGGTCCCTTCTAAAGAGGCAGAAGCACTTCTCGGTGATCATCCCCACCACTGTGTGGGCAGCCCCTTCCCCGATCTCACAAAGCCACAGGGACCCCTGAGCCTCTTGTGCAAAGGCTTTAGGGGACTGGAAAGGAGAAAGTCATGCCAGATGTTCAAACTGAGTTTTCCTTGGGCCTCTAAGCTCAGATGACAACTCTTAGTCAACTTATACATCTAGTAAAACAAGAATAATTTCACTTTTTCTTTCATTAGTGACCGATTATATCAAGTTGAACAGACTAAATTCCCTGACACAATCACTGCCGTCTACACCTTGGTTAATTAAATCCCCTCAAATATTCTAGACTGCAGTTACACATTTAACGGATTCAATTTTCTTTTGAACTGCTTCAAATGTCTACCCTAAGCAGCAAAGCCTTTCCAAGTACTTATACAACTGTAATCAATTTAATAAATTAAACCTATAAATGCTGTGACTCTCCCGTTCACTTAAACATTCACTGTTTATAAATTTAATCAAATTTTTTTGCTTTATATAAATCATAAGTCTAAAATCAATTGCTTAATTACACATTTTAAATTGGAATCCCCTGTCTGTGTTCCAATATACCTAATTCTTTTATTACAATGAGATCCAAGTACATCCAGATTTTCTCAATGATTTCAAATGCATTCCTAAACTACACAAAAGTATGAATATTATGGTTTGATTTACTTCAACACCTAATTCTAGACAATCCTAGGGCTAGAAATATAGTTCACCTGTTGAAGGAACAATTTCATCACCCCAAAACAACTTGAGCTGTTTTCTCAAGGTGTTGGAATCACCACTGGCCAGGCAGCTAAGTCCTCGAGAAGGCTGCATTTGTCCCGGGCAGTCCTACCTGCATCAACTATGGACCTGTAAGCCTTTCTTGTAGTCAGACAACAAGGGACTCCAAGTCCTTATCTTGCCCAGGGTGTTAATCTTAAAGCCCTTGCCACCTGGTTTCAGGGGATGGCATAATCTTCCAAAACTTCTTTTAACATTACTGCCTGATGGGGCACAATGGAAACTTGCATCCCCATTAAGATTTCAGTTAGCTTTCTCTAATCCCCCGCAGCCTGTTTGAATTTTAATTATTTTCATCTTCCCCAGTGACCAGGCCACAACTCTTAGAGACATTTCACCAGTATATAACTGGTTCTGCACACCTGTCTACGCCACCTGGTTCTGTGACCGTGCTGGTGATGCCAACCCTGCTGTGTGTCCCTTTGTGGTGCCTTGGCAGAGCCTTCTCCAGTGCACCTTTCTCTCTGTTCAAATACACCTGTAAACCCCTGATCTAAAACCAGGGAGGCCTCCTGTGGATGAAAGTCACCACGAAGTGACCGGGTTAGAGAATGTAAGTTACAAACATTGACTCTCTCAGGTGCCAGCCATGTATTCACTTCACAAACATCATTGAGCACTTACTGTGTACCAAGGAGTCCAGATACAGTGAGGAACGAGACCCGCCAGGTTCCTCCCGTCATCCCCGTGAGAGAAACCAGCAAATATGTAAGCACACTGCCAGACGCCCAGCCATCTCCAAGAGCCACACAGCATCCCTGTGGCTGAGGACCCCACCAGCTGCTCTCTGCACCCTGGGCATTTGCATGGTGGGGCCGCTTTGTGGCAGCAACTGCTGCAGGGTCCAACAGTCTGCTCTCAGAGCTAGAAGGCTTCTGCCCTGCTCTTATAAGGGCACTAATCCCATCCTGAGGGCCCCACCCTCGTGACGTCATTGAAACATAATTACCTCCCCAAGGCTTCACCTCCAAATACCCTCATTGTGGGGGTTAGGGTTTCAACATACAAATTTTGAGGGAACACATTCAGTCCATAACAATATATTTCTCTGAGACTCCACTGAGCTTGAGTTGGGTTTTTTTGTTTGTTTGTTGTGTGTGTGTGTGTGCGTGTGTGTGTGTGTGTGTTTTAATCTCTTCAAAATGATACATTCCTGAAACCATACTTAGACGGACCTTGAGGAACCATAGCTAAGCATTGCCCAAACTGTCCTTCATGTGTTATCTCTTTTCAAAGAACAAAACGTTCCTTCAGGGAATGAGCTGGTCGTTCTCCACTCTTGGACTCAGATACATTCCTCACCCTCCCTGACTTCTTCGTGCTCCCAAGAACTTACATGGAGCCCCTTTCAGCTGCCTTCTGTTGGATGTGGCCAACGGGTGGTATCAGAGGACGTTGGAGGGCAGGGCAGGAAGCAGGGCAGTTTTCCCTGTTCTTTTAGTGCTTTTGGTGCCTGGGTCTGGAAGTGGCAACATGCTTCTACGACCACACCTCCCTTCAGGGAGAGTGTTTTCTGCCTGCCTCCAAATCCCACCCATTTCCCCCCATGCCCAGGGTCTATAACAGCCTCCTACTGTCACAGTCTCTGGGAACCTCAACCTCTCTTAGTGGTCCCGTAACCCTCTTCACAGAGTCCCTTCATTAAAGAATCTTCTGTTCAGCTACCTAAGAGGTTTCTTATCTCCTGTTGGAACCCTGGTTGATAGATGTAATTATAATACATTTCAATATTTTTCCATGAAGCCTACTTCCCTCTCAGTCATGCTCTTAGTTTAGTAAAATATTTGCCATCATTAAAAAAGAAATTCTACAGCATTTCCAACTGGCACGTGTAGCTTTTGCAAGGTCATGATGATAATTGCCTTAGGGAAATAGCCACTTTCAGTAGTACTTGGAAGGGAAGTGGAGAAATACAGTAAAAAGAAGACAATCCTTGCTTGTACAATACATGGCTGGTGTATTAAGAAATATGAAAAATGAGAAGTTAGAAGTCAGCACAGGAGTTCAGAGTCAAGCTGTCAGAAGATCCTGCTGTCATTGCTTCTGCCTTCTCAGTGCTCTCTCCCTTGAAGGCAAAGCACTAATTGTCTTTCAAGAGGAATCCAACACTTACCTGTAGGCCAATATTTAGGGGTTACCATGAGGTACGCCCTCACCTTTCCCCCACCCCAAATCTTGAAAATCAGGGAAATAAGATTAGTCTCATAGAGTTCAACTTTATTATTTTTTTTAATGTTTATTTATTCTTGAGAGAGAGACACAGAGACAGAGACGGAGTGCAAACAGGGGGAGAGGCAGGGAGAGAGAGAGGGAGACACAGACTCCGAAGCAGGCTCCAGGCTCTGAGCTGTCAGCACAGAGCCCGACACGGGGCTCAAACCCTCAAACGGTGAGATCACGACCTGAACCAAGGTGGGGGAGCCACCCAGGTGCCTCACAGAGAGTTCAACTTTAAATCACATGTCTTGGATCAGAACAGAGAAACGTAGAGTCACCTTACAAGTTGAAGGACCCTGAGAACCATAAGGCTTGTTTTTAGCTGGACTGAATATATTAAACTACCTACAGCAAAAATACATCGGTCAGAAGAGGCCAGGAAACAGAGGATCATAGAAACAGGACCAACTATGCTCAGTGAATTAGCAGAGAAACAAGCTCAAATAACTCAGAATGTTCTAATATCCTTCTAGTGAGACAAACACCTCAGCTTTTCTCAGCCGGATACCATTAAATGATCAATTCTTCTAACCCCCCCTGTTTCAACTCCGTGCTTATCAAGAAATATTTTTATGGTCATAATTTTCCTATTTCTTATTTCAATATGCTTATTACAAAAATAATCAGAAAAGGTGGACCAAGCCCAGGGATGACGTTAATACTTTGATTTATTTTCTCCCGTGCCATTTTTCACACACATAAATACACATACGTATTAACAAAAATAGAAATGTTTTCCTGAGGTGTTTTTCAACTTCACTTAAAAATAAATAATGAACATCTTTGTATGTTGACAAATATACCTCCACAGCAGGTTAATGGATGCATACTTTTTTAGGTGTGCAATCCTATAATTTACTTAACCAGAGCTCTATTATTGCACATTTCTGCCATTTCCATCATTTTTATTTTTTTTAAGTTTATTTACTTATTTTGTAAGAGAGAGAGTGAGCATGATCAGGGGAGGGGAAGAGAGTAGGGGTGGAGAGAGAGAGAATCCCAAGCAGTCTCCACACTGTCAACACAGAGCCAGACACGGGGCTCAACCTCACAAACCATGAGAACATGACCTGAGCCGAAGTCCAGAGTCAGATGCTTAACGGAATGAGCCACCCAGGAGCCCCTCCATCATTTTTAAATTATCAACAGCACTATAGGAGACAGAATGGCAGCAAATATCTTCACCTCATTAACCATTTCTCTGCACTTCTCTCTTCCCAAAGGACATGGGCATTCCAAGACTTTTGATATATTTTGCCAAATTGCTTTTCAGAAAATATCATAATTGTTCCAGTGTTTGCCAATTTTTATACGTGATAAATCACTGTCATTATTTTAATTTATATTTTTCCGATAGTAGTGAAGCTAAAAATCTTTCATGAATTTATTAGGCATTTGATTCTTTTTGTATCTTTCTATTCATATCCATGGCCCATTTTTTTTGACTCAGTAAATATTTTATTTTCTTTTTTTCTTTTTTTTGTATTAAATATAATTTATTGTCACATTGGTTTCCATACAACACCCAGTGCTCATCCCAACAGGTGCCCTCCTCAATACCCATCACCCCCCCCTCCCCCCCCCCCCCCCCCCCCATCAACTCTCAGTTTATTGTCAGTTTTTAAGAGTCTCTTATGGTTTGCCTCCTTCCCTCTCTGTAACTTTTTTCCCCTTCCCTCCCCCATGGTCTTCTGTTAAATTTCTCAGGATCCACATATGAGTGAAAATATATGATATCTGTCTTACTCTGCCTGACTTATTTCACTTAGCATAACACTCTCCAGTTCCATCCACGTTGCTAGATTTCATTCTTTCTCATTGTCGAGTAGTATTCCATTGTATATATAAACCACATCTTCATTCATGTGTCAGTTGATGGACATTTAGGCTCCTTCCATGATTTGGCTATTGTTGAAAGTGCTGCTATAAACATTGGGGTACAAGTGCCCCTCTGCATCAGCACTCCTGTATCCCTTGGGTAAATTCCTAGCAGTGCTATTGCTGGGTCATAGGGTAATCTATTTTTAATTTTGTGAGGAACCTCCACACTGTCTTCCAGAGTGGCTGCACCAGTTTGCATTCCCACCAACAGTGCAGGAGGGCTCCCGTTTCTCCACATCCTCTCCAGCATCTATAATCCCCTGATTTGTTCATTTTAGCCACTCTGACCATGGCCCATTTTTTTAATTGACATGCCTATCTCTATAGAAGTCTTTATATTAATAGGCATATTAACTTTTGTGATATATATGCAAATATTTTCCCCCAGTTTTTCATTCGCCTTTTATTGAAATGCAGTGTTTTGCCTTAAGCTCAGACTCGGTTAGGAATGAATTTGACTTTGGAATTAATTTGGCGACAACTCCAGTCCTCTCTTGGCCACCTCCTGCTTGTCGTCTGACAGTCACAAATAGACTGCTGCAGCGATAGCCATCAGATCTGTGTTCTAGGCAGAAGGGGGAAGGGTGGGGGAAAAGTCGACATCAGCTGACTCCTGTTTATGCCCATTGGCCAGAACTGGTCACATAGCCACTCCCCGTAGCAAGTGAGGGGCAGGCAAAGGTGAAGTCAAGATGGGATTGTGTGAGCAAATTTACACTGTCTGCCTTACAGTGGTTTTCAGATTTATATAGTCAAGTTGGTCTACACAGACCGTCCCAACTTACCATGGTTCAACTCAAAGATTTTTCAACTTTATGATGGTCTGAAAGTGGTAGGTGTTCAGTAGAAAACATATTTCGAATTTTTAAGCTGCGTCTTTTCCCGGGCTAGTAATTTGCAGATGAACTCTCTCATGATGCTGGGCAGCGGCCTCAGCTCCCAGTCAGCATGAGACATGGGACATAGTGACAACCATTCCACACCCATTCTGGTTTTCCCTTTCAGTACAGTGTTCAAGAAGTTACATGAGACACTTAACACATTATTATGAAACAGGCTTTGTGTGTGATGATTTGCCCAATGGTAAGCTAATGTAAGTGTTCTGAGCACGTTTAAGGTAGGTCAGGCTAAGCTGTGACGTTTGGTAGGTTAGGTATATTCAATGCATTTTTGGGGCGCCTGGGTGGCTCAGTCGGTTGAGCATCAGACTCTTGATTTCGGCTCAGATCATGATCTCATGGTTTGTGGGATCGAGCTCCGCATTGGGCTCTGCACTGACAGTACAGAGCCTGCTTGAGATTCTTTCTTTCTCTCTCTCTCTCTGCCCCTTCCTGGCATCCTCTCTCTCTCTCTCTCTCTCTTTCTCTCAAAATAAATAAATAAACTTAAAAAATGCATTTCAACTTAAGATATTTTCGACTTACAATGAGTTTACCAGGACATAACCCCACTGTAAATTGAGGGAGAGCTGTATTTATATCTTTGGTTCATGCTTAGAAAGTTGTTCCTCAACTCAAGGATGTATTCCAGTAGATAGTTATCTATATTTTCTTACATCACTTTTATGTTTTCATTATAATGCGAGACAGAAATCCAAGATATTTATTTCCAAATAATCGGTTAGTTGTCCCCAGATCATTTTTTGGACTCTCTCCACTAATTTGAAATATGTTGTTTATTTACGAAACTATTAGATATACTTAAGTCCATTTGGAACTTACCGTTTGGTTTTGTTGGTGTAGTCATCTATTCCTGGCTAGGGCCACTACTTCAAGTAACATCACATCATGCATGTAAAAATGACAGGGCAATTCCCACTCCCCCACAAGGCTTTTACAAGAATTTCTCGACTTGTTTTGAATATTTAGCATTCAGATGAATTTTAAATCATTCTGTCAAGTTTTCTTAATAATTCTATCTTGATTTCAACAGGAATTGCATTAAATGTGTAAGTTGAGAAGAATTAACAACTGTCCACTTAAGTTTTGGGAACTAATCATCAAGCCTACTTTCATGTGTCAGTATAGTTTTATTGATTATCACATCGTGGGATCTTTTTTCTCTATTTTGTATTCTAATCAGTCATAGCTGATATATGGGAAAGGTAATGATTTTTTTAAGATTGATTTTACAGCTGACCCACTGATGGAGCCCTTAATTTATTCCAGAAGCTTTACCTTACTTGTTATTTGTCTACTTAATCCACCAGACCCTGAAAGAGGGCTGTCACACACAGCTTTCTGATTGCTACCTGGCTTCCTGTTACGGTTCTTACAATATTTTTCATTACACAGTATTAAATTGGCATTTGGATCCTGATTAATGTGATTCTTCCCAGAAAGATAACTCTGCTTTGGCTCTGCTGACAAAACCAAGTTTCAGAGACAGCAGAACTGAGTTAACAGAGCTGCGTCATAAGCCTTCTTGGAATTTTTAACTTGTCACTAGGGTAGGAATTTCTTCTACATCATCTCCGTTAGATATTAATCCAACTGAGGCTCAGAAAGTCCGTGATAGAAAACAATATAATTCAAGTTCCTAATTCCATTTGGGGGGGACACTTCAAATTTTCCAAAGGTTTTCATTTGAAATACAATCTACCTAGTCTATCTTTTCCCTATGCTTCCTGAGAAACTTGACCTCTTTCTTTAGCACATACCCTCAGCTCTTTTTTTCTTGGACAACATGGTTAAGATTTCCCACCTCCCGATCACTGTCCCCTACACCTGCCCTGCTCTCTGAGGATATTGAGCAGGCAGACCTCACACAGGCCAACTAAATGGTCCGTGTCTTTGTTCACAGGATGTCTTTTAGGCCAACCCTTTCCCGTCCTGCACTTGGTTGTTTTCTGCAAATTTGATGTGTCCTTGTTGAAGCTCATCTTAGTTGTTTTTTTTACCTTTGTTGTCTGCCTAAGCCATGTGAAGACATTTTTGTCATTCATCTCACTCATCGAATAATTAAGTTTCCTATCTTGTACCATCTGTAAAGTGTAATAGGCGTGACTTCTAGGGTCTAGGTTCAAGTTGCCTACAAACATGTTGACGTGGCCAAGGCTGAGGAGAGAGATTTGGCAGCATGACCTCAGGTGTTTCCTTCCAGGTGAGACATAAATTGATGCTCTTTGGACGTAAGTGCCCAACCTGTTTCAAAAACAACCAGCCTTATTAATAAAGTTATGAAATGAAGAATTTGGTCAAAAGTCTTTGGAAATAAGAGGACAGTAGTGCCCAGAGTTCTGGTTGACCCCCCAGCGCTGTGGTCAGTTATGAGCACAGTGCCACAGTGGAGCAGGGCAGACGGGGAGAAGCCAGGACCTGGACCAAAGTATGGCTCTGGGAGTGACCCACATAACGGGCAGGGGTGAGGGGGCATTAGAACCCACCGCAAGGAAAAAAGGGAAGCATAGACATTTGCTCAGCTCATGACAACTGTGTGGGCCTTGGCTTCCAGAGGGTGTGTGAGTGGGAAAGCATGTGGCACATGTGTACAAGTATTCAATGGTCTACTTGTGTGACATAATTTCACGCGAAACTGGGTGCATTTTTCCAGTTCTAGCAAAGGGGCCTCAGGGGTAGTGACAAAGCCATGAAAGATCCATCCAGTGGACTGTATGGTAGCCAGAGGAAGGGGGGCTGAGTAGGACACCTTGAAGGGTGTCAGCTTCGGGACAGGCAGGGAGAGAATAGTAAGCTTTCGGGAGAGAGGGAGTAGCCAAAACATGTGCTGAAGATTGGGTGCACCTGCCAGTAAGTAAGGCTCCTACTGGGCAGAGTGTTGGTGTACAGGTGACTGTCCTTGGGTCTGATGGTGACCCTGGTCCAGTGTGCTTTGGCCAGGGCACCTGGATCATGTGACATGAAACCCAGAAACCTCTGCCGGTGGGATTGCCTATAGCCATTCTCCGAAAAGGCTGAGGATGTTCCTCCCACACCTACTGCTCCCAGAACTACAGCACGCTGAGCTCCTTTAAGAGGAACTACGTGTAAGATAGGATGTGCCTAAGTCAACTGGTTGCTCTACAATCAGGAGTCAAGATGGACCTCCTGCTGGATCAGTAATTAAGAGAATTTGAGCGAAATCCTTCCTGGACATGAGATGATCTGCTCCGTGACTTCGAAAGGTCACTCCCATTTCCCTAAAGTCATGCAACTCCGAGAAAAGCAACCAAATAAGGATAAATATATAGCAGGGCTTGAAATAGTAAATCTAATTCTACTGTAAGTCAGTCTATTTTGGTTTCTCAACTATACCAATTCAGAATGTGCTTTGGGGACTGCATTTTTCTTCGTAATTGACTGGAATGAAGTAGATTATTCATGACCATTTTGGCTTCCCCCCTCCCCAACAAATAGCTCTCTTTCTTCTCTCTTATAATGCGAAGAATAGCTCTAAATTTGATGTGGGAAAGTGAGACATTATTTTTGGCCTGAGTAGAATGAAAGTTTCGACCCCTGAGTGAAATCTGGTCTTCACTCTTCTGACCACCCACTAGGTTCAGAATAACTGGAGAGTGGAGACATTAAATTTTAGATCTGATCCTGAGCTGCAAGAAGAAGGAGAGGTATTGCTTTCTTCTCTCTACGCAGAATAACCTCATTTCTCCAAACGGAGTGACAATCAGAGTTTGGCGGGGGGCGGGGTGGGGGGACGGAGTAGAAACAATCCTAGTGACTGACTAGGTCAGTGTTTCTCAAACTATAGTCTAAGGTACACGAGATATTCCTAAACGGAGGGTTCTTCGGCCAAATACCTTAGAGAATCACTGCTTACTGTGTCCTCTTGAAGACTGAGAAGCCTCCAAGCAAAGAAACCTGTTATATTTTGTTTGCCAGACTTATTCAATCACAAAACCTTTTTCCCTTCTAGGTAACACCTGACAGCTTCTGGAACTGGCATGCTGTGAAAGATACTTTGAAGAGTGCTGATCTATGCAACCCTCCCTTCATATCATGGGGGAGGCAAACGAAGCCCGTATTAAGACATGTGGAGACAATGGTGACCTTTACTGGCAGGGTTGGGAATTAGCTCCTGGCTTCCAGAGAGCTAGTCTAGTCTCTCTCTATCACCTTGAAAATGGCATTGGTAATGGTGGTAGCTTTGATGTATCCCCTAGCACATTTTCATCGTCTGGAATTTGAGGTTGTTATTTATTTATCGTGTGCTCAGCAATGAATCCATCAAATGCTTTGAATGTTTTAAAAAGGGCATTGGGCCCTGTACCGTTGATCTAAATAAGAGATTCTCTTTTAAATGGCATGTCATTTACTACGTGGTGAAATATTTTATCATTCTATATAACCACATTCTAAGAGGTTATTACTTCTACACACAAGAATAAATCAAAGGGGGCAAATCTCAATAAAATACGTTACCAAAATGGAAGTATTTTCCCAGTGAGAAGTCACCATAGATGCTTCTTTTGTAGTACAGAGAGAACAATAGTTGGTGAGCCAAAATTACAAAAAAAAAAAAAATGTCCAAAGGCCACAGATGTATTTTTTAATGGAAATTCAAGTAGTTTAAGTGCCCAAGAACTCTTCAGAAGCAACACTTTTCTGACTCATCCTCTGAATTCCAAAGGCACTTCGCATCTATGAGCATTTGAGCACCACAAAGTTGTTCCTGAGACACTAGCCCTAGATACTCTGGAATGTTTCTCACATTTTTGTTTCTGTCTTAATACAAGGTACGTTCCCATCAGTTGGAATGTTTTAAATTGGCTCCTAACCTCTGGATACCACGTTTCCAAATCCAGTACTGGCCCAGGTGGTCCCATCTTGTGAACCAGAAAAGGTGGCCCTTTCCAGAGGCAGTTGGGATCCGTGCAGGGCACATGGCTTGCCGAGCAGAGCGCAGGTGGGGTTTCAGACCCTGTCCCCTGGGATGGAGGCTCTCGTGCGAATGAACAAGTCACACCACTAAAGGAAAGGGCCTTGTCTTCTTCCTTCCCTCCCCTCCAGCCCTCCGCCCCTGTGAGCTGACTTCCACCTGTAGACCCAGCCTTCATCCTGACCTGAATCAGGCTCTATTTACGGACTTTGTACCTCGAAACCCTCCTTGCAGACTCAGCACCGGAATCCCACTGACTCTGTCCTCCTAACTGAGCTCCTAACTGTGGTCTCTTTATCACGCCCTTGCTATCTTGATTGGGTTGTGCCTTGCATTTACCCGATACCGTCTTTGTGTCTTCAGTTCCGCCAACGGTCAGGACGCTGTTATTCATGGACACATTTCTTGGTGCTGCTAGCCTTCCTGCTAAGTTCCGAACTCCCTTCTCCGCCCTGGATTCTGGAACACCATGTTAATTACTTAGAGATCCTACATCAACTCACAAGGAGACCACCACAACTGCAGACCTCTCTTACCATGACCCCTTAGGCATGCGCTTTGTCCCCCAAGACCAGCCTACTTGCCTCTGACTCATTTGTGGGGCTTCAGTTGCTGAGCCTACTTCTGGGAAATAGTCCCTTCCCTCTAAATCCCAAGACCTGGACAGTCCAGGCTCAGCACAGATGCAGGCCGATCTCTTAGGCTCTCTCTATCCACACGTACAGTAGCAGCTGCTATTCAGAGGGGTGAGTGACCTGAATGAGCCTCATAGGCAGACTTCATAGGCGGGAAATAGAAAAGTGGCTCCATATTTTACTTGTTAAGGCAGAAAGTAGAAGAAATACAGTCAGAGAGAATATCAACCCCAAACATGGCAATGGAAAGATGCTTTGGTAAAATTCTCACTGACTTAGAAAATTGAGGGTCATGGAACTCTAAGCTCCCGTGAGCCAAGGGCTAAGTCCCTTTTCTTCAACACAGGAAATCCAGCACCTGAGACCATAATAGGCCCTTAGTTATAACTTGCTGAAAAACTAAAATCAATGTAAACACCGTATTTGGTCAAAAAAGGTTTCGCTAGCTTGTGTAGTAACTCCTTCATTATACGCGTGGTAGAACCTGTTTTTAGCCCCTTTGTGGTTTATAATCAGAACAGGACAGAGTAAGTCATAAAAATAAATACAATAAACACAATAAGCATTAATGACATAAGGGTTGATATTACATATCTTCCTAGTAAATGTGAATGAAACATATGTGCCTGTGTATGAAATACTGGCAAAATGAGATGCATAGATGGAAATATATTTCACTTTTGGCAGTGGCAAAGGGTTTTTCTCCGACTGGGACATACATGGGACTAAAAATAAGGACGCCTTTTATTTCCAGAATCCTTGACAATTTACAAAATGCTTGAACACATGGGATTCTATCTGATCCTCACAAGACAGAGGAATGTCGTTAGAGGCAATTGTATGCATCACTCTTTGATAAGAAAATATCAGTGGCTCGTGAACTAGAACGGCTTTCAAGAAGATTTCTGGCCTGTCATTAACAGGAACAATCCAACCGATAGCATGAAGGGAGATAGGAAAGATACTCTCCCCAAGAAGGAAAAATTGAAAGGAAGTTACCTTTAACGGCAACGTGCATTTACCGTGATGAAGACAGACTTCTATTATTCAACCGGGGGCCGTTATAGAACACGATTCTAAGAGATAAGTAATGAGATGCCGGAAGTGAATAATGAGATGTGAGCTTTGAAAGTCAAGTTGCAGCTCACTGAAGAGGAATTATTACCATACTTAACACTTATATTGCACTACGTTGGTTGTAGTGCACTTCAAGGTGGTTATAACTCTGGGAGTCCAGAGCAGATATTGGGAAGAATTCAAGAGGCTCTGATCACGGCAAAACTGGGGATACAAATCTGGCAAGGGCTCTCAGCCAGCCTAGCGTCTCTCCGTGGGACATATGTTTCTCACTCTTACTTCCTCGCTTTCTGAGAGTGTTGTCATTGGATATCCTGCTGGAGGCTTCGGTGAGTTACTCTGGAAACCTACATAATATTTCTACTTACACAGGAAAAAAAATCCATTTCTTTAAATGATGTGATACATTTTAAAATTATGTTTATTGTTTTTCTTCCTTTTCATAAAAGTAATACAAAGCTCTTGCTATATTTTTTTCAAACATTATAGAAATACGTAAAACTGTTGCTTTGGTCGGCATTTTGCTTATTAGGGAAGAAAGTAGATGAAATGCAATTGGAAAGTTTCACCTCCCCCCTTCCCTCAAGGTAACCTCTGTTAATAATTCCGTGTAGTGTCTTTTTTTCTATGTACACACTTAATTAGGCAGTAACTTTTAAAGATCTCTGCACTCTATTTTTGACAACTATCTTATATCAAGTAGCAGTGAGAAGAATGACCAATATGTGACCTTTATCAGATTTAAAAAAGAATGCAGCCTCCTACTTTAAACAGGGAGACATTGAAGCTGCAAAGACATGTTTTAAAAATAGATGGGAAAAAAGCCCGTCAGTGTTTGGAACTAGAGAGAGCTAGGGTACCCACATTCTGGGAACTGTAATGCTAACAGGTTTTCTCGCTGTCGAAACTTGAAATAGAATCTACAGGGGCCCAAATGTTTGAAATAAGTATGTGGTCAGATGCATAGATGGTATGGACTTTCAGCTGACTAAAACAAAAACCAAAATAGCAACAGAATCTGTCTCAGATGAGCTCACTTTCCCAGCAGCCTCTTTGCTTGTAAGACATTTCTATTACATTTTCCTAAAAGGGAGTCATGCTTCCATTGAAACAACAGTTCTGCCCACATTGCATGGAGCACCAAACTTCTGCAAATTTCTCATCTCTCGTGTCCATGCTTGGAATATGTCCCGTCTTGCTCTTCAGAACTAACATCCCAATCTTGCGGAGACACTGTGTTCCAAATATTTACAAGTCACTTGTTTGGAGCTTGCATCGTGCTTTCTTGTAGAAATCAATATAGATGGGATTTGAGGGTCCTGAGAGCAGGCCAGGAATTAGACTGCATGTGACCTGATTGTGTGAACTGTAGACATATGAGATCTTGGTTAACACTGTCCTTATTCTTTTATTTTTGTTTTAGTTAATAGATTTTATTCTTTTAGAGCAGCTTTAGATTTGCAGAAATATTGTGTAGAGTGTAGAGTTCCCACATACCGCCCTTCCCCCCGCATCCAGTTTCCCCTATTATTATTATTTTTTTTAATATGGCTGATGGGCATTGAGGAGGGCACTTGTTGGGATGAGCACTGGGTGTTGTATGTAAGTGATGAATCATGGGAATCTCCCCCCCAAACCAAGAGCACACTGTATACACTGTAGGTTAACATTGTCTTTGAGATATGTTTAATTGGGGTGCCTGGGTGGCTCAGTCGGTTAAGCGTCCGACTTCGGCTCAGGTCATGATCTCACAGCTCATGAGTTCAAGCCCCGTCAGGCTGACAGCTCAGAGCCTGGAGCCTGCCTTGGATTCTGTGTCTCCTTCTCTCTCTTTCTGCCCCTCCCCTGCTCACTCTCCATCTCTCAAAAATAAATAAAAACATTAAAAAAATTAAAATGCATTTTATTTAAGCATCCTAATTTGGGATACCTGGAATGTGGTTCTAATCTCAAGGCCAAGGACTCCCTATTCTTGCTTCATGCAGGTTTCCCAGGCCTTGGAATCACTATCTTCCAGAATCTGGAATGGAGCAAATGGCAGGAGCCTAGGAACAGTGGGGAGTGGGATTGTAAGCTCCTCACACAACAAGCCCACCTTGTCCAAGGAGCTCTCGGTCTCTCCAAGGTGTGTATCTGACGAGGATCCTCAAAGTGCCGATTGGTCATCTAAGGCAAAGACTACCTGTTGGTTTGCTTTGATTGCCTTGTCGCCCTCTGTGTCCTGGGAAACTGAGCTTATACGTAGGAAGGAGGAAGCTGTCCTTTACCTTTGGGAGTTAGAATGAAGGTGGGTGTTCACCTCCTGGAATGAAAGCAGACAGGGGTCCAGCAGAGTTTGTGTTTATTGCCTCAAAATGGAGACGAGCTCTAGAGCACAGGATGCTGTGTCATCCCTACATTTAAAAGCCTCTTTTCTGCTCCTTACAGTAAATAGCAATTTAACCCTTAAAATACAAAAAAATTCTGTGGTTTTGCTGGGGGGAGGGGAAAGACAGCAAAGACAGGGGGAGTGAGGGAGCCTGCACGGTTTCTCTCTGAACAGTTTTGGGACAAGAGAACTCCAGGAGTTAAAGTAGATGGTGTAGCTTTAAGAGGTATAAACTGGGGGAGTAAAGCAGGGAGAAGAGCTTCTGTAAGTGGAACCAGCCGCATCAGCCTCACCTGGAAACTTCTTAGACATAAAAGTTCTCAGGCCCACCCAGACCACTGAGTCAAAACTCTGGGAGAGAA
Source organism: Panthera uncia (assembly GCF_023721935.1). NCBI lineage: Eukaryota > Metazoa > Chordata > Mammalia > Carnivora > Felidae > Panthera > Panthera uncia. Next base: position 109,420,645 of record NW_026057580.1, on the reverse strand, counting down.
GCCCTTCCAGGGGATTGCACTTATCAAGCTCGAGCCTGAGGACCACTGGGCACAGGATAAGGATTTGAGTAGAACTTCTTCTATTTATTCCTTTTTCTTTTTCTTTTTGACCCCCTTCACCCATTTCTCCTACCTTCCACCCCCTGCCTCTGACAACCACCAATCTGTGCTTTGCATCTATGAGCTAATTTTTTTTTTGTTTCTTCTTTTAGATTCCACATATAGGAGAGATCATACGGTATCTGTCTTTCTTTGTCTCACTTCTTTCACTTCACATAATGCCCTTGAGGTCCATCCACGTCACAAATGGTAAGGTTTCATTCATTTTATGGCTGAATAATATTATTATACATGCATACCACAATTTCTTTATCCATTCATCGACTGGTCTGCATTTAGATGGTTTTCACATCTTGGCTCTTGTAAATAATGTTCCAACAGACATCAGGGTGTAGCTTTTCAAGACAGTATTTTCATTTTCTTCAGATAAATAGCCAGAGTGGAACTGCTGGAGCATATGGTAGCTCTATTTTTAATTTTTTTGAGGAGCATCTGTACTGTTTTCCATAGTGGCTGCACCAATTTACATTCCTACCAACAGTGTGCAAGGGTTCTCTTTTCTCCACATCCTCACCGACATTTGTTATCTCTTGTCTTTTTGATAATAGCCATTCTAACAAGTGCAAGGTGATATCTCACTGTGGTTTTGATTTGTATTTTCCTGATGATTAGTGACGTAGAGCATCTTTTCACATGTCTGTTAGCTATCTATACGTCTTCTTTGGGAAAATGTCTATTCAGATCCTCTGCCCATGTATAATTTTTATGGCTTTTGGGGTGGTTTTGTGTGAATGTGTTTGTGTGATTTCCTTATATATATTGGATGTTAGCCCCTTATTGGGTATATGATTTGCAAATGTTTATTCCCATTCAGTAGATTGCCTTTTCATTTTGTTTCCTTTGCTGTGCAGAGGCTTCCGGCCTGTTGTAGCCCTTATTTCCTTTTGCTTTTGTTGCTTTTAGAAGCAGATCTTCTTTTATATCCTGGCTCCGCTTCTTAGCAGCTGTGGGAGTCGAGCAAGTTAGTTAGTTTCTCTGAGTTTATAAAGAAAATTAAATGAGATAACATATTTGAAGCACTTAGCACCATGCCAGACATACAGAAAGCACTAAAAAAAAAAAAAAAAATGTTAGCTGCTATGATCACCATTTTGTACAAGGGAAAGGAGAAAGAATGGGTCCTAAAGAACTTCAACGAGTTAGTACAGCATTTACCAGTTTAAAGGGCCCTTTCAGACTCTGGCATTTTGCTTCCAAGGCACACACAGTTTAGATAAATTTTGTGTGGTTTCAGCCAGAAACAGAATAGTCCTCAACCTGACTGATCATCTGAACTCCCTGTGGAGCTTTTACACTGCCCTGCCTGGACCTTCAGAGCAATCATCTTCAGTGGTGGGCCCTGGGCATCTATAACTTAAAATTTTCCATAGGCGATGCTGCAAAAACAGTTACTGGAAATTAAAAGGTATCATAACTAAAGCTAACACATACTGAGTATCTGTGCCCGACACTATGCTGACTTCTTTATGTTGCTTCCTTTACTTCTCACAGCAACCCGTGAGGCAGCTACTATCAGTTTCTTGGTTTTACATACGAGGAAACTGAGGCAGAGAGCCTCAATAACTCAGCCAAGTTCGCATGGCAGAGAAGGGATTGAGGACCTGAGCCCAGGGTTGAGCTACTAATTGCAATTAACTAATGCATTCATTTATTCATTCACCCCAAATTTATTATGTGTGACCAGATAATAGGTTGAGAGCCAGAGAATATAAAAATGAATAAAAATCTCCATCCTCATCCTCAAGAAGTTCATGGCTTTTGTGTGTGTGTTCACATTGAACAAAGGACAGATTGTCTCATTTTGAAAGATGATGTCATGTGTCTGTGTTTGAGAGGCTTGAAAGATTGTTTATGACTTCCAGCCTCTTCCTCTCAGGGACCATTTACAGAATCCACCCCCGCGGGCACACCAGCCTCCCAGACTGTGAAGACTAGGCGCGTCTGGGGGTCGCCTGCACCAGCGTTTCCCCCGCAAGAAGGACTCTAGTGCAGCCTTGCAGTCCGTGTTAGCAACCTCAGGGTTGTCCTCAGCTGTTCTCGCTCAGTTGTATCACTCGCTGCAGTTCAGCCCGATAGCCATCCACTCGTCTTGGTAGGTCCATCAATCAAACTACCCGGGAAGGAGATCTATCGCAGCGGACCTGTGAGACGGCCTCTCTTCCAGGGATAAAACCTGTCACTTACACCTAAAGTGAAGACTGTTACGAAATTTCCCAGAAAAGTACAGAGAAAAGACGGGAGACCTGCTTTCTAGAATCGTGAAACATTAGGGCTGGGTAAATCCCTGGACATAATGTAAGGCTGCTCAGGAAACTGAGCTCCAGGGTCTCAAACCTGCCTGGGACTGGGCTCCTGGCTCAATGCGCGACCGCTCACTGCCTCCTAGAGTCAGGGCCCGGCACTGTTTGAAAAAGACCGTATTCAAGTGCAGCGATCATCACTTTGGAGCAGGCAAATGATCCAACCTGGAGTCGGCCTGGGAGGACACCACCCTCGGGGCTGGGGTGGGGTCACCACGGGCAGCCACCTTGTTGTTCTCGCCCGTCGGCGGGGGAAGAGAGAGGGTTTGGGGTGAGCCGCCATTCCCCGGACCAGTATTCAGAACGCACAGGGAGAGGAGGTAGCGGAACCTTTGTCCTCCGCCTCACTCTCGTTTCCACCCGGACTCAGTTGGCGTCGGACGCAATTGCGGAGGCCTAGAAACATGGAGGCGGCGGGTGCTGGGGCTGGACAGCCGTCCTCTCTGGAGGCTCCGGAATCTACAGACGATCGGCTTTTCCTGATTAAAGGTGTGGTGTGGTGTGGTGAGGTGCTGGTGCCCGGGCGAGCTCACCCTGGGCCTGCGCCGAAGCCTCCATTTCCACACACACCCGGCCCTGGGAGACCTTCCCTTGGGCTGCCGCTGAGTTTAGCCGGTGGGGACGGGGATCAGGGGTCGTGCCCATTGGAATCTCCCCTGGGCTTGGGGCTGGTCCCTCGAGATGTCGTGTGTGCTGCATTTCCCCCATCACTCTGCAGTTTCTCTCGTGCCGCCCCCTTTCGAACTCCCACTATCTCGTCCCCCCCCCCCCGCCCCCCCGGAGAAAAACTTCATGGCACCATCCGGGTGAAGAGGGTAAGGGACCCTGCGACGATTCTCACCACTTGGGAACGGATACCTCAGGATGACCGCAAGCACCAGAGGTTTCACATTGCTATTGTTTATGTTTTGCAAGAGCTGCCTAGTTAGGTTTCTCAAATTTCAGAAGGGACTTAAAATGTAATTTATTTTTTATAGTTTTTAAAATTATTATAATAATTTTAAAGAGAGAGTGCACCAGCGGGGGACAGTGGCAGAAGGAGAGAGAGAATCTTAAGCAGACTCCAGGCTTAATTCAGAGCCTATTGTGGGTCCCAATCCCAGGACCTTGGGATCATGACCTGAGCCAAAATCAGGTCCCAGGCTGAACCCACTAAGTCACCCAGGCACCTCTAAAATGTAATTTAAAGGAGCGCCTAAAATGTATTTTAAAGGAGTGCCTGGGTGGCTCAGTGGGTTAAGCCACCAACTTTTGGTTTCAGCTTAGGTCATGATCCCAGGGTAGTGAGATCCAGCCCCTCCTTGGGTACACTGAGCACAGAGCCTGTTCATAATCTCTCTCTTAAAAAAAAAAAAAAAAAAAAAAAGGTCTGAAACTTATTTGTGTATGTCCTCTTAACTTAAGGTGTTTTTTTTTTTCCTCCCTTTAATCCCTCTCACCCTCCATGCCCTACCCCCAAAACTCTTGGCAGGTGGAGTTTTCCTTGGTACTGTTGCTGCAGCAGGAATGGTAGCCGGATTTGTTACAACATTATCATTGGCTAAAAAGAAAAGCCCTGAATGGTTCAATAAGGTTTGTGACAAGGAAATCCATTAATAGCAGTGTTACTGCTTACAGATAGCTGGTAGCCAGTGTGCACAGGGGAAGTGAAAAAAATGTTGGTGGCCTTTCATATTGTTTTAAGAAGTAAACCTGTGTCCACCTATAGATTCAAGAAGTGTACAAATTAGTGGTCTTTATTTTCATTAAAGTTTTTTTCATGTTTATTTTTGAGAGAGCAAGAGCAAAGCAGGGAAGGGGCAGAGAGAGAGGGAGACAGAGAATCTGAAGCCAACTCCAGGCTCCGAGCTGTCAGCACAGAGCCTGGTGTGGGGCTCAAACTCACAAATCAGGAGATCAAGACCTGAACCGAAGTCCAAGGCTTAACCAACTGAGCCACCCAGGCACCCCTATATCCATTTAAAAAAATGTATTTAATTATGTGCTTTCTTAAATTTTAGCAGAAGGAGACTAAATCTGGATAATTCCCTATGAGTTGTTAGAGGCTCCGGTATTTTATGTGCCACTAAGAAAAAAAAAAAGTAATGCCATTATTAACTCTTGACATAATACTGATCGCCAGAGGCATTTCGTTTTATTTTTTAAAGTAAACTTTACACCCAACGTGGGGCTTGAACTCATGACCCTAAGATCAAGACTCACATGTTCTACTGACTGAGCCAGCCAGGCACCAGAGGCATTTCTGTTTCAAAAATGTTAAATTGTTGAAGTAAAGTGCGTCTTGTCATCAATGAAAAACATAGGTCAGCTTCTTGAACCCAGAGACCACACATGCGTGTGCACTGCGGCAGCCCTGCTCCCCAGAAAAGGGCCTGACACACAGGTGCTCAATAAGTTTTGGTTGAAAGACCATAACCTACTTATGGCAGAAAATTCTTACTCCATGAGCAAGATTGAGTAATCACTCATGTGGACATATCTACCTCATTTCCCCAGTTGGTGAGGATTTTTCTTTACGTTGAGTTGTTACTTGTTGGCGTGTGTTGTCCTGTCTCTGCCCTCTCCATCCCATATGGTGTATTTATCCATTACTTTATTGCTTCAACAAGTGTTAACTTGGGGATCTTTTATGTGTCAGGCATTGTGCTTGCTAGGAGCCGGAGATACAGAGATGAGCAAAATATCTGCCCTTCAGGAAGCTAGCATCTGGTGCAGGAGACATATTAAACAAGTATTTACACAGTTAACTGTATAATTACAACTTGAAGAGCAGTGTTACGTGAAAATCATAAACCAGTCGAGTTCTCTTTCCACTTCAAGCTGCGGTCCATAGAAACTCTTTGGGAGATCTGTAACATCAAAACTGTTTTCATAATAACTCAGACATTTGTACTAATGGTATGGAAGCAGTCGGGGGTAAAGCTGCTGGTGCCTTGGTGTAATCAAGGCAGTGGCTCCAAACTACTAGCAGTCACTGTGTCTTTAATTACGATGCACCTGTAGTTTTAAAAAAAAAAGCCATAATTGCATAAGACTGCCCTTGTTAAAGCAGTAAAAATATTAATTTTATTAAATCTTAACCCTTGAATGTACCTCTGTAATATTCCATGTGAAGGAATGGGCGGTAGGCGTAAAGCACTTCTGCTTTATACCAAAGAAAGATGTGTTTCTCCAGGAAAAGCAATTGTGTGATTAAGTTGCATGCTGAACTAGCTGCTTTTTTTTCCCATGTAATATCATTTTCGTTTGAAAGAGCAACTGACACACTATAGTTACTCAGAAGTGGGTATTTGGCAGACATTTCCTTCAAAATGAACAAAATGAGCCTGTGTCTCTTCAGGCAAGCACTGTTGGTGTTTGTTGTCAGTGGTAAACTTCGAGCTTGCAAGTGAAAAGTAGATTTTAGGAAACTTGTATCTGCCATTCTGATCTTGATAGGTGCTCAGTACTTAAAGGCTTTTCTGGTGAGATTGGTGGTAATATTAATGATGTGAAATTTTAAATATTTAATAAGAGGTGTCAACATTGGGGAGATCTGCATAACTTGGTTAATCAATATTTTCTGAACGATCATAATGCATGGATGAAAGGCCCATTTGAAGTACAGAATAGACTAATGGATTTTAATGTAGCAAAGTAGAAAAATTCATCAGCGTGACTTCAGATTCCAAAGTGCAACTATCTGTGAAGTTTGGGTGTAGCATCAGAAAAGAAAGGCTATTAAAATACTCGTCCCTGGGGCACCTGGGTGGCTTAGTCGGTTAAGCCTCAGAGTCTTGATCTCAGCTTAGGTCATGATCTCACAGTTCCTGAGATCAAGCCCTGCGTCGGGCTCTGAGCTGACAGCCTGCAGCCTGCTTGGGATTCTCTCTCTCTCTCTCTCTCTCTCTCTGCCCCTCCCCTGCTCAAAACAAACAAACAAACATTAAAAAAAAATACTTGTCCCTTTTCTAACCACATACCTCTGTAAGGCTGGATTTTATTCAGATACTTGAAAAACATATTGCAACAGATTGAATACAGAAGCATTTATGAAAATTCATCTGTCTTTTATTAAGCCAGATTTCTAAAAGCTTAAGAAAAATGTAAAACATTGCCTCCTTGCACTAAATTCTTCCGTAAGATAGTTGTTTATATTAAATAGGTTTACATTAATCTATATTGGCTTTATTTTTAAATGAAGTAATATATAAAACTTAAGAATTTCTTAGTTTTAATTTCTAATATATTTAATATTAATAGATATAATCCACATAATCAGAAATCTTTGGGATCCAACCATAAATGGATCCTGAAACCAGAAAGTTTGAGAACCACTGGCCTTGATATTAAATATGTTGTGTACAGCTCCACCTCCCCTCTGGGGAAGCATTTGAATTAGAGTATTACCATTGATCCAGACTCTGAGAGGTAAAGGTTTGTAAAGGAGCTCAGAGGTTCTGAAGCAGTTAATACACTTACACTGAGCAAGCACACATTTAAGGATACCACTCAGGCAGTGTACTTCAGAGTCCCTGCGTGGCAGTTTTCTCTGACATTAATAGTGATAATGATACCTAACATTTGATGCTTACCATGTGCTAGCTGCTACTGTAAGGGTTGGGTTCACTTAACCCCCATCTCAACCCTGTGAGGTACCGTTACTGTATTGACCCCATTAAACTGTGGCACACATGGATTAAACAGCTTGCTCACCATGGCGATGTCTCCATCTTTGACTATTTTTGGAGAAGAAATTATTTGTAGCCACTTTTTATTTAAATAATCTTCTGCCCGGAATCTAGCTATTATTTATAATACAGATTCAGATTGCAACTCAGAACTTGAAAATGACCAGCTTTTAGTTGGGGACTGCCTACACTGCTATTATTTCAGGAGGATGATCATCATTTCTTTAAAATCTTAATTTCATTGTCTTAGCTGAGTCCCATGCTAGAAAACTTGGAGTTGAAAGGCAGTAGTAAGTGATGAGTGAGCATTTTTCTTTGTCCTTTGTTGAATCAACAGAGAAAGGTATAAGCTAAGGTGGCTTAAAAAAAAAATACATGTACATATGTAATACATATATAATTTCTGTCCTTCCCAGGGAAATAAGGAACTTTTAAGTTTTCTAAAATAAAACTTAGGCACCTAAATTGACCTTGGTTTAATAATATTTGGTTAATGGTGCTGCTTCTGGATGAAAATTCAGGCCAATTAGAAGTTAGTGAATTTATATGAGCTGTGTAGTATCCAGAAAAACGCTCTGAAACTATAGCATCATGAGAAAAGGGATAAGAGAGTTGTTTTATCATAGAAAATGGCTAAAGAAAAATCTCTTGAAAAATCTGGTTGGGTCTCATATCTACAAAAAAGTGGTAAGTCAGCAAATATTGAGTATCTACTGGGTCAAGGCATGGAGATCCAGATAAACCAAGCGTTTCTATGTGCTACCAGTAACATTCACAGTCACAACACCTGTGCTAAAATCCTTTATTCAACAGGTTGAGCAATATAAAGAAAATTATTATAAAAAAGAAAGTCTGGAGTAAATGGAAATACATTTTTAGAAGAAGACAACGTAAATTTTCTATCTCATCACATTAGCCAATCAGTTTGATGACATTCTAATGGACTTGGAGGAATCTTGACAGAATGTTATAGGGTTTTTCTGGAAGAATTATAGTAAAGATAGCAAAGAAGTTTTGGGGGGAAAACCCAGCAATCAGTGCCTTCAGTGATGGGGTGGTTATTCCCTTTTGAAGGTGTGTTGCGTTCTTACTCATCTCTAGTCACATTTGTATGCTGATAGTCTGAAAGTTGTTCTATTATTATGATTATAGATTTTTACCTTAATATTATACCTTGAAACCCAAGAAGAGAGTCATTGTTTATTTTCTCATTTCTCATTAATAGCTGCCATAATCTAAATTTCTACCGTGTGCCCGTATTTTGCATATATATTTAAAAGTCTTTGCAATGATTTAGATTTAGCTCTTTCAGGAACCCCTCCTTAAAACTTCCTCTAACTGCAGCAATAGACTAGGTGCCCTCCTCAGGGACCATGTATAGTTCTGTTGCACATTACATTTAGATCATAATTTTATGAGTCTGTGTCCTCCCCCCCATTGATTGAAATCTTTAATCAGAAAGAAGTTACTCTATTTACTTTTTTCTCTTCAGTATCTAGCAAAGCTCCTGGTAATTCCTTGCATATTCAAATATCTGTCAGAGAAGTTGTGACCTAAGTCCTGCAGTTATTAAGTAGCAAAGCTGGTATTTGAACTTGGGTTGGTCCGGCTTCCCAATATTATGATAGAATTCAGAGAGTCAAGAATTTCACACTCCCCAAATAATTACTCTTTCTGAACTGATGATTTTTTCCTTTCTGTCTTCATCGCAGGGAAGTATGGCCACGGCTGCCTTACCGGAGAGCGGGTCTATCCTTGCCTTGCGAGCCTTGGGTTGGGGCTCACTTTATGCGTGGTGTGGGGTTGGTGTGATCAGCTTCGCAGTCTGGAAAGCTTTAGGAGTACACAGTGTAAGTAACTACGATCCTATAATTGATATCTGGAATGTTTATTCTACTTTCTGTGGTCTAAATCTGCCTGATTTTCAAGAACTGTGTGTGTAACCTATACCCCAAGCTAAAAAGCTATATATTAGGAATGATTGGCTTTTTTTTTAAACTACTGGTAGGAAGTTCTGTGGACCAGGCTCTTTGTGACAGGTGAGAATCGATGGTGGTTTGGAATGGGTGGCAGCAGTGGAGTTGACGAAAAGAGGTTCTAGGTATATTTTGAAAGTAGAGTCAGCAAGGATTTGTTATACATCGGATGTGAGCGGTGAGGGAAAAAAATGACTTCAGGGATCTCCAAGGCTTTTGGCCTGAGCAGCTGGAAGATGGACGAGGACCAGTGTGAGAGGAGCAGGTGCTTGGGGATAATGTCAGGAGCTCAGTCCGTGGCCTGTGAGTTTGAAGTGCCTATTAGATGGCTAAGTGGAGAGTCAAGCAAGCAGTTAGATGTAGAAGTTTCGAACACAGAGGAGAGGTACGAGGTGAAGATGTAAACTTGAGACTCTTCGATATTTAAAGGTAGTATTTAAAGGCAGGAGATGGGGCGCCTGGGTGGCTCAGTCGGTTAAGCGTCCGACTTCGGCTCAGGTCACGATCTCGCGGTATGTGAGTTCGAGCCCCGCGTCGGGCTCTGTGCTGACGGCTCAGAGCCTGGAGTCTGCTTCGGATTCTGTGTCTCCCTCTCTCTCTGACCCTCCCCCGCTCATGCTGTCTCTCTCTGTCTCAAAAATAAATAAACGTTAAAAAAATAAATAAATAAAGGCAGGAGATCGGGTGAGTTCACCAAGGCAGTGAACGCAGGGAGAAAAGAGGTCGGAGGAAGGAGCTCTTGGGCACTCCCAAGGTGTAGACGCTAGGGAATATGGAGGAAATTAGCAAAGGAGTCCTCTCTACCAAAGAGCAAAACCAGGGAGAACCGGGAGAATGGTGACTTGGACACGGGTGAAGAAGGTGTACACTGGGGATAAGTCGTGTGAGATGACACTGTTAGTTTGCCAAGTGAGCAGTGTGGCAGTCCTTGGTGGGTAAAACTTCAGTGGGGTGGTACAAAAAAGAATGGAGGAGAGAGATTGGAGGCAGTACATATAAGCACATCTTGAGTTCTGCCATAACGAGAAAGAAAGAAATGGGGTCATAGCTAGAAGGGGCCTGAGATCAAGAGAGGGTTTTTGTTTGTTTGTTTGTTTTTTAAGTTGGGAGAATTAACAGCATGTGTGCGTGCTGATGGGAGTGATTCAGTAGAGGGGGAAATTGCAAGGGAGGGGGAATGATAGGTATTATTATTATTAAAAACATTATTATATTTTTCACATTTGGTTTAATCATAACTAAACATCAGCATTATTGTACTTTTCACTCAGAGTATTCTGACGAATAGATGTTGCTTTTCTCCTAGTCTGACACTTATTTTTAAAGTCACTTTGCTGGCTAGTAACTGTTTATGACAATAAAGTCAGGTTTACTTGGAAAAGTTAGAAGAGCCGTGACTGAAGATTTTTTTTTTCTAAGATTTAATTTAAATTCAAGTTAGTTAACATATAGTGTACTAGTGGTTTCAGGAGTGGAATTTAGCGATTCATCACTTATATGTAACACCCAGTGCTCATCAGAACGAGTGCCCTCCTTAATGCCCATCACCCATTTAGCCCCCACCAACCTCCCCATGATTGAAGATTTTTGATGTTTTTTGTTGTGTCCTCAGTTTTGCTTTTGACCAATGTAAAATCTCTTCTTCCATTGCAGATATTGTGCCAGACATTTTAGACCTAGCAGATTACTTAATCTTCACAATAATTATGAAGCAGGTATTAATATCCCCCATTTTATAAACGAGGAAATTGGGACTCAGAGAGGTTAAGTCATTTTTCCAAGATCACACAGCTTATAATTGACAGAGTCAAGATTTGGATCCAAGTCTGATAGTCTTTAAAACCTAGATTTTTTTTCCCCCAATGTTACCTCCCTTACCTAAGATGGGAAATCAAGGAGTAGCTGGAAGGGGCCGGGATGAGGGGAAGGAGGTGGTTAATTTGGTTTTGATTATGATGTGATCCACACCCACACATTCTTAGTAACTTGACAGGTTTTACTGGGTATCTTCAATGTGGGTCTCATCTCCCAACATTGTAATTAACATCAGTCTGGTATAGGACCGGCCATTTTCTCATAAAAAGGAAGACCTCCTTTTAGCCTTCATCTTCAGTAGAAAAGTCTTTAGGATATAATGGTAAAACAGTATTCATATGTATATATAATATGAGAGCAATTATTGAAAACAAGTGGAAAAAACAGAGAAAATACGTCTGGCAGAAATTTGAAGTTTTTGGGGTGCCTGGGTGGCTTGGTCCGTTAAACCTCTGACTTTGGCTCAGGTCATGACCTCGCTATTCGTGAGTTCGAGCTTCGTATCAGGGTCTGCCAAGACAGTGCAGAGCCTGCTTCACATCCCCTGTCCCCATCTCTCTCTGCCTCTCAACTTGCACTCCCTCAAAAATAAATATACATTAAAAACATTTTTTTAAAAAGAAATAATGTGGGTGAAATATAGGTGTGGGGGTGAATTTTTATTTTACTTTTCTGTGCTTCTTAAATGTGTATTTTCACAATAGAACCCTTTTGAAACAATAGTGCTAGATGTTATTTTTACTAATTTATGCTAAAAATGAAGCACAGCTGCCTAGGAGTTCACAAAACCCCTTCAACTATGTAAGAAATCTACTTGGGGGCATGAAATACTTAATTAAGCTTTTAGTTTCTATAAAAATGATGGTCTGTTAGCACTTTATATTGACTTCATGGAAATGATTGGTGATGTTTCCAGAACTTAGTAATGTAGGTCATAAACTGAGTAATAAAGTTTTAAGATATTTGAAAATATGAATAGTCTTTAAATTAGAAGAGTCATAATAAATCAATCCAAATTTCCATAGACCAACAAAACTAAGTTATTTAAGTTAAGTTAAATGCTCAAGAACTTGGGCTTTATGGGCTTTATGGTGCTATTCTAGCTTCTAGAATGTGAGCTTCTTTGTTTTATGGCACCAATAGGAGGATTATTGCCTAGATAAAATAGTTGAGCAAGAAAAATTATTTTCTGATTGGCACTACTGAATACAATGATACTTGGAATCTTTTTATATATTCATGTCTTTAACTAAAAAGTGGGAATATAAATCTACTCTTTCCCTACCTGTAGTTCATTAGGAATATCAGTTTGATCTCCACATCTGAGAAGTCTCCCAGAAAAATGATTCACTGACAGCTTTTCAAGAGCACACCTTTTAATAGCAGTAGTGTTTGTTAATTTGTTCATTCAAAAGACATTTGTGGGCCTACCCTGATCCAGGCACTGTGCCAAGACAGGACTCCCCAGTAGACCGTTATTATGGAAGACTTAGTTTTTAAGACTCTCTAAGCAAATTCTTATTATATGACCCACTCTGAAGCTTGTGGAAAGCAATATGGTATATTTCAGTTCTGCATCTAGAGAATTGTGTGGTTGCCCTGAGTCCAGTGTGGAACTTTTATCACTATTTACTGCCTCACATTTGGAAATGTCATCTTTCTCTGACTAAAAACAATCTTAGAAAATGCTGAACAGAAATGGCCCAAGTGTGTGTACTCAATAAATAGTTGATATGACCATTCTAGATAAATTCAGGTAAATCAAAATCAATTCCAGTGTCAAATAATTGTTGGTAGCTACCCTGGACTGTATTAAATTCCCAATATAAACCCAGTTTAAAAAAAAAAAAAAAAGGGTGCCATCTAATGGCTGAAGGAGAGCAGTTTACATTCCCTGTTTTAATTCACAGCTACATCTGCTGGCCTAAAAGAGAACACGTTGAAATGCTCGAAGCTAAGGTCTTCAGTTTCTTAGAAGTATTTTGGATTTACTCTTTGTGTATTCATAATTATTATGGAATTTCATTTCACATAGAACATGTACAAAACATCGGATATGAATTTGTATTTTGCACGATGGTGTATCATTTAATTAGAGATTCAAATAAAGGAGAGCTAGTGGAGGCTATCTTGTTGTCAGCATACTGAAACAGGGTAAGTGTGCTCAGGATGTAAGAGGGGACCCTCCCTGCCTTCGTGGAGGAACCAGTTCACCTTCCGCCTGGGATCAGCTCACCAGTTCCAGCCTGCTGAGCAGTGTTGTGGGCCAGCAAGCAAGGCCCGATTGCTCAGTATGAATTCATCAATTACTTTAAATTACAGTATTTTATCATCTGATTATGACTGAGGCAGCATTAATTTTATCACAGTAACTTAATTGTGAAGAGAATGAGCATTTACCATGAGTTTGTGGTCCCCTGATGCAGCTACGCAAACGATCCTGGGAGACTGCCGTGTTCGGGCCAAGTTCACACCGTGGAGGTCTGATTAGATTGTTTTTATTAGGGGCAGATATTTTAGGTTTAGAGAATAGTTGAAATAAAAGCTTGTCAGTAAGTAAATAAGGATTTCTAGGGGTACCAAATAGTAATTCTCCAGTTATCAAAAGAAAAAAACATGCCATTTACAATTATTTACATGTTAACTTAAGCACAAAGACTTAACTTTTCTACCTTTTCTTTTTAAGTATTGATACTTGAAAGGATTTCTGAAAAGGTTGAGCATACTTATGGTTAGACATTTTGCCTTTTTTTTCCTCCCCTTAGAAGGAAAAGGAAGGAAGGAAAAATGTTGGATGCATAAATAATTCCTAATTGATATGACCGGGAGCGTTAGGCCTTTTTTTTATGCCTATGGACTCGTGTTCAACATTTGTTGGAGGTGAAGTTGTCTTAGAGTGCTGATCAGAATCACCGTTGCTAACATTTACTGTGCCTTGTATTTACTATATTCATGATACCTGGTGTAGTTAGAATTTAGGGATAATTTACACTTGTTGCCCTCAGAGGACCTAAAACCTCAACAGTAATAAAGCCATGAATGAAAACATTTTTAGTTATTGTGAAATACTTTAAATTGTCCAGAAATTTAAATTTAAAAATTTACTTGTAAATAAAGGGAACTTTTAGTTTTGTTTGTTTTTTTTACCATGGGATACTGTTTTTATTTACATATATTGCTTATTTTTTTAAGTTTATTTATTTATTTTGAGAGAGAGAGAGAGTATGTGAGCTCAAGTGGGGGAGGGACAGAGAACAAGGGAAAGAGAGAGAATCCCAAGCAGACTCTGCATCTTCATCAGCACAGAGCCTGACGCAGGGCTCGAACTCACGAACTGCGAGATCATGACCCGAGCTGAAGTCAGACGCTTAACCGACTGGGCCACCTAAGCACCCCTTACATATATTACTTATTTAAAATTTTTTTAAATATTTATTTTTCAGAGACAGAAACAGAATGCAAGCAGGGGAGGGGCAGAGAGAGAGGGAGACGCAGAATCAGAAGCAGGCTTCAGGCTCTGAACTGTCAGCACAGAGCCTGATGCAGGGCTTGGACTCATGAACCATGAGATCATGACCTGACCTGACCTGAAGTCACTTAATCGACTGAGCCACCCAGGCGTCCCTATATTGCTTAAAGAAAAACATGTTTAGGACCTATCTTAAAACAAAGACGGCTTTGTTTTTTTGTAAAATTATGTACTCATTGTAAAAAAAAACTGTAGAAAAATACAAAAGAGGAAACAAAACTCACCAGAAATCTCACTGAGTTGTAATCACTTACTAAAATAAAAACATCCCTTCAGACTTTCTAGAAACATATTCATATAATTATATATAAATGTTGTTTTACTGTACTATTCTGGAACCTTTTTCACTGAATAGCCACAAGAACATCTTTGCACAGTAGAGTCTATAAATCTCCATCATTTTTAATGGCTACATGGTGCTCCATTATATTATAATTACTTAATCAGTCTCCTGCCAATAGCATTTAGATTGTAATTTTTCACTGTTTAAACACCATAGTGAACCTCTGCAGGCATGCATCTTTTTGTACTTTTCTTGGTCAGGAAATTTGTCCTAAACACAGATGATGTTATTGTTAAATCCAAGTGCATTTTTAAAATGTTTTTGATACCTATTGCTAAGTGCTCAGTTTATACATTTAGAAGATATTGACAATGCATACAGGTTTCCTAGCACCCTTGCCATTAGTGGCTTCTATTACTTTGAAATGTTTGCCAATCTGATAGACGGGAAATAATCTCTTTCTTTCTTTACTGCATCTCTTTGAAGTCCCTGTCGCTATAAAGGCTTTTATGCAAATAACCTGTGATTGGAGTTTTAACATATCTCTCCAGCCCCAGTGTTGCTTCCTCATCTGCTGATAATAGGTTGGTTCTTTCTCAAGAGCCAGGCTTTCTTTTCCTTGAAAACAAAAAGTAAAATATGTAAATAAAACACATTTTAAATATTTCTCTAAAAATTGGCATTCAACTTTGCTATTCTAAGAAAGATTCTTTAAGGGAAGTAATATTATCTCCTTCCTCTAGGACAATATTGGATTCATTCTAATAAAATGTATTTTCTCCAGCTCTTTTTTGTAGCTGCTGCTAAGTATACTTTTTATGTTAATATTTAGGCTCATTTCTTAATGTCCTTGTGACCAGCTTTAAGGGCTTTTGCTAATTACAGTCAAATCTCTTTCTTTTGACTTTTTGCTAATTTCAACATCTGCTATATCTTATATTAAATATTTTTATGCCTACACCGTTTTTAAGTTACTCATTTCAAATGAAGCAACATTGTGAATGCTAGAACTGCATATGTAAATAAAACTATGGAAAAGCTTAGAAGTTTTTAACTTCTAAGATATCTAAGAAGAAAATAGACTGTGCTTTGTACTTCTCATTGGTTTGGTCAAAGATTAAAAACAAATCCGTCTCTTGGCAAATTGTTTAATGGTAGCCACTTCTGAGGAATCTGCAGGGCAAATCTGAAAAGTGACTGAAATATGTCCCTTCTGCGTCCTGGCCTAATCTAATTTCAGAGCCACCAGCTTCTGTCCCCAGGAAGCGGACTTCACTTCCTTATTCTGATTACCATAATGTCAGCTGACCCAGCCTCACGTCAACTTCCTGATAGTACTTACTAGAACACCCGGAACACAGAGTCATCGTGATCTTGCACAGATAGTTCCGTCTGTCAGGCTCAGGGCCTTCAAATGGCATAAGCATTGAGGAATATATTCCAGGAATCATTTTCAAATTAATTGGAAGTGGCACTGTGCATCACTTAAATCTAGGTCTGAGGTGACAAGAACATCTCCGTAACCCTTATTTCCCATTCACTGCAGCTCTAATGGGCTTGGCATCCGGTGGTAAGAGGCACTCAGTGTGATGTGGAGGAGCAATTTGGTGACAGAGACCGAATCACAGGGACTTGCTCGGTCTAAAATGGGAGATAACAGCTAGTGTCTTTTTTTTGTTTTTGGTTGGTTTTTTTTTTTTTTTTTTTTTTTGCCTAAGCCAAGGGGGTGGGAAAAAAAAAAATCAGCTTTTTTTGGCATATTGCCAATATACCTCTTCTAAAAACCCATGTTTTCCTTTTATAAGTAAAACAGGGCCCCAAGCATTTTATAATATAGGAATGTGCAACCATTACTAGAAAAGATCAGGTCTGCCATGAAAGCCTTCTTGTTCCAAAGCCTGACACAAATCAGGCTTAATCACCTCAGGAATGTTCCCAGCCTTACTCCACCAGAGGAAAAGTATCCTTGATTTCACTCGGGTTTTCCTTTTCTTTGTCCTTATTTCTTCTACTGAGCACAGAAAATTGGACTCACGTGAGCAGATCTCTCTAAATAAGGCTTGTGGAGTGAAGACCTGATAGCATGTGTCTACCTTTGTTACGAAAGGTACCTATTCTTGGTCACTTAGAAATCTCTAAGACTCCATGAAAAAATTTATATGTGTATGTTGGTATATTTATATATATTATTAGTCATTTACCGGTATATCAGACAATGAAGTGGTCTCTCCAGTTGAATTTTTCTGACTGAAATATTTCTAACAATTTTAAGAAGAAATCTTTTTTTTAAATGTGCTGTGTATCTTTCCACAATGTAAATTGTGCTGAACATAATCTCACTATTTTTTGATGACTCCGATACATCAGTTTGCCTCTTGTGCGAACGAATGCTGGGCTTCTATAGTTCTTTATTCGTTTTGTAATTTTTCTCAATCCTAGTTTGGCTCTTACTTTTTATTTCCCACTATCCCATCTACTTCTGAAATGCTGCTGCCTTATTTTACACATTAGATGCTAGTTCCTTGCTTTGCCCTTGAATTTTCTCCTTTGCAGGCTCCATCCACTCTGGTGGCTTCATCCACGTGCAGAAGGTTGCCAGGTCTGCATCTTGAGTCGACCCCTGAGCTCCTTGCTCGTGGACCCGCTCGACTGGATGGCCTGCAGGCATCACACGTGTCCCCACCTGCATGGTCATTCACCACCCCTCACCCCATCCTCACCCCATCCCCTCCTCCTGCATCACTCGGGGGAATGGCTCCATCATCCACAGAGCTGCCCAGAGAGAAAAGCTAGATTCTGTTCATGACCACACTCTTTGTCACCCCTGTATCTAAACAGTCACCAAGCCTTGCTTCTCCCACACCCCCACAGCCACTGTAGTCGGGGTGTCGCCCTGCCTCAAGATGGTCACGACTAATCTCCATTCACCCTGCCTCCCGCCTGGCCTCTCAATAGTCCTTTCTCCACACTTTGCAAGAAGGCCATGGCCTTCATCTTCCCCAAACTTCTCCCTGCATCTGTACCACTCACTCTGCCTTGTTCATGTCACCATGGACAAGGTGGCCATGCCGCTACCAAGGGCTGACCCCTACCATCTGCCAGAGGATCTTGCTTCCGGAATTATCCTCAGCCTTAGCTATTGGTTTCCCCTCTGCTGCAGCGTGTACAGACATGTTCCAGTTTCTCCCGCCTCTATAAATTCTCTCTGACATTCCTCATCTTTCTCCAGCTGCCAGCCCATTCGTCTGCTTCCCTTCATAGAAAAGATCTTTCGCAGGGCGCCTGGGTGGCTCAGTCAGTTGAGCGACCTGCTCTTGATTTCAGCTCAGGTCCTGATCTCAGCGTCGTGGGATCGAGCCTGGCATTTGCCTCTGCACTGAGTGTGGAGCCTACTTAAGATTCTGTGTCTCCCTCTGCCCCTCTCCCCTGCTCAGGTGCATGCTTTGTCTCTAAAATGAAAGGAAGAAGGAAAGAGACGGAAGGGAAGGAAAGAGGAAAGAAAGGAAGAGTTGGGAAGGAAAGGAAGGAAAAGATTTCTGACAGTTGCCATGGTCACCGTCTGTACTTCCTCCCCTTTCTCGCCTCAGTCCTGAGGGAAACTGCTGGGTAGGGTCACCAGTGCCCTCCTTGTTGCCACACCCAGGTCTTTATCATTCTGTTAGTTGACTCTCAGCGACATTTGACACAACTGAGCATTCTGTCCTCCGCAAAACACTCTTTGCTTCCGAGACCCCTTTGACCTCCCTGGCCAGATATCTTTGCACGTCTCCTGTTCTGGCTCCTCCGTGGCAGACCCGCAAACGTGGGAACATCCAGTGGCTTCCCACTTGGACCCATCTGTTCTCTTTCCGTCCTCGGTCCCTCGCTCCGCTCACCTCGTCCTCGGCATTTTCAAACAACCATACAATCTGTTGCCAGATTTGCCTCACAGCTGCATGTTGTGCATCGTCGGTCGTGGGTCCGAGAGGCACGTCCGCGACCGTGGCTCAACCACTCGGGGTTCCCGCGCCTCCGACGCCCCCTCCGTCTGTCTTTCCCACTTCGGCCAGTCCCTCTCCACCCCCACCCCCACCCCCCACCCCCGGCTGTTCCAACCAAACCCTGGCAGAGACTCATCGTGGGTTCTCTCATTTCCCTTTATCCCCTTCGTCTCATCCGTGGGCCAGTTCTGCTTGTTAGCGGTGCTGCGAGACACAGCCTGGCTCCTCTCGTGGCCCCACCTCCACTGGCCTTTTGCCCAGCGCCCTGGAAGTTTCCCGGCCTCTCCTTCCCAATCCTTCCCAACCCCCCCCCCCCCCCCACCCGGCCCCCCCCCCGTCTCCTCCGCGCAGCGGCTGGCAGCTGGGGATACTCGGCTGGCCTAAGTCGGATCGCGTCACTCCTCTGAAAATCCCTGCAGCGGCTCCCACTGAAGAGGTCGGCGGTCGCGCCCTGCCCCCTGCTCCCGGCTCCTCCGGAACCTCCACGGTCACCCCCCCCACGCGGTCACCGCCCCCACGCGCTGCACGACACCAGCCTCTCCCCTTGGGCCCCTTCCTCCAGCCGCGCCAGGACCCTCCCTCCCCAGGTCTGCGCTCCGCCGCTCTGGCGTGACATTTAGAGTTTCAGCCCAAATTTATTTCACCTCCTCAGAGAAGCTTCCCCAGACCATCTGGTCCGAAATACAGTAGCCTCTCAGTTCGCCTCTGACAGCATCCTGTTTTCTTCTCTTCACAGCACGATTGCAAAAGGAAGTTCTATTGACCATTTTCTTGTTTCATCTGTCCTCACAAAAAGAATGTCAATTTTGAGAATAGAGACCTCATTTGATTTGTTCACTGTTGTATTCTCAGCACCTGTAACAGTGCCTGGCACAGAGGGTGCCCCCTCTGGCACACAGTTTCTGCCATGTCAGTGGCTCGCTGTTCCCTTGAGAATAAAATCCACGTTCCCTGAGATGGTTTGGCCCCTCCGTGATCTGGCCCCTACTTCTTTAACCCGTTGGTTCTTAATGGGGGCAGTTTTGTCTTCCCCTCCCTGCCGAGGAAAGATATTTGACAGTATCTGGAGACATTTTTGGTTGTCCTAACTGGGGGAGCTACTGGCAGCTAGTGGTTGGAGGCCAGGGATGCGGTTCCCCACCCAGCGCTGCACCGGCAGGCCCCACAGAGCGATCTGGTGCCCATGTGACTAGTGCTGCGGTTGAGAGTGGCCCCTTCTCTGTTACGCCCAGAGCTCGAGCCAGGCCGAGAGACCTTGTTCTTCCTGGCCTCTGAGCCCTGTCCTTGCTGATCTCCCCGCTGAACACCCCTCGCTCTTCCTACTGTTCCCGATGCTGGCTCTGGTCTTTGCCTGATTGGAGTCTTGAGGCAAACTAATCTTTAAACTTCACAACAGGGAGTTCATCCATTTGGGCAGTTTTGAAATTATAAAGGTAACTTCTACCATTAGGTAAATTTAAGTTTGTACCTAAATTGAAGATAACTTCCATATACAAACATTCTTCATATCGGTTTTTTTTTGTTTGTTTGTTTTTTGATAATAGAACTGTTATCCAGGACTGTGGTATTATTTATATGAATCCAATCACAGAGAATACTTGGAGTGAATTAATAAAACCACACCTATTCAGTTAGAGCCTATAGCCATAAAATTAAATTTTGTCAGTTTTTAGCTACAATTTGGGATGTTTAAACACATACCAGTGAATTTTAATTGCCTTGTTTTCATGTTTTGTCCTACATTAAAATATTTCCTTTTTTCCTTTTGAATTATTAATACATGTAGCTCTTTTAAGTGCATCAAAGATTGTGTGTAGATGATATCTTTATCTTTATTTTTATTTTTTTAATGTTTTATTTTTGAGAAAGAGAGAACAGGAGCAGGGGAAGGGCGGGGGGGTGGGGGGGTGGGGGGGGAAGAGAATCCCAAGCAGGCTCCGTGCCGTCAACACAGAGCCTGAGCCAAGGGTCAAACCCATGAACCATGAGATCATGACCTGAGCCAAAGTCACATGCTTAACCAACTGAGCCACCCAGGCACCCCTATTTTTATGTATGTATGTACGTACGTACGTACGTATGAGGGTGCATGAGCAGGGGAGGGGACAGAAAGAGAGAGAATATCTCAAGCAGGCTCCTCCCTCAGTGTAGAGCCCAGCACGAGGCTTGATCCCACAACCCTGGAATCATGACCTGAGCTGAAATCAAAAGTTGGCCTCTCAACCAACTGAAGCACCCAGATACCCTAGATGATGTCTTTAAAGAACAGAAGTGAGATTTGGGTTCTTTATTAGATGAATTTGCCAATTCCTGTTATGATATTTGAATACCATAAATGGAAGTTGATCCCAATGTTGTTTTGCAGTGACAGTCTACCTTTGTTCTATCAGGAACAAAGCTTTGTGGCCCTGCTTTTGTCCCTCCCCAACATTCCCCGTATTGCTGACAAAGGAAACTACATAAGGTGCTGGTATTTCTAAACACCCCCACACAAGGATTACAGAGTTGTATAGATTTTAGTACATGAGCAATAGAATCATAGCCCACTAATTTGTTTTAAAACTACAATTTGCATTTTATGATTTTTAAATCACAAAGAAGACTTTTAAAATAATTGTGTTTATATAATGCTCTACTTGCTTGCTGGTGAGTTTATAGCTTGTAATATTAATTAACACTTCTTTCATTGCGACTTCTTTTTTTCTTTTTTCTTTTTTTTCAAATCAAGGGTTTTATGCAGTGGTTACTTTTTAAAAGCTTTCCAAAGAACAAAATATTTGTTTAAAGAATGAAAATATTCTTTCTGCCATTGCATATTTATTTTACTGTGTTTCTAGCACTGTAGAATTTCTTTTATTATTACTATTTATTTTTTATTTTTTTTTTGTGTGTGTGTTCTAACTTGGTAAAGGGAGGTATTGGCTTTGGCTTTGGAAACAGTTAAGAAATCTTTTAGCCTATCCATAGCTTTGTCTAAAATTTATACATCAGCCTTGCTAAGAAACCCCAAACAGGCATCTATACATTTTACCTACCCCTTCATTTAGAACTCTGGTACTAGGTGGATTCTCCAGCCATGCCTTTCTGTTTCTCTCACCTTTAGCCTTACTTCACTTGGTTCTATATTCATTCTTTTTTTTCTTTTCAAGATTTTTATTTGTTTAAAGTAATCTCTATGTCCAGCGTAGGTTTGAACTCACAACCTTAGATCAAGAGTCGTATGCTCTATTGACTGAGCCAGCCAGGCACTCCTATACTCCTTCTTTTTTCTACCATGAATATTTACTCAATTCGCTTACCAAGCTGTGTTCTTGAGGATAGTGATATGCTATAAATAAAAGGTGATCCCTTTGGAGTGACAAATTCATATGTAATTACACTTAATTGTGTGTGAGAAATCCTATGATGGAGGAAGGTACAAAAGACACTGGTGGCGTAGGATTTTTAAAAGTCAGTTCTAAAAAAAATAAAAATAAAAAATAAAAGTCAGTTCTGCTTGGGGGGGGGGGGGTGGCTTGTACAAGACTGAGAGGATGGAATATTTGGACCAGACTGCTAGATAGAAAAAGGGCCAGAGAGCTGGGGATGAGAGTCCAGACAGGTGGAATAGAATGGCTTAGTTGGAACAATTTGTGGTCCAGAGACTTGTTGGTCATCTTTTATTTCCTGCTTCCTCCTTCCTAGGTGATGTAATCAAGCATCCTCCTCCCATCAGCAATAATATTATACTGCCTTTTGAATAGATCATTTGAGTTAGGTTTTCCATTCGAAAGGAATAAGGAACCACCTCAGACAGGTCATTAGGGAGTTGTCTGGCTGTATCTGACTTCGCACATCTTTGAGTAGACCTAAATCGGCTGTGGAGGTCATGTACATGTCTTTGTCTTTCTCGGTTCTTCCCTTCTTAGCTCAAGACTTACCGTAAATAAAAAGCTGCTTTGTTTGAGGTATTTTTACTTTGGAGAGTGTTATTTTCTCAAAATTGATTTAGTTGTGGCTAAGGGGAAAAGCTGAAGAGGCAGCTGTCAGAGATTTTCTTTCTGAAGAGGTTCAAACTCTAGAAAGAAAATTACTATAGAAAGAAGTCATCTAGCTAAGAGTTGTTATGTGCTTGAATCTCATCCTCAAGAACACTTATCTTGGAAAATGACTTGACTGGTCAAAGGAATCATTCTAGGAAGAAGGTGGGACCAGGCAGCAGGTTTACATATTTCCATTCTGCCTGGGATAGAAGAAACTACAGCTGTCAAAAGTTGGTCTTTTAAAAGGATCCCTCTGTGATGTTAGCCACCATTAAATAAAGATGATTGTTTTTAAAATTGCAGTTGTCAATTTGGCAAATGGCTACCATAAAACTGACTACCAGTGTGGAGAGAACTCATGTTTGTGATGCTGTCACCGCTTTGTGTATCACGGAGCTTGTGACCCTGTGCCATCTAAACAGTATGTCTGGTCCCTGCTAGAGTGCTGAGTCCCACCGAAACAGGGTTGCAGGAACCCCACTAATTGCCACACTTTCCCACCCCTCACCAACTGCTTTGCTCATTGTTCCTCTCTTCCTGGACTGCACTGCGGTGACAAAAGAATATAGATTTCTAAGTCCTGAATATAGAATATTCATTTTGTGGAGATTTGGTGTTCTGAAACCGAAATCTCTTTTTTTCTGACTGGGAGGGGGCTGTGTGTGCCAAGAGCCCTATTAGAGAAGAGCATATTGCTTTTTTTTTTTTTTTTTTAACATTTATTTATTTTTGAGAGACAGAGAGAGACAGAGCATGGGTGGGGGAGGGGCCAAGAGAGAGGGAGACACAGAATCGGAAACAGGCTCCAGGCTCTGACCTGAGCCGAAGTCGAACACTTAACCGACTGAGCGCCCCAAGAGCATATTGCTCTTAAAAGGAGAGAAGTTTGAGGAATTATTACATGGTCAGAGTTGTTTTATAAGTGGGGAGAAAGTGCCATTATTTTTATTTGACTTTCGTAGCTTACTGGGTTTATTAGGGTATATATTTATACTTCATCAGATGTAAAGTTGCTATCTCCTTAGAAACTTCAAAGGAAGTTCAGAAGACTGGCCAGAGAAATGCAGTGGAAAGCAAGATATACTGATATTTATTTTACTGCTTTAATCAATAATCTGATCTGTGCATTGGTCAAAATTTGCCAGTTTAAAGACCTTTAACATAGATCTTCATTTGAATAGAAGGCTACATCCCCACCTTTCTACCTGAGAAATTTTTAATCAGGACTGTGAATCACACGGTTTCCTTTGGCATGAGAAAGTGGTAACGGCATCTCCCTTTGAGTTTCTGCTGTTGGACTAGCTCACAGTCGGCCCCTTCCCCTTTTTGCCAGCGCTGTGACTTCCCCCCCCAAGTTGTGGATCATGGTCGTGACTGGTATGAAGGCAGTGGAACCTCTCCAAATAGAAAATTCTCCAATTGGATACAACTTAAAACAGGAGCCCCGCTTCTCCTATAGACGCAGAAAAATGGTGAAGGCGGCCGTTTGGAGACAGAGCACACGTACCGTATTCTTTCCGGCAGGGATACAGTTCAGAAAATCTAACCCTATTTTTATCTGTACCTACTGGAATTATTTCTACTTGGCATCTGTAGCAAAAATAGAAAATCCGTAATCCCGGGGATCTGGGTTGGCCCATTATACAAGTTAGAAATGGAAGAGAATTCATGTGTGTAAAACAATCTACAGAATTAATTTGCCAGAGAACCCCTTTTACCACCCCAGCCTGAGCAGACATGCAAAGTACCACTCTGGAGGCCCTTGAGATGCCACGCGAGCCTGCCCACTAGCACAGCTGCGGTAGTGGGCTGCGGGGGGCCCTCTGACGCCGCGGCCACGCACAGCCGAAGTAGTTGGAGGGGATGCAGTGCCATCCAACTGCCACTACCGCGCGCAGTCGCAGTAGTGGACCAGGGGGTGGGGGGTGGGGGAGCGGTGCCTTCCAACCGCCAAGGCCTCGAGCCGCCGCAGTAGCAGGTGCAGGAGGTGTCTAACGGTCACCTGCTCTGTGCCCTCAGGTCACAGAGCTTGTCTGCAGTTTTCTTCCTTTCTCTCCCTCCACCTCGTGAGTGAGTAGCCATGAACTGGTCTGTGGGAGTCCTGCGGGCCAGCCGGAGAGTGGAGGCTGCGAGAGTGAATTTCCTGTGCCCGAGGGGGGCGCTGTGTCCCCGCCAGCCGGCAGGCATCCCCCTTCCGGTCGCCTGGCCCGTCACCCTCGTGTCCAGGATGGCGACCATCAAGTGTGAGCTTATCAAGAATTTCACCTCCGAGGAGGCCGTTCATCACAACAAAGTCTCCATTATAGGAACCGGATCGGTTGGCATGGCCTGTGCTATCAGCCTCCTGTTAAAGGGTTTGACCGATGAACTTGCCCTTGTGGATGTTGATGAAGACAAACTGAAGGGTGAGACCATGGATCTGCAACATGGCAGTCCGTTCGTGAAAATGCCGACTATTGCCTCCAGCAAAGATTACCCTGTCACTGCAAACTCCAGCCTTGTGATCATCACAGCAGGTGCACGCCAGGAAAAAGGAGAAACACGGCTTAATTTAGTCCAGCGCAACGTGGCCATCTTTAAGTTAATGATTTCCAATATTATCCAGTATAGCCCTCGCTGCAAACTGATTGTTGTTTCCAATCCAGTAGATATATTAACTTACGTGGCCTGGAAATTGAGTGGATTTCCCCAAAACCGTGTTATTGGAAGTGGCTGTAACCTGGACACTGCCCGTTTCCGTTTCTTGATTGGGCAAAAGCTTGGTATTCACTCTGAAAGCTGTCATGGGTGGGTCCTTGGAGAGCATGGAGATTCCAGTGTCCCTGTGTGGAGTGGAGTGAACATCGCTGGTGTCCCTCTGAAGGATTTGAATTCAGATATAGGAACTGATAAAGATCCCGAGAAGTGGAAAAATGTCCACAAAGATGTAATTGCCAGTGCCTATGAGATTATTAAAATGAAAGGTTATACTAATTGGGCCATTGGCTTATCTGTAGCTGATTTAACGGAAAGCATTTTGAGGAATCTTAGAAGAGTGCATCCAGTTTCCACCATAATTAAGGGTCTGTATGGGATAAACAAAGAAGTATTCCTCAGTGTCCCATGTGTCTTGGGAGAGAGTGGTATTGCAGACCTTGTAAAGGTGACGCTGACCCCTGAAGAACAGGCCCGTCTGAAGAAGAGTGCGGAAACACTGTGGGAAATTCAGAAGGAGCTTGAGCTTTAAAGTTGTTTGAAACTATCTTTCAGAAGTTACTGAAGAGATAGTAGGTGTGGGGTTGTATATGTCAAATTTTTTAATAAACTTGAAATTGCTAGAAGTTAGAAATAGGAAAGGAAGTACAGTGACTCATCTGTTTATTCCCCAGCTTTTTTATTTAGCATACAGATGTCAGGATGATTTTTTTTTCCCTACACAATTCCTAAGTGACTGCATCAAAGGTGTTTTTGTACACTGATGTGCCAGTACTTGCCATATATATTTAGAGAGAGAGTTGCTATTTGGTCCAAAAGGATAAAGGATATAGGTGTTTATTGTGTTACAGAAATGATAATTTTCATTAAGTACATGTTAATTTTTTCATTCTGGCTGGCTTACACCTACTGTGTTCATTTATATACTGTTTTTAAGAAGTTGTGACTTTCTCTACAATGTAAAAATAAATATACATACAGACAGAAGTACTGTAAAGGAGCCATCAGCTGCCTTCATGCCCCTGTGACAACCTTTCAGGTGGGCCTTAAAAAAAGGCATTATAAAATGAGAGCTGCGAGTAGGGCCTGTGTGTTGGGAGAAGGGGGTGCACATGTACACACATGCTCGTGTATGGACGGCAGTGAAGCAGAAACGTTAGGTTAAAATAGGAAAATAGTAGTGATCTGGGTGGTAGCAGTTATGAAAGCGTTTAATGCAATATAAAGTATGAAGTGTAAAAAGATAGAAAAGAGCTTTTAGAAAGAGACCTGACAGAGGTGGCAAGTGTTACTGTCATTTATTTGTCAGACATTCCTAAATTTTGTCGCCGCTAAAAATAAAGCCTCTGAAATTATTTTAGAACTGCCTCTGAGAACCTGACCTGTTTGCACATTAAACCGGGAAGCGTGTTACGAGTTGTTCTTGTTAGGCCAGGTCTCATCAGCAGAGTGGCCCTGAGATGCTCTGAGGGCATCCCTCTTGCTCGGTTTACTTCACATTAACAAAGCTTTTGCTTTTGTATTGTGCCCTGTTGTTAATCACTGTCATAAAAATTGGCTATTTTAATGAGTGCTTCAGGGATTGTATTTCTCAGAAAGTTACACATTCACTTTTTATTCCTAAATCAATTGACTTTACTATAGATTCTAGACTTTCTGCATCTGATACAGTGAGGGTTTAGGAGAAAGTGAAGACGCTTGTCTGACCTCTACCTAAATGATGTACTAATAACGTAGAAAATGAGAACGATTTTCAAATTCGTGTTAGCCTTCTTGATGCAATTGAGTATTAAATAAATAATATGGTACGTTCAAACATATTTCAGGATCCATATGGACATAAGCCAAGCTAATTAAAATGGAAAGGTACCAGCATCTCCTCTCTAAATAAAACCGGTCCTGCTTAGTTGAATTTTACCAGGTAGACAGGACAGCAATCCACCCCCAAAAATGACCCTTTACCATACTGATCAGAGCTCCCATACTATTTTATTGGAAACATCTAGAAATGTTCTGACTACCCAGGAAGCAGTGTCATGTAATGGGACTAATTGATGTGCTGAGCTCTGAAAGTGGGAAGAATGTTGGTTTGGTTCCAGACGATTCTAAGAGCTTTTTAAGCTTAACTGCACAGAGTTCTTCCCCTTTGTCCAGCCCTTGAGTTTTTATTCAGCCATGTTTCAGCCAAGATTAATGTAATTCTGAAGGGGATCAGAGCACGCCTTAGGTCTATTTTGTAATTCTCTTTACTATGTCAAGTCAGAGTAGGCTGGGTTTACTACAGTGAAAAACAGTCTCCAAATGTGTGGCTCAAGGTTTATTTCTCTCATTAAATCCACTGTGGGTTTACTTGAATCTCTAGGGGAGCCGTCCTCCACAGGTGGCTTTGTACCTCAGATTGCTTTGATCTTAAGGCACCGCCATAGTAACCCAGGTTTCCATGATTTCTATGGGAAGGTAAGAATGGCCTGGAAACACCTGCAGTTAAATGCTTCAACCTGGAAGTGATGCACATTTCTTTTGTCAGAACTAGTCATGTGGGTACCTAACTTAAAGCGGGTGGAGAAGTATAGCCCTCCCGTATCTGGAAGTACATGACTACTGGCTATCAGTGAACATTAATAATAATCTGCCATACCATTCTAAATAAAATGGTAGCCATTGTAAGAGGTACATGTGCTTTTAGAGTCATTTTTAGTTAAAGCTGGTATGTGATTAGAGGTTATAGAGGTACCAAGTCGTTCCAGGTCACAGAATCAGAGTGGCTATGGTGAAAGAGCCCTGCACATCATTCAGTCAGTTGTACTTAGAAAGCATGTCACCATGGATGGGTTAACCTCTCTGACTTCTGGTTTCTCATATGTAAAGTGGCGGTGCTCATTTCTGCCACAAAGAATTGTAAAGACTAAATAATAGCCTGATGCTTGGTAGAGTGCCTGACACATAGGTAATCTCATACGGCAGCCATTATTATTCCTGTTCAAGTAACAGTTATTGTCTTATTCTGTGTTATGAAGAAGCTGAATTTCCAGCTTCTTCAAAATGACTGTTGGTCCTATAACGCTTTCATCGTTCTACCTCCAGCACCGGAGTCCTGCAAGAGGCAGCTGAAGCCAAATGAGCTAGTCAGTGGCAAAGATATTATACAACTTGGAGCTTTTAATTCCAACAACTGCTTATTTTTTTAAGAATAGATACTATTCTTAAGGGTAAGGGTTTTCTCTAATTGGGTACATCTCTTGGGCTTTTAAGGAGTTTTTCAGCACACCATGCATTAGACCAAAAATCTTCATGTTGTTTTTTTCCCTGCCAAAACATGCATGGTAAATGTACAGCCGTATCCCATGTTTCTCTCCTGGCTTACTGGCTATATGGCCCTTCAAACAACTATTGCAGTGTGAGTGAGAATAACATTATAAGAGACATAATCTTGAAGCCATTCTAACATCTAAAAAGTCAATCATACCCAGTCTTCAGAATGTCCATGTTAGTAACAAATTACTTGTAATACATTTCCCAATTGTCACGACACTGTATTCAAGGCTTGCTGCCTTAGAAAGTAATACTTTCTGACGGTATTACAACCCATCCCTGTTGGACACAATCAGTGGGACTTAGGGATGAGGTTCTTGCGCAGTGGGCTCATTGCCTTGGGGGGTGCCATTCCTGTCTTAGTCTTTGTGGAGAGCAGTGCCTGGAGTTGTGTAGTACACAGTGGCCCTGATTAGAAGCGTAGCCCTGGGACCCATAGCCAGGGAAAAATTCTCCCCAGTCAGAGGAAAGAGGGAAAAGGAAGACAGCAGGTAAGAGCTCAGAGCTTGGAAAATGCTTCAGAGTAGAACAGAGTTACTGGATCTCTAGTTCCCAACATTGTCCCGTCCTCACTGAACTTGTGGGGTACAGGGTAGGGGATGGTTTGTGCCAATAGCTGTCATCGTTATTGTGGAATTCAGTTCATTGGTTTATAATCAAATTTGCTTGAATTTACTCAACCCCTAAATCTTTTTTCAAGCACAGTTTTAAGCAGGAGAATGTTCTGTTGACCTGTGATAGCGTATCACTGATAACACCAACACCTCTGAACTGCATATCAGAAATTAATACGGGGGGGGAAAAAACCTGAAGGTTTTCGTGTCCTATCCATATACATAAATAGTAAAAGCTTAAAAATTTGTGGAACCCCATTGTTTAGAGTAACATGAGGCCCTCTTTATAACTTCAGTGTAGACTCTGGGTTTCCTCTTCTACAGCTGTAAAATTAAAGAGGCCCGAATGATGTTCTTTATCCCATCTGCCTCCTTTCTTTTACCCCTCTTCAAAGTCTGTCTATCCTTCTTTGGCTCTTTTTCAGATACGATTTCTTCTAGTGGGTCAGTAACTCATTTATGACTCTGGGGACAGGTGAATGATACAATACTTGGGAAATA
Source organism: Panthera uncia (assembly GCF_023721935.1). Lineage (NCBI taxonomy): Eukaryota > Metazoa > Chordata > Mammalia > Carnivora > Felidae > Panthera > Panthera uncia. Next base: position 109,390,829 of record NW_026057580.1, on the reverse strand, counting down.
AGGAAAGAAAAGAAAAAAATCAGTCCAAGAAGACAAAATGGCAACATGACCCCCTCCTTGCTGAATAGAGCAGCCACCCTTTACTCCTACCCAGACCACATCTGCGTTTCCTACCTTCTTCTCAGCAACTGACCATGTCCCACATCACTGAGAAGGCAGGATGGCATATGATCCTCTTCATGTCCTCGCTCTCTGACACTCCATTTGAAAACTCTTGTCATTGGATTTAGTTGTAACGGATGTTCAGCCATAAAGGTGAAGGGAAAGAAGAGGCAGCACAAGCAGACCCTGGCCAGAGACATCTTGGAACTGAGAAAGTCTATGCAAAAGATGCCTCAGTGGGGCTATATATTGGTATTTTGGACAAAGCAACAATTATTTTTGTGGCCATTCTAGATACTTAGAATCTGCCCCCCTCCTCCAGTGCAGATAGAAGTTCCCTGTGATTATGGCAACCAAAATGATGACACTATTTGAGAACTGCTATTTGGAGCTACATTTCCAATCCCTCCCCAGTACTGTGTCTAGGTGACAACGTGTTATGAAGGATTCGTCAGAGTACGAATTAGTCTTTGAGTTGCATGGAAGATGGGGCTAGGGAGAGATACCCATGCCAGGGATGTGTGTGTAATGAGGACTGGTGTCTGGGACCCAAACGTTAAAAGATGGTTGGCATGGACCTCCTATAGACTACATATAACGGAGAACCATATGTATCCCCCAATGTCAAAATAGTTGAACCAAAATGATACAGAACTATAAAGTAATGCTTTTAGCCAACTTACCATATTATTTATGTCCGTATGAACTTTGTTCTTGGAATCCAGCACATACTTTGGTGATGTCGTAATGACAATGGCCAATATATATTGAGTACTGCCATGTGTTAGGTGCTCTGCTTTACATGTATTATCTCACTTAATCCTCACAACCCTATAAGTAGGCAGTTATCTCCCTTCTACACATGTGGAAACTACGGCTCAGAGACAGGAGTTTTCCCCAGTAGAGAGAGATCTGTCTGGCGGCAGACGCTGTGCTGCGGTGACTGGAGTGAATGTCTAGGAACTTACAAGTCCTGAGCAAGATGCACTTGCTGAGTTTAGAAACAAAGTAAGGAATCAGCTTCAAAATAAAGTGAAATAAATAAGCAGCGATATAAGAAAAATATATTAGCCAACTCCCAACATAACCACTCCAAGAAATGTCTTGGTGTTGTCAATGAGTCTGAGGTGCTTCGCACATCTGATTGAAGAGATCTGTATCCTTGAGAAATACAGTCAGGATACGGCCGAGGAGAAACTGTAATGCTGCACAGTAGTGCTGAAGTATCTTCACGACAGGACCACACAGGTTAAAACCGTGAATCAAAAGTGCGTAGCCAGCACTATCTAATGCAAAGATGATCCGTCCTCCCTTAGGACGGTGTGCTCCGCAGGGGGAGCCAGGTGCCCCAGGCTGACGCTCCTATTAAAGATCTTCCAGCCCCTGTTGTGACCCGCAGGTTCCAAGGGTCACAACAGAGCTTTCAACCCTCTACACAGAGCTTTCAACGCTGTTTGGCATATGAGAACATTCTAATTTATCTGCCATCCACTGATGCATTCTTTATTAACCCTTACTAAGTTTCTTCTCTTCTTCCCTCTAGCTCCAAAATGCTTCTACGAATGGCCTCGGTGTGTTTAAGACAAACAGAACTTCCATTCTCAGCTGCATCTTTATATATGAAAAAGCCGACAAAACATAGCATTCTTCTGGTAGGAAATAGATATCATGGAGGGTTGACAGTCTAGATTACGTTGCCTTCCAGATTCAGAGTGGTGTTTTATGTTATTTAAGGCTCAATAGATTACCACTTGGGAGAAGAACGGAGGTGTATCTCATTTCCTCTCAAGGTAGCTGGAGCAGAGTCTTTACTTTTTATGGTACCCACAAGCAATGAAGTATCATCCCAGCAGCAACAGAGTCTGTCTCTCATTGCTTTGGCTCTTTTGATAACTGATTTTTTTTTTCCTCCTTTTAGATGAAAGACTTTCGAAGTAAAATGCAATCAATATTTCCAACAATTCCCAAGAACTCCGAATCGACTCTTGAGTGGGAGGAAGCATTGAAATCCAAATGAGATAAGCATGGTGAGGGAAGTCTAAAACGATTGTTTTGGAAAGGGTGGCTTCAGAGATGCCACAGAAGCAAAGGGCCTCGATTGATTTATCATCAGGAACATGTGCATTGTTGACTGAATTCATGGGATAGAAGGCGCTCAGTGTCCACAGAGGAGGCCGCCAGTCTGTGCGCTTTACTTTAAAATTCACACGGGCGTGCGTGTGCCTAAGGTTTTCCCAAAATTGGGAAGACTATTTAAAAATAATCATATGGGTAACCTCTCTGTGGAGAAGATCCCAGGGGAAGTACGTCTGTTTATAACAGCTGAAGCCAAGTTTTGTACCTGAAAAAATGTATAATAACATGTGATAGAAAATCTTTATAGACAGACTCCTAACCACACTAGTACCTCAATGTGTCTAATTAAATGAGTTTCAACAGCGTTTCTTGTCTGTATGTGATTGTCAGGGCTTGGAAAGCTCACTCCTATTAGGCCGACTCCAGAGCAACAGGTTAACAGGTAAACCCTGTTTGTCAGGTAGCAGGTGTGGCTCTGTTGTCCTGAGTTTGCTGTCCTGGCTTTGCATGTGCTAATTAGTCGCTGATGAGCTCGTCTCAAGGCTCTGGAAATTCTTATACATAGATAAGAAGCCAGTAACAGATTATGAGAACTTGAAAGAGTAGTCATGCTAAAATAATACGATACCATGGATATAAAATGTACTTTTTTGAGAAGTTGGTTCTGTGTCCCTCAACATTGACTGTTTGTTGTTTTACCTCAATTGTCAATGTAAAAAGAGTCCAATTATCACCTACCTTAACGAATTATTTTGAACCAGAAAGTTACCTGAGTATTGAGTCTCAATTTTAAGTAGTCAGTACTGCCTCCCTGATGAAACTACTGGTAAATTCTTCTACGCACACCCAGCCCTTTCCTGTCCTCCATGATCTCTTCGAGAAAACAGAAAAATGTCTGCACGCAATTATTTTTATTTGAAATTAACATTCTTTAAAGAAAAGTACTTTCATATGTCAGTATACCCAGAAAAATATGGTTGGGTACCAGTTATGCAATTTCTTTATAATTACTTAGGCTCTAATTAGCAATCAGGTTTAATAAAGTACATTTAATTTTTTTTTCTGTTGTAATGAAACCTTTTAGTTCTAAGGAAAATTTTTAAGTGAAATGTCAAGTGCATAATGTAACATTTTTCTCTGGGCCAGCTTACCCTGTTAAAATTGCCATATTGTTAATTAATTAAACAGGTGTAAGCAGCATCTGGATTCATATGTAACCTGTTAAAAATCTCAAGACTACAAGGAAGGGATTGCAGAAATTATCAGGGTATATGGAGAGGCAAAAACTTTTCACTCGGCTTTCGTTTTTAACTAAGAAAAGATTTCTAGTCTTTGAACGAAATGGAGGAACAGGTTGTGTCGATATTATGGCCTGTGTCTAGGAGCTTGGTGGGCCCCATTCCCACAGGGTCTGGCTTGTGGGAGGCCTCAAGGCATGAAAGTTTGGATACAGACTTCTGTTTACCCTTTTCATATACGTCTGTTGTCCTTGAGGGATGGCAAGGGGGCTCCCATAAGAACGATCGTGAATCACCCACAGAGGGAAGGTTGATGGGGACAGACTCCCAGTTGCATTTTAAAAACAGAAGTGAAGTAACAAAGATGAAAGTTAAAAGGAAAACAAGCAATATGACTGACGTGGTATTTTTCTACAGTCAGAACTCAGATTTCAGAAGATTTAGTCATTTGTCTATTCCTTTTATACCAGAGGCATATTGTTAAATTGGTTAATGGAAAGGAAAAATGTTTAACAGATAATGTTATTCTTTATGTGAAGTACCATCTGTGTATTGAGTTCTGAATGTTCCTGGATATGGAAGAGAGGAAATGTTATGGAATTTCAAGTTTGCCTTCTTTGCTGTCTTTATCTTGGGTAGAGTATGACAAACATAATCACATTTATCTCCTGGAGCATAAAGAGTTTTAATCACCCTATTAACCAGGATGACATTTTTCACAGACTTAAAAAGGAATAGAACAGACATTATCTCCCCATAAGCAATCCATTTCATGGAGGCTGAGCACTAGAAATTTTTTAAAGGATGGATAACACAAGCCATTTCCATTTCACGTGTAAGCCAACATTAAGGCGGCTTTCCATAAGAACGTTGCTTACGCTGGTTGAGTGTAAGCTTTACGTTTAGAATCTCAGCACCGAAAGAGCTATTAGAGAAAGCAATGTAGAGAAAATGTAGTGGGCAGGGAGGGGCGACTTCCAAGGCCTTGGGATTCATTCAAGAGAAAAAAATGTATTCTGCTAAGTTATTGCTGCCCTGTAAAAATGTATCCATGGGCAGCTGTTATTTTCAGAGTCAAGAAAATACGATTTCCAAACAACCCCAGAATGAAAAAAACGGGAACTGCCTTACATGACGCCTACCAGCCTATGTGTACACGAAACAGGGATTCTAATGATCCAGAGCTTGAGTCAGCCACCTCCGGGCCCCCGCAGAGCTGAGGCGTGACCGCAGGTGACCCTCGTTCCATAGCAGTGACACAGGCTGATGTTGGCTAAAACCTTTCTCAGTGCTCAGTCAAAAGGTGGCATCTAATCACCTCGCCTGTCCTATGTTCTGCTTAGTTTCATGGACAGTATGGGACTCAGCTTGCAAATTAATCATGCAACCTAAGGGGAAAATATAAGAAATTAAAAAAAAAAAAAAAGCCCATAGGGACAAAAGTAATTAAAATCCACTGAATTTAGCTATTTCACTTGGGGCAAAATTTAATCTCTCCTAAGTTTGGTTCATGGAGAATGTTGTATATTGTCACCTATTTTCATGTATCTTCTTAAAAAAAAAAAAAGCAAACAGTTAAGTATAAATTAAAATCAGCCAGGTAAAATGTAAAATTATTTCTCAAATAGTTAAATTCCTTACGAAAGGTAGTAAAATGCAGATTTTTATAGTATTTTATCACATTCGAGTGAGGTAGTCTTCCTTTCTGCCAAGAGTCATCGAATAATATGTCAAGTATTCAGGTCTCTATATTGGTGTTATCAGAATTAATTATCAAAGGCTGTGCTTATATAAGAGGAAAGTAAGCATCTCTCGCAAGCAGTGACATTAATCTGTGATAATGAGTGAGACCGTTAGCAAAGTTTGCCTGACGGAAGATAACTCGGTTTGGGAGAAAATGAGAATAGCAGTCACCAAGAAGCGCAGAGTTCAACTCTTCTGCCCAAGTCGTAGCGAAGTGATTCAGCACCTAATTTGTATTTCTTACGTTGGTGAGGCATGATCCCTTAACTCAAAAAAGAAAACAAAACAATAGTGAAAGCAGGCTAGAGATCGTCTGAGTGCTCTCAGTGACAGAAGGATAAAGGCCGTTCTTAACCGACTTTCTTAAGAAGCTCAATCAGGCAGACTGCAGAAGCTTAGCACATGTACGAAACACCTACTACCTGCTCGTCTGAAAACGCTGCAAAATCCGTCTTCGCGCTGCCCCTGCCTGATGTCTCGGGCTTAGCGTGGGGGCCCAGGTCTGCAGCCTGACGGGTGATATCCACCAGACACGTCCGGGTGGCTGACCGCGGACTTGGGTCTCCAACAAGCGTGGGCCCGCTGTCTGAAAAGAACAAGTGGACAGAACTGAGTATAAAAGAGAGCTTGGATTTGCTCAGAAAGTCCTTACTGAGTTGTGTCAAACTCCGTGGAGTCCCTTTGCTCTGCCAACCCGGGTGATGAGAATGTGTTTATTTTCATTTTATTGCTACCGGTTGTCCTCTCCAATCGTCCCTGTTCTAGGGGCCGAATCCCTCTGCTTCCTACTCTGAGCAAAGCCCCAGTGGTAGACATCCTCACCTGGAAAACTTGGAGGGTTACCAGGGTGGACCATGACCACTGCCACCTTCACCTGTCCTTCCAGCTCCCTTCAGTCCACAGTGGCCACAGCTACTTAGAGATCCTTTAGTTGGGATAGAGGTTACAAAGCTAAGAAAACTCTAGCATAGTAAGTCTCATGCAAAGCTAAAATCAGACCTGTTGGCCAAGGGTGAGAGTGATTGAGGAAACCCTCTGCCCTGAGCTGGCTCGTGGGCCAGCCCCGACCTTCCTCATAGATGCTTACTACAGACGATTGTAGTAAAGTATCTGTGGAAACAGTACAACAGCAAGCCTACCAACTCCTTGTTTAAGAGCAAGACTTTTTTATGCACCACAGTAAGTGAGGAGGGAGGCTCCACCCCGGCAGTCGACAATGCATGGATATAGGGCCCCTGGACCTTATTCAGGCTTCTCCAGAGTTGGAGGTCGATGGCACTTCAGCCTGCAAGATGGGGCTCTGACCCAACAAATCCTCTTGCACAGCAGTTTTCCCTGTGTCTTTCCAAATATCTCTCGCGGCCAAAGATGTTCCCGTGGGAACTGTCCAAGTTCAACATCTCTGATACGTCTACTAGCAATGAGTTGGGGGTGGAACCCATATTTTCCACTGGAATCATTTGCTTTAACTTCTCGGTATTCCGAATATTACCAAAGGAGCAGAGAGTAAAGGAATAGGTTAAAAACAGGTCAGATGAGACCTTGACACCTGCCTCCCCGACCCGGAAGCGGGCGCTCCTCCTTGCGTGGACTCCTCAGGTTCAGGACTATGTGCATCGGAAGGAGGTGGGGAGGGAAGGGAAAGGGGTAGAGAGGAGGAAGGAAGAAAAGAGGAGGGGGGAGGGAGGGACTTCCTCACTGGGAAGAGGGTCCGTGCGTCCAAGACCACACCTCCAGCTCCTGCTGAAGCTGACATTTGCCTTCTCATCCATGCTGACCACACTGACCTCAGCCACCAAAACTCAAGAAAATAAAAATCCCATCAGGATGATGAAAAATTAGTTTTTGAGGCAGGTCCTGGGCCCTTGCAGGGGTTTCTAACCCCCAGTCTTACGACCAGATGGTCCAACAGTTAAAAATTGGGGCGCCTGGGTGACTCAGTTGAACATCCTGCTCTTGATTTCGGCTCAAGTCATGGTGCCAGGGTCGTGGGATCAGGACCCACGTCGGGCTCCATGCTGAGCGCGGAACCTGCTTAAGATCCTCTCTCCCTCTCTCTCCCATCTCCCCCACTCACACTGTCTCTCTGAAATAAAAATTAAACAATTTTTTAACTAAAAAATAAAGCAAGATCCTAATGTACTCACCAACTCTGACGTACTGAGCAGATAAGAAACAGGTAAGATTAAGAGCCATACGAACAAGTATTACTCGGGACGACCCTGTGTCTGGCGAGGAGAAGGTGGCAATCTTGCTTTGTAGAACCTGGTCAGGCCCCCAGAGACCTCTGGATGGGGGAGCATCCTCTGAAAACAAAAGATCTCGGAAAATCATCTCTGGCACTTCTCACTTCATTTTGGAAACTTCACTCTCTAGCAACAGCATCTAGAAATAAGGGGCCTCCCTCACCTCGGAGTGGAGAGTTTTCTTTCGTAGCCAGACACCCGGTGCTGAAGTTTCACTCAGAGTACCCGGGAGTGGAAAGACCACACAGAATCACCGTGGCCGGGGTCACCTGGGCATGGACTTGTTCACCGAAGAAATGAGACAGGAACCAACCCACCATCCGCTCCCCTGTGAACCTAATGTGCCCCAGAAAGTAGTCCAATAATTCTACCTAATCTACCCAATTTGTCCCTTTGATGTAAGCTTCCGCGTTACAGCTTACTTTTTCGCTAGTCACTAAATCATTCTGAGCTGAGTGCCATCACACATTAATTACCCAGCATGACAAACCCTCGGGTCAGCTGGTTTTCTTGGGTTGTGCCTGCCGGGAGGCCGTGGGAGTTATTAGAAAAGTTCGGGCTGGCAGGTTAACATCATCCCTTCCGGTATCAGTGTGTGATGCCACACTCCGTGCCTGGGCTTTAAGAACTAAAATTAAAAACCCGCTGTCTCAAATACGCGGCAGGCTGAGGGTCTCAGCAGGCCCTGAGCCATCCTGACCGGGTGCAGTGACTATTCTCTGTGGCTCCAAACTTCAAAATCACCCTCTCGTGGTAGCTGTTCGCTGGCCCAAGAGCTACATCACCCCACTCCGGTCAGCGTTCGTAGTCAGTGGCGGTCAGCAACAGGGCAGGCCAGAAGGCCGACGCCTTCCCCCAAAAAAGGTGTCCCCAGTCGTCAGATGAGTGATCAGTTCCCGAGGTAAGTGCAGCGGCGGGACACGGGTAGCCGAGTGCCTGCACCTGTTTGGTCTGCCCCAGAAAACATTCCTGGAACCCCTTGGTAACTTCAGGTGAACCCCTGCTAAACACAAGGTTTGGTACGAGCATTGCTGGCCCTGATGAGGGGCATGCAGGTGGCCCGGGACTGCCCCTGCCCCCTCCACTTCCCTTTCTGTTTTATTCCGCAGTCACCTGAAGGTGAGGCCACACCTCCCTCCCGACCCGTCTTCTGGCCCACCCGGACTTTCTCCACCTCCTTCTGTCTTCCACCTCCTCCATGAACACGTGCGAAAGCAAGACATGCGTGTGGTCCCATTCATAAGCAGAGGAACGCTTACCCCAAGCTGGCGGAAGTCTTACCAACCCCTTAACCGGCAGAAGGTCAAGGCCGGTGGGGGGGGGGGGGGTGGTGTCACAATCCTTGGGTTTGTGATGACTTCTCTGTTTCTCCAAGTGCCCTACACCACCCGCTGTGCAAACCTGTTCACGTCGTCTCCAGGAGTCACTTGGGTGGATCCTACCCCAAGCCCAGCCCTCGCTCTCCAAAAGGAGACTCAGGTGAGCAGCATATTGGCAGGTCAAATTTGCCTTTCTTTTCTTTCTGAACAAAAGCCAGTCGATGAGTGTTTTTGCAAGCCTCTTTGGACGCTTGCATTCTGGGATCCCCCGTGTGGCCCGTGAGCTGTGCCCGGTGCCCATTCCTCAGCTAGCAGCATCCTTCCCGGCCCTGGGGAGTCACTTCCCAAACCTTGTCCTTGTTCACAGTGAGTTACTAAGAGTCTATTCAGTACTGTGATAGGCCACTAAGCGTTTTCTCTGCAGCTAAAAGACTTTTATGGCAAATGCCATTATGAACATTTAAAAATTCTCCACAATCGCACAGCACCCAGATGGCCAGGCTGTCCTCCCCGAAAGGGGTTTCCTGGAGCTGCTGGTTGGCGTGACGGGAGATCTGGGTCCCTTCACCTGGGTCCTCCCCTGCCTGAGCCCACTCTTGAAGCCTCCTCCAACCCTCCTCCACCCTCCCAAACTTAACCCCAAGCCCAGCCCCTCCGCTTACAGCTGGGGTGACTTTGGGCAAATGACCCATGGAGGCCCAGGGTGTCCATCTCTAAAATGGGTGCCAGAAGAACTCCCGCATCGTCATGTCATGGGGAGGATTAAATGTATGTGCCCAACGAAGCAGCCAGCCCTGTGTTCGTGAGAGCCCCAGCCTGTGTTATGGGCGCACTTGATCTGATTCTGAATAACCCCCCCGGGCTCCTCCTGCAGCACACTCCCATTCACCCCGTCCCGCAGGCTCCTCCCAGAGTTGGGCTTGCAGATCTTCCCCACCTTTCACGGGTCACCTAGCAGGTGGGAGCCCTCTCTGGCCTGGGCTCCAGAGGCCACACCTGCTGGTGAGCCAGGCACCATCAGGGGACAGTCCGTGCTCCTCCCTGGCATGCCCCTGATCAGGGACCGCTGGGCAGCTAAAGGGGGAGCAGGGAGGGGCTCCCGGGTGGCTCAGTCTGTTAAGCATCCGACTTCGGCTCTGGTCATGATCTCACAGATTGTGGGTTCGAGCCCCGCGTCGGGCTCTGTGCTGACAGCTCAGAGCCTGGAGCCTGCTTCGGATTCTGCGTCTCCCTCTCTCTCTGCCCCTCCCCTGCTCACACTCTGTCTCTCTCTGTCTCTCGAAAATAAATAAACATTAAAAACTATTTTAAAGGAGGAGCAGGGAAAGACTCGGATTGGGGAAAGGAGGGCTTTGCACACCTTCATTAACCCTGTCTGGACTCACGGTTCTCAAACCTCATTCGGAGCACTTGTGAAAACACAGGTGACCCCACAGCCTCCAATCCAGTGGTCCAGGCGAGGCCCGAGAATTTGCATCTCGGTCAAGTCCCAGGGGAGGCCAACCTGCTGGTCCAGGCACCACGGTGAGAACCAGGGCCCCACTCTGTCTCTGTCTCTACCTGTGTCCCTCTCTCTGTCCCTGATGATAGTGCTGAGGACAAGAAGTGTCACAGAAGAGCGTCTGGGCCAACCCTTCACTGGCTACCACAGACCACCTTCTCGAGCTCCTGCGAAAGCTGTGGCTCCACCCTCCTGATTCTGCCTTCACCCGCTGCCACCCTCCACACCCAGGCTCTGCACACACACACACCTCCCCCCCCCCGCCACCTTTGATTTGCACCCCCTGGCAGCGTGGCAGGATCCTCCCCCAGGCACACAAACACCAGACGTGTTAGAGACGACACAGACCCCCAGACACACGCAGGGAGTCGTTCGGAAATGAGCAGTGAGCGCTTGGAAGGGGCTGACCCGTCTCGGTCCCCAATTGTGTACAGCATAACGGAGAAAAGAGACAAGGTCACAGTAAATGGCAACTAGCCCAGATGGGGATAATAACCCCAAGGGGAAGGGACAGTGCGGACGAGAGTCCTTCCGCACAGACCTTGTCGGAAGGAACGCCCTGGAAAGGGCAGGAGAGGCAGGCTTGCAGGAGGCACGAGCCCAGGCTGGGTCAGCGGTGCTGGGATGGTGAGGCAGGGAGGTGAGGCAGTTTTTCGAAGGCCTAGGCTGGTGGGTAAGTTTGGGTTTTGCCTCTAAGCAGCGATGGGAAGTCTATGAGTTGTCTGAGCTTGTGACTTAGGAAATGGGCATTTCATTCATTCATTCATTCATTCGTTTGTTCACTTTCTTAAAGCACAATTATTAAGTGGGTGGTGGGGGTTGGGTGAGGACACAATCATGATTAGAGTCCTTCCTTCAGGAGGCAGAAGGTATTTTGACTGGAGAACGGACTGGCAGCGGACTGTGGCCAGCATTGGTGAGGCACCTGCCTCAAGCGGCCAGCAGGAGGCGCCAATGACCAGAGGCACGGCTGAGCCCTGGGGTTGGGGCCGGGCAAGGTGTGGGTGGAGAACTGCGTGTTAATAGGTCTCATTGGCACTAACGTTGCTCTTTTTAAAAGAGAGAAGAAGAGAACGCATGGCCGAGCTGTACCTGAGTGGCAGCCCATATCCTCTCTCAGGTGAGGTGTCTGAACCGCAAAGAGCACAGCTCAGGGAAGGTGGGGGGTTGGGTCCTGCCGTCACCAGACGCCCCTGTCTCTGGCCGCTGAGCACAGGGTGTGCCCCCGGACTCCAGGGTCCCACAGGAAGGGGGAATCAGATGAGACCCACTTGGGAGGAACAGCCACTGATCCAAGTAATAATAAGAACGTGGCACTTGCATGGCATTTGCTGTATGTTGGGAACTGTCCTGAAGCCGTGCATGCATATAAGGTCACTTAGTCTCCCAAGCGCCCCAGGAGACCAGAAACTGGAGCCTTGGGAGGGACCGGAACTGTTCCCCCAAGGTCACAGGCTGGGACTCAAGCCAGGAGAAATAACCTGCCAAGGTCACACATCTCTTGACTGCACATCTGACTTGCAAAGCCCCCTCTCCACTGGCCACCGCAGGGACGGGGAGGGGAAGACAATTTCAGCTTGCAAGGAGTGCAGCCACAGGCCCCGGGGCAGAGCGGCAACAGAGGCCAGCATTCCCCCGGCCCCCCGGGCCCCATGCCTCAGTGCCTCGGCACAGGTAGCCTCCAAAGCAGAAATCAAACTAAAGAGTCGGTAAGTGAAATACATTTAGTCTCTTTGCTTGGCATACACAGCCTCACAGCAGCCTGGACACCGGTCTCAAAGGCAGAATTCTCAGGCTCCCCGGAGGCGCCCACCCCACAGTGCGGGGCCGGGGAGCTGGCCCCATCTGTTCCCACAGCCTGGCTGCACCCTGCAATGCAAGGGCCTTGCCTGCACGCACGCGTGGACCCCCAGTCTGCAGTCCAGGTGTCCCCCGGCATCCTGCTAGGGCCCAGGGCTGTGAACACCTGCAGGGCAGGCCTCTCGGGAGAAGATGGGCCCAGGAGGGTGCCCCGGGTGAGTCTGGTTGCCTCTCGCACGCAACCCCCGTGCCCCACCCAGAACCCAGGCCCTCCTGCGCACCGTGTCCTGCTTGTCCCCGCCCCTCCAGCCTCCAGCTGTGAGCGCAGGACCCTGCGGGCCCTTTCCTCCGAGGCCCTTGTAACTGTCACCAAGTAAACAGTACCGGAGATGCGCTGATGCCCCTTGGAGAACTGACGCGCGGCTTGGGACTTTACTTTCTTTACTCAGATAAACATACACAAGCTTGTGTTTCCCTCCTTGCTGTGGCTACCAGAGAGCTCGCTACACTTCTGCTCAGTAATTCCATCACCTTCGCTTCCTCCTCCTCCCGCTTGAGGTTTTCAATTTTCTATTCCCAGTTTTAGCAACCTTGTTGAACCGCATGTCTTTCATTGGATGCTGCCTCAAATCCTTTTGAGGAGCTGACAGGGTATAAATTATAAATAAAAATAAATCCCGCTGAAATCTTCCCATTGTAGCTTTCTTATTTCCGGAGTTATCTGAAGTCTTGATGCAGCGTTTGTAATAAATTCAACACAGAACATTTTATGCACCGACAGGTTTTTAAATTTTCTGTTTCTGCAGAGGATCCTGGGTTGCTATAATCCTGGACTCACCGCCGAAAATTTTTCAAGGGAAAGCAGTTTGTAAATACTGTTACTTTGAGCAGTGGCTGTTTGCAACACCTCACCTAAATCTCAGCAAATATTGCTTAAAATTTGGGGATTACTCTCAGCTAGCCTGGGATGACTGAAGTGGTGGGGGGCGTGGAGGCGGGAAAATGTTGCATCAGGTCATTTCTGGTTGGAGAAGAACGGTCTTGAGGAAATCATGCTTTAGCACAGACGTGCTAAAAAGAAATGACATTTCTTTTCTTTCTGTCGTCCAGAGAGGGACCAAAGGAAGAAGGGATGTCCTGGCCGGTAGAACAGGGCTTGCACAGAGGTAAATGAAGGCTGTGATTAGGTCCAAAGGGAGTTCTGGTTCTAACTGAGGGGAGACCCCTGAGCTACCTGGGGTCAGAACAAAGGCACCTTCTGACCTAAGGCTGGGGAAAGTGAGGAAGGGAAGGATGAGACTTTGTTACACGCTTTAGTTTTTTTTAAATCTTAGCCTGTGAGATTAGATAATTTGCCATGCAATGCTATCAGTATTTGGCAGCTGTAATAGAAAGGAATAATGGAATGGAATGGAATGGAATTGACTAGCACAGCATAGAACATGACAAAATAGCATGGAATAGAAAGTGTTCAAAAGAAGCAGTAAGTGTGTGTGTGTGTGTGTGTGTGTGTGTGTGTGCACCAGTCACAGGCTGGTTCCTCTGGTGATAATCTTGGCATTCGCCCTGGTTGCCTCTCCTGCTTCTCTCTGCGGCCTCCCGGCCGAGGGTCAGCCTCCCATTGAGCTAACCTAGGCTCACGGACAGAGATGGCACTTTCCTCATCTTCTGGGCCACATGAGCAAAGCACCTGTCCCTTGCAGAGTCAAGTCCTAATTGCCGGCCAAATTGTGAGGCAAGCATAGGCCTCTTAAGAATCCACAGAATTCTTTATATTCTTATATTCTTATATTCTTATATAATTCTTGCCAGCTTTATAAAGTGCTGGCAAAAGCCACAGCTCCAGAAAGGTTGGCTATGTGGCATTATTCTTGACGTGAAAAGTGTCATCAAGCTATTTGCGTAAATAAATACGCATCTATTTACATGCAGTTACCAGTGGGTGCTGAGTTTGGGTGATCTGTAAACCATTCTTTACACTCTTCTGTACTGCTTGCTTTTTTTCCCCGTGAGCATTGATGAGACTTCTAACTAGAAGTGATTACACTTTTTTTTTTTTTTGATAAAAAATTATTGCCAACGGTATATTGGGGAAGGAGAAGGGCCCCAATTGCCTCCTTCCAGAATCACGGCCTCCACCTCCTTGAAGTGCTCCCCCCAGCCCCCCCCCCC